>NC_091449.1:37249736-37549736 GCF_964237555.1 Oryctolagus cuniculus
CATGGTGTTCCTGAATGTGCAGTTGGGAAGAGATGTATACAGTAGGTGCCCATGAGCAGATATGAAGAGATTCCCATACACGTTGTAGTTATTTGTAGAGACGTAAGTGCATAAATGGCACTTAGGTCTATTTTATAATTTACTAATATTAAACATGTGTATGTTTATATGTGTGTACCCACATAGTTTGGTGGAGTTTGATTTATTTATTTTAGATTAAAAACAAGACAGTTCTACTCTCTCCTACTCCCAGCCCCGGCCCAACCCTAAGGGATTGCCTTACAGATCCCTGCATGCCTCACCTGGGACTCTGCCGCTGTAGACACGCAGGCCTTAGCTCCTTGGTTCATCTTCTTTTCTGCTTTATCAATCTCTTCCTCTCACATCATCCCCACGAGTGTACTGACAAATTCTGGTTTATTCCCGTTTCTTCTGTCACTAAAGATGGATCCTTCATCTAGCATTCCTCTTTATCAACAGGTTCAATTTTTTATTCCACTTCATAGCAGAAGCACTCAGGCATCTATACATGCCATCTCCACCCTCCCACCTTTTTTTCGCTCAAGTCTGACTCGCATCCCTGCCAGTCTGCTGTAATTGCCCTTGGATTGTCATCGAAAGTTTGCATGCTACCAAACCTTGTGTGTAATCTCTGTCCTCACTTGACCCTGCCATAACTGACCACACCTTTCTTCTTGAAATACTCTTTTCTTGTAGCTTGTGCTTTAACATACCCTGCTAGTTTTCTACAAGGTTTCTTTTGCTGAGCCTTTTCCAGTGACTGGGGAACTCGCTTTAGTTCCCCTGTGTATTTGTACTGATCTCCTAGGTGAGCTCATCCATTTCCAGGCAGTTGAAAGCCAGCTTTGTGCTGACAACTTCTCCCCTAAGTTCTGTACCCTGTTTTCTCTTTTAAGCCCCAGCTGAGTATATCCAGTTACTCCTTGCTCTTTCCACCTGGAGATTTCACAGGTTTCTTAATGGCTGCAGCTCTAGAATAGAAATTCTTCCCTGTTCCTCTTTCTACTATTCTTGTTTTACCCCCATCTTATTTTAATCACCAAAAAAGCAAATTTGTGTTTATTCCGTTATGAAACCCAGAAGTCTGGAATCATCATTTAACTTATTTATTGTTTTATCTCTCACATAAATTACACAAGCACATCCTTTTGTTCTCCCTATAAAATGTATACTTTTTCTGTCCACTTATGTCTTTTTCTACTTCAGCCCAAGCTGTTATCACTTTTCTCTTGTACAGTTGTAATAGTACTTAATAGAACTTTCCACATGTACATTTGCCTCTTTCTGATCCATGCCCAATATTGTAATTAAGAGTGATATTTATAAAATGTAAATCAAATTATTCTTCTCCCCTTGAAGTCCTCTAGCATACTCAGATTCAATCCCAGATTTCTTCCTGTGACTGCCAAGGCTCTGTGTTCCAGCCACTGCCTTCCTCTCCATCCTTACTGATGTCACACTGCCTTTGAGTTCATTATGCTGGAAAGGGCTGGTCTCTTTCCTTACTGCGTTTTTGACTTCTCTTCCTGGGAAACACTTTCTGTAGCTCATCACGTGGCTGACTACTGCCTTATTTTCCTGAAGATGTCAGCTTAAGTGCAATCTAGCTTCATTGCAGTCTCCTACGTGAGTCTTGCCTACCCTAATGACAGAATTTCCAACTGATTTCTTTTTGTTGTACCACTTAACACAAGTTGGGATTGCTTTTCCTTACTTGATTTAATAGAGAGCTCTCTGAGGGAAGGAGCCTTGTCTCTGTCTGGTCTTTGGTAGGTGCTCAGTAAACATGTTGAGGGGAAAATAATGTGTGAAGGAATAGAATAAATGCCTTGTTTATCATGTAAATGGTAATTATTGAATAATAACAATGATCGGAGGAGGCCAGTTAACATGCTTATCCTTCAGGATGCAGCCTAAAACTATGAAGGAACCAATCAGATAAATTTTATAAGAGTAAATGTAAAATCCTGTGCTGTGGCTAAAAAAAAAAAAATCAGTTCTGGTATACAGAACCAGGTGACTGTGGCTTGACATCAGTTCTTAGTCAAGTACTAAGGAGCCAAAGTGGTAGCTGAAAAGCTAATGCAGCCCTACACTGCATCTGTGAACCCATGGTGTCCAGTGACACCAGTAGAATCATTACAGCTTTCTAGATTTGCAGTGGAGTACCCCGTCTGTCTCTCCACCGACCCATCCATCCATCCACGAATCCATCCATCCACCCACCCACCCACCCATCCACTCATCCATCCATCCACACATCCACCCATCCATCCATCCACCCATCCACCCATCCACCCATCCATCCATCCATCCACCCATTCATCCCTCCATCCATCCATCCTCCATCCATCCATCTATCCATCCATCCACCCATCTACCCATCCATCCATCCACCTATCCACCCATCCATCCATCCACCCATTCATCCCTCCATCCCTCCATCTATCCATCCAATATTTACTGAGTACATTCTGGGCATTAGTATTATAGTCATGAACAAAATTGTCATGCGTCTGGTGTTCATAGAACTTAGTGTCTAAACTGACTTTCAGAGAGAATTGAATTTTCCTCCTGTAAAAGCATTGAAGTAGAAACCTGTCAGGGGCCGGTGCCGTGGCTCACTTGGTTAATCCTCCACCTGTGGCACCAGCATCCCATATGGGCATCGGGTTCTAATCCCGGTTGCTCCTCTTCCAGTCCAGCTCTCTGCTGTGGCCCAGGAAGGCAGTGGAGGATGGTCCAAGTGCTTGGGCCCCTGCACCTGCATGGGAGACCAGGAGGAAGTACCTGGCTCTTGGCTTCGGATCAGTGCAACGCTGGCTGTGGCAGCCATTTGGGGAGTGAACCAACGGAAGGAAGACCTTTCTCTCTGTCTCTCTCTCTCACTGTCTATAACTCTACTTGTCAAATTAAAAAAAAAAAAAAAAAGAAACCTGTTAGTTATTTATTGAGAGACTGGACAATCTAGAACTCTCACTGTGGATCCATCTAGACTGGAGCACAGTGGCTTGAAATTCTAGCTTCAACAGTTACCAGCTATATGATTTGGGAAAGGTTTTGAAATAGTCTCTGTGCTTCAACAGTACAATCTTTAACTGGAAACATTAACACTTTGCATAAAGTTATGATAAATGAGTTAATGCACATAAATATTTGAACTTTACCTGGCATATAGTAAGCAAAATAGGTGCTAGGCAGTTCATTAATAAAATTGTGTTTTCTGGGTGGTCAAAGGATTAAAGAGACAGAAGGTGGGACAGTGTGTTCATAGAGGAAGCCTGGGAGATCAAATCCCACATCATTATTGATTTTTCTATGTATTATGCATTATTAATAGTTTGAGCTTGCACTTAAAATCTTTACTGTGGAACTTTGTGACATTTGTTTGTTTAGTCTTCTACTTTAGACTAGGGAAATGAGAATCCTGTTTAGAAATGCCACCTGGTTGTCTCCCCTTCCCCCAGTGCTTACAACAGCGCACACCTTTGGAGCTATTAAAACTATAACTGCTCATAAACACATATCTTTGCTTTGGCTTTGTTTTAGTGGCAGCTGAAATATCCTAAACTAATTCTCCGGGAAGCTGGCAGTGTGTCCGAGGAGCTCCATAAGGAAGTCCAGGAAGCCTTTCTCACATTGCACAAGCATGGCTGCTTATTTCGGGACCTGGTTAGGATCCAAGGCAAAGATTTGCTCACTCCAGTATCTCGCATCCTCATTGGTAATCCAGGCTGCACCTACAAGTACCTGAACACCAGACTGTTTACTGTACCTTGGCCCGTGAAAGGTTCTACTATAAACTACACTGAAGCTGAAATAGGTGCTGCTTGTCAAACCTTTCTCAAGCTCAATGACTACCTACAGATAGAAACCATACAGGCTTTGGAGGAACTGGCTGTCAAAGAGAAGGAGAATGAGGACGCTGTGCCAGTGTGCATGGCAGAATTCCCCAGGGTTGGCATGGGGTCATCCTATGATGGACAAGATGAAGTGGACATGAAGAGCAGAGCCGCATACAATGTAACTTTACTGAATTTCATGGATCCTCAGAAAATGCCATACCTGAAGGAGGAGCCTTACTTTGGCATGGGGAAGATGGCAGTGAGCTGGCATCATGATGAAAATTTGGTGGACAGGTCAGCGGTGGCAGTGTACAATTATAGCTGTGAAGGTACAGTCTACTCTGGGGAAAAAGCAGCCCTGAGTGTGATATGACCAGAGTTGTTTAGGCTCTGGAGCTATGCATGCCTTTGCATGGGCGTATGTGCATGTGTGCATGTATGTGTGTGTGTGTGTGTGTGTGTGTTGTGTGTCCTTTCTTCGGTTTGTCTCATCTGTACATCTGCTGAATATACTTCTTTTCCATCAGGCTGTGCTCTCTGGCTCACTGGGTACTCAGTATTTCCTGTGTAAGCACTACTGTCATTTTGTCTTTGCCATGCCCAGGAGAGTAGCTCCTTGCTTTCATTCAGCCAATCGCCTTTCTCTAAAGCTCAGAGGAGATTCTACGGTTGCTATAATTAACTTGCTGATAAAGGGCCTGGAAAACAAAAGTCTGTCAAATCTTTCTAGGTTCTCCCAGGTGCACACTTTCAGTCTTGCCAAAATATTTTATTGTGGCTGACATCACTGACTGGATGGGTGTGATTTGTCAAATATGGACTTGTTCTTGGCTTCATACAGTTTTAACTGCTGTCACTTGGCCAGGAAGCAGTGGCGCTGGCTTTTGGGGGCAGATGGTCTCTGTGTTCAGGAAACACTCTAGCCCCCTACTCAGTTCTGCGGGTTTAGACTTGAGAGGGTTGTTGTGGTGAACTTGTCTTGCTATTTTCTGAACTGGGGTCCCCTTGGAACCTATCATAAGCCACCTTTTAGTGGCCTTTCAAATGTTCCTTCTTCACTCCAGTTGTGCTTTTAGGGTTCCCCATGGTTTCCAAGAATAGGATTACAAAAAAGGTACCTCAGCATACGGGGGACAGCATGCCCACTGCTTTCATTTTTGCCTGATTATTTGACAAAGGAATGCGAGACATAGTGTTACCTCTTATGTCTGTTTTTATTAAAAGATGTTTGGGAAGTCTGAGCTTTAGCTAACCTGTCAGGGAATGAACTGGAACATTTTAGGGTCATTGTGTTCTGACAACTCTGGTTGATTGGATTTTGTTACGGTTGTTGCTACTTGTTTTTGTTGATGTTGTTTATTAGGATGACTGTTCTGGAAAAGAGATTTAAGATAAAAAAAATCTCATGATGATCTATAAATTTCTTATAATTCCCCACACTAGAAATCTCCCCAGCATAGTTAATCTTTTCTAACTCTACCTTATGTCTTCCATCCAAAATAAGGAGCTGGTTTCGCGGTTGGGAATTTCAAGTTTCTCTGGCATCTCAAATGATGATGCTGACCGAAGAAAATCCCTTGAAGGATTCAGTGCTGCCTGATGGAAAGAGCTGAGATCTCCTGATCTTCAGTCAGGCTCTGCCAGGGACCTGAGAACAGTCACATCCAAGAACTCTGATGTAATGAACAATGGAGTTTGTCAGGTTTTTTCTTAAGAAGGTCACTCTCCGAAACTGAAGCAGTGGTACATGATAGCTGGGACTGCTACAAAGGTGTCTTTGTGTGCCCGCTTCCTCTCAGCCCCACAGTTAATAGTCCTATTGTACTCCCTTCTTGTGGGCAAGGGAGTAGTTTTTGAAACCTAGAATATCTTTCAGAGAGGAATTTAGATTTTTAATGAATAGTTTCTGTGGTTGAGAGTAGTGAAGGCTGATAAAGTACACAAGTATAATTTATATGTAGAAATGTTTGTACTTTCAGTTCTCACCTGCAAGGGGAAACTACAGACTTTGAATTTATAAGGGCAATGTAATTCCTTTGTTCTCTTAACCCCTAACGGTCCCAGAGCTCCATCTAATCATAGTAGCAATACTAGGAGCTGTCATTTATTAGCACATGTTATGCGCTAGGCATTGTTGTAAGCACTGTATTATATTAACCCATTTTATCATCTGCACAATAACCCAGTAAATGAAGTATTGATCAAGTGAAGCTTTATTCTTATTTATAGATGAAGAAACTGAGGCACAGGTGATTACTTTGTTTGTGTTTATATAGTAAGAATAATAATTAGCAGAGCTAGAATTGTTTATTTTTTTTAAAGATTTATTTTATTCATTTGAAAGTCAGAGTTACACAGAGAGAGGAAGAGAGGCAGAGAGAGAGAGAGAGAGAGAGGTCTTCCGTCCGTTGGTTCACTCCCCAGTTGGCCGCAACAACCGGAGGTGCACTAGTCCAAAGCCAGGGGCCAGGAGCTTCTTCCAGGTCTCCCACATGGGTGGATTTGGTCCATCTTGTACTGCTTTCCCAGGCCATGGCAGAGAACTGGACTGGAAGTGGAGCAGCCGAGACAAACCGGAGCCCATATGGGATGCCAGCACTGTAGGCGGCTTTACCCACTATGCCATAGCACCGGCCCCCAGAGCTAGCCTTTAAACCCAAGCATTCTGGCTTCAGAATATTAAATCTGTGGCTATATGACTTATGAGCAGGCAGTTCCCATCCCTATAGCATAGCTGCCTTTGGAGATTTGGGTTTTGTAAATGTTCCTTTTGTAGAAAGGTGAAAGGAATGTTCCATGTGCTCTTCCTTGCAGGTTCTGACATCTTTGTTTTTCCCTTCAATTTCTCTTCTCCCCCAGGTCTGCCGGAGCTTTCTAGCACATACTCTCAAATGATTGGAATGCATTAGATTAGCTTATTCTAAGAAACTCTAGGTCTCTGGCTATGTTTGTGGTTTTGGGTCTGATGGTGTACAAAGCATGTGCCTTGAAGTTTCCTGGTGAGTGCATTTCTTCCAGGTGATTTCTTCTGGGTGACAAGTGATGTGTTTAGTTTTCTGGCCTCCTTATAATTCTGCCAGAACTATGGTAAGGTTGGGCATGAACAGAGACAGTTTGGTTAAAATCATGGTTGGGTTGGAAGGACTGAAGGAGGAGGTCACAGAGAGTGGAAACTTGAGGGAATTGGACTGGTTTCCCTGTTTTTTAGTAAGTTTGTTGAACAGTTGCCAAGGGAAGTTCAGTTAGCTGTTCTACACATTATGGGACAAAAAGGTAAATGAAATGCTCTCCTGGTATCAGGAGGCTAGATGTTATGTAGTGTGCTCTTGTGCTTGTAACTAGGAAATGATGAAACATTAGACCTGGAAGATTCTTTTGAAATCTCCTAGTTCTAGTCTCTCATCTTGCACATGAAAACCTGGAATGGGGGAGAAGGGAAGCAGTTTGTCCAAGGTCACGTACCTATTTAGTGACAAGAGCAGGGATGTAAGTTGGAGTGTTGCTTACCAATGGAGAGGTTCACATCAGCTGTGCTGAGAGTTCATGTTCAGAAGCGATTGCCTCCTATGGAAATTCTATTCAGTTGAAGCTTAAGGTCTTTCAGGACTTTGCTGTCAGTACCTTCTCCCAGGGAAATCTTGTAGATTTATAGTGAGCCGATCATCCCTCTTTGGTTTATTTTCATGAGTAGAAGTCATTGGGAAGTAATTTGTATAGGATACGTGTAATTATATACTAAATTCATTGGCTTTCACATGCAGTTCTAGTTAATAGATATCTCCAGTAGGAAGATTGAAATGGTACAATTTTTAATCAGAAATGGCTTTGGGGAACCATATGTAAATAGGCAGAGTATTTGATTTTCCTATTCAAGCTTTGCTGGCAATTGCTTGGTACTCTTAGCTATAAGAGATGAATTTTAGCAGGGAAGGCATTAGAAATCCACTTCTTATATGGTTCAATACCTTGTTCTTTGACTGGAATACCTGCCAAAATACCACTTGGACAATAACTACTGCTACCATTTTTATTTCTTTGTTTGGAACAAAGCATTTTTCTGTGGCACTGTCTTTATAGGAAAAGCAGTTCTTAAGGTGTGTGAGTGGTGCCACGAGTTATGGATTCTTGACATTATTTTCCAGATCAACTATGATGGGCCAAGAAGGCTCATAGAAGGGTGAGATGCCAGTTTGTTTTCTGTTGAGTTTGCCATAAACTAGAAAGTTGGGACTGTGCTGTCTTGGTACACCAAGATTCTGCCTTAGATCTTTGATTTATCAAAAGTTGGATCCACTTAAAAATGGAAATTTGTTACTGTAATTTTTGAATCTGTATTTTAAATGAGTAGCTCTATGGCTATCAGAAAATTCATGGAAAATATGTATTATGTAAAACTTTGCATGCATTTCAGAATTTTTTGTATAAAAATAAACTTATCTTTTTGAAATGTTTATGTATTTTTATCTTCTTGAAAGATAGCAACAGAGAGAGAGAGAGAGATAGGTATGAAGGAGACATCTTCTGTCTGCTGGTTCACTCCCCAAATGTCTGCGACAGCCTGGGCTGGGCCAAACAAAATCCAGGAGCACAGAACTCCATCTGGGTCTCCCATGTGGCAGGGACCCAAGCACTTGAACCATCACCCGCTAGCTTCTAGGATGCAATAGCAAGAATGTAGATCAGAAGTGGAGCAGCTGGTTCTTGAGCAGATACTCCAATATGGGATGCAGGTGTCTGAAGTGGCAGTTTAACCCTCCGCACCACATGCCTGCCCCCAAAATAAATTCCGTTTTTCACAAATGTTTTTGCTGTTCCTTGTACTTTTCACTCATCAATGAAACCATGAAAAACTACTTGCAGCTTGTAGGCGTGGAGCATTCATAATTAAAAAGCAAATCCTATTGTATTTAATATTGTCTTAGCTTCCCAGCATTCCTGTCTAAAGTCTCAAAGTTCATTTGACTTATATTTGTTTTGTTGTATCATGCTATTTCTTGTCAATTATTTTTGACTTATACTATCCAATAAAACTTGTTCAGCCTTATAAGCCCCACCCCCTCTTTTGCCCCCACGCAGTTATTTATTCTTTTAACAGTAAGTATCTCTATGTGTCAGGTACTGTTCTAGAACCTGAACATTTAATAATGAAAGATAAATTTTTGTCTTCATGACCTTATATTAAATAGAAACAGAAAATAAATAAATAGAATGTGTTCCAAGGGGGAAGGATAAACTTGTGTTTTTTGATTGAGTTGTCAGACAAAGCCTCACTTAGAAGGTAGCATTAGAGCCAAGACTGGAAGGAGAGAATGAATGAGTCAGAAACTTGAAAGGGAGAGCAGTCCATGTAGGGGGAACGTGGACTGTAAAGACCAAGAGATGGAGCATGACTGGGATGTTTCAGGAGCAGCAAGCTTGAATGGAATAGAGTGAGAGAAGGAGAAGAGTAGCAGAAGAGGCCCAGGTGTGGAGACAGAAGATTGGGACTTAGTACAAGGTTTGTAGTTGTGATGGGGCCATTGTGGAGTTTGAGTCCAAGAACAGAAACAGCGTTGGAAGCAAGAATGCTGAAAGAGGCTGTTGAAGTCTTGCAGGTTATAGATGACTGGCCAGATTAGAAGAGGCAGAGGAGGTGAGAAGTGCTTACATAGAGTGCCATATTTTTCCACCACAAAAGAGTAGCAGTGGTTTGGTGCCAGTGAGAAAGGAAGGCAGGCAGTGGCATCTCCCAGTTAAGAGAAAGCTAAGCCGACGAGAGTAGCTGGATTTTTTTCCTCTTTCAGTAGCCTTACTCAGGTATACTAGGCATACACTGAAGTACACAATTGAACATTTACATTATGATTTTTTTTTAAAGATCTATTTATTTGAAAGTCAGAGTTACAGAGAGCCAGAGGCAAAGGCAGAAAGACATCTTCCATCCGCTGGTTTACTCCCCAAATGGCCACAATGGCTGGAGCTGAGCTAATCCAAAGCCAGGAGCCAGGAGTTTCTTTCAGGTTTCCCTGCACATGGATGCAGGGGCCCAAGGGCTTGGACCATCTTCTACTGCTTTCCCAGGCCACAGCAGAGAGCTGGATTACAAATAGAGCAGCCAGGTATCAAACCAGTGCTCAGAGGGGATGCCAGCACTGCAGGTGGTGGCTTTTACCTGCTACACCAGAGCTCTGGCCCCAGATTGGTAAGTTTTAACACATTGTGGAACCATCCCCACAATCAAGATAATAAACCATATCCTTGAATCCAGAAGTTTCCTTGTGCCCTTTTGCAGTGCCTCGTTCCTGGCCTTAGGCAACCACTGATCTTCTTTCTGTCACTAGATTAGTTGGCATTTTCTAAAATTTGACACAAATGGATTTATACATGTGCATTTTAAAGAAGGCCTTGGCTTCTTTTACTTACTACAGTTATTTTAGGATTCATTCATATTATGTATACCAATAGTTAATTCCTTTTCTTATTGTGGTAATTTGTTTATAATCATGTCTCTGTTAACGATACCGATACATTGTTAGGTGATTTCGGTGATGTGTGAAGATGATAGAATGTACAGCTGACCCTTGAACAACAGTTTGAACTGCACAAGTCCACTTATGTACATCTACCCTTTTTAGATCTGTAACAGTTTGAAAATACACATGACTGTGTAGCCTACAAATATGGAAATAACTGAGAAAAAGTTAGGTTTGTCATGAAGGTATAAAATACACATAGAATAGTATTTCATCATTTACTGCCATAATATATATAAAAATGTATTACAAGAAGTTAAAATTTATCAAAAGTTATACATACAAATGTGTGGTCCTGTGGTTCTTGCGTATTTTCACAGTATATAATACATATACTTTATACATATATGTTAATCAACTGTGTATGTTATTGGTAAGGCTTTGTATTATATATTATTGATAAGGTTTATATTATTGGTAAGATAGCTAAGTTTGTTGAGAGTCAAGGCTATATGTGGATTTCTCAGCAGTGGGTGTCGGAGTCCTAACCCCAGGGATATTCAAGAATCGATTGTACTTACACAAGCTAAGATGACTATAATGCCACCAGGCAATATAATTTTGGGGGGCCACTGTTGTGTATGTGGATGTGTTGACTGAAACATCATTTTATGTGGCACATGCATGTGTGAGATTTACCATTATAACCATTTTAACTGTATAATTCAGTGGCATTAAATACATTCATATTGTTTTGCCATCCATCTCCCAAACTTTTTATCATCCCACTCTGTACTGAAACTCTGTACCCATTAAATAATGATTCCTCATTCCTTTTTGCCCCACCCCCTAATAACTATTGATCTACTTTCTGTTTTATATGTTTGATTACTCTGGATGACTTCATATAAGTGGAGTCACATACTATTTGTTCTTTTGTGTGTGGTTTATTTCACTTAGCGTGTTCTCAAGGTTCACCATGTTGTAGAATATATTAGAAATAGGACTGAATAATATTTCATTTTGTGAATGAATATACCACCATTTTATTCACCCATTCATCCACTGATGGACATTTGTGTAGTTTCTATCTTTGGCTATTGTGAATGTTACCGTGAATATTAGTATACAAGTATCTGTTTCAAATCTTGCATTCAGTTCTGTAGAAAGTGATATCTCATTGTGGTTTTGATTTGTGTTTTCCTAATTATTAATATTAAGCATTTTTTCATGTTCTTGTGCTTTTAAATCTTCTTTGTAGAAATGTCCAAGTCTTTTGCCCATTTCGATTGGGTAGTTTTTTAGTTGTTGAGTTTTAAAGAATTATTTTATTTATTTGAAAGACAGAGTTACAGAGAGAGGTAGAGTCAGAGAGAGAGAGAGAGAGAGATCTTCCATTCCATTCACTCCCCAAATGACCGCAATGGCTGGAGCTGCACCGATCCGAAGCGAGGAGCCAGGAGCTTCTTCCGGGTCTCCCATGTGAGTGCAGGGGCCTAAGGACTTGGGCCATCTTCCACTGCTTTCCCAGGCCATTAGCAGAGAGTTGGATTGGAAGAGGAGCAGCTGGGACTAGAACTGGCACCCATATGGGATGCCATCCCTGCAGGCTGGGGCTTTAACCCACTGCACCACAGTGCTGGCCCCAAGGCATCATTTGTTTTGATGTGCATTAGCTGTGAGGTCTTCAGCAAATGACTTAAATTCTTGTGACTTTTTAAAATTAATTTACTTGTTAGAGAAAGATATCTTCTACTCACTGGTCAGTCTCTAAGTATTCTTGGCCAAAGCTGAAACCAGAATTCAGGAGGTCAGTTCTGGGCTTCTGAGTGGGTGGTGTGAGCTCAAGTACTTGACCCATTATTTGTTGACACCTAGGTGGGCATTACTGAGATGCTGGAGTTGGGAACAAAGCTAGGCTGCAAACTCAGGCTGGTGTGGGATGAAGGCTCCCAAGTCGGGTTTTGTCCATTATGTCAAATGCCTGCACCATTTTTTCTCATCTGTAAGATAGTAATAAGAATGATTTCTACCACAGGACTATGAGGGTTAAACACATATGAGGTGATAAGAATATAACAACAGTATTTAAAACATAGTAAGCATTTCGACACATAGTTTTAGTTATTAAAATTACACATTTATGTAATTTTTAAGAAGTGAAATGTTTCTATTTATGTGTTAAAAGAAAATAACAGTTGTCTATGCCTTTTTTACTCATTTTTCATTTTGCTAGAGGCAATAATTCTATTCCTTTCTTTTAGGTAGTGCTTTTGGTAACTAAGAACAAGCATACACAGTTTTGACATTATCTTTTTGCTTCTTGATTTGGAAAGCAAAGATTTACTTTTTTTTTCCTCTATACTGCTTACTCTTCTGATTCCTTTGTATTCCCATTATGAATGTGTTGTAATTTTGTTTTTATTAGCATTCAGCCTTCATAGTTATCATGTCTGTGTATTACTGTTTGAGCTGGAAATAAAACTGGGGTCATTTTTCTCTAATTTTCATTTTTTCCTGAGTTAATAGTGGTCTTTCTGTTGACAAAATTGTCTGTGAATTGCAGCCACTTAAGTCCCATCCTCCCCACCAGTTGTCTCCTCTCAGGAACTTCAGAACCATTTCATCTTCTTGGAGAAATGTCTTCCAGAGTCTCCTCACCTGTTCCAATTTGAACTGATTGCCTTCTGTGCCTGGATGTTGTCTTTTCATTGTAATGCAGTGAGTTCTTCACCCCTCTGTTTTGTTAGCTCTTCCATTTCTTACATTCCTTGTCACTTTATTTCCTGATTTGACTCTTATTTTAGTGGAGCTTGACCTCGGATGATTTTTTTTTTCAGATTTATTTATTTGAAGAGAGAGAGAGAGAGAGAAACAGAGATCTTCTATCTGCTGGTTCATTCCCCAAGTGGTCACCAAGGCTGGGGCTGGACCAAGCCAAAGCCAGGGGGAGAGAGAGAGAGAATGAGAATATATGACTTCCATCTGCTGGTTCACTCCCCAAGTGACCATAAAGGCTAGCACTGAATCAAGCTAAAACCAGGAGCCAGGAACTTCATCCTGCTCTCCCATGTAGGTAGCAGGAACCTAATTACTTGGGCCATCCTTTCCCAGCTGCATTAGCAGGGAGCTTAGCTGGGTTAGAAGCAGGGCTTCTAGGATTCAAGCTGTCACTGTGATATGGCCTGCCCGCATGCCAAGCCATGGCTTAACTCCCTGTGCCCTCAGATGGTTGCTTGAGAAAGAGCACTCAGGAGTTAATTTTCTGAGATTTTGAATGGCTTAAATTACTCTTTTTTTTTTTTTTTTTTTTTTTTTGACATATGTAGAGACCTTGGTGGTTGGTATCTTGGTAGCAAATGAATTTTCTTCAGGATTTTGAGGGCATTTCACTGCTGCCTTTTGTTTTCCAGGGTTTGTGTTGAAAGTTCTGATTTTGTTTTTCTTTATCCCCTGTGTACCTTTCTTTGGCCGAATCTTTTTCTCTTATTTTGTAATTTCATGGTGATATTTTTCACCCATTATAGTTGCATTTTGTAGGCCTTTCAATCTGAGTCACATGCCTTTCAATTGTTGGGCATTTTCTTGAATTTGTTAATTATTTCTTCACCTCCAATTTTCTCTTTTCTGTGGAATCCATAAAATTTGGTAGCTAAATGTCCTGGACTCATCTAATTAGTTTTCTTTACTTTTGACAATTTTTTGAATTTTAAAAATCTAATCTCTAGACTGCCTTAGCTGTATCTTTTCAACCTGTCCATTGATTTTTCTTAAAAGTGATTGAAATATGTAACATGTATTATAAACATACAGCTTGCTGAATTGCCCCTAAGGGAACATAACTGTGCACCCAGCATCCAGGTCAAGAAAGGAAACCACCAGCGTCCCAGACGTGTCTGCTTTCCTCTCAACAGGAAGCACACTACTGATTTCTAAGGCTATAGATTGCTTCTACATGTCTTGGATTAGGTTTGTAAGCTCCTTTAGGGCATGATTTGTGTCTTGATCCTATTTTTGTATCTGCATATAATTCAAAATGAGTGTTTGTTGCTCCAAATTGATGTTTGTTGTTCTTTAAGTGTACTTTTGCAACTGCGGTCTCTCTTCAGTATTGGATTTTATTATTATTATGGTTATTATTATTATTATTTTGGATAGCAGACAGCAGCCCTAAATAGACTTGTAATGTCAAAGGGTCAAGAATTGTCTCATGTAAGTAAGACCGGGAGTCTCATTGGCTTCAAGTACACCTCTTTCAATCATAATGATGTGATCAGTTTTCAATGTCTTCACCTTCATCTTGTGATTGTTCTTCAAGCAAGGCTCCCAACTGACTGCTCCTAGCTTTCATGGCCATCCTCCCTGCTTTGCTTTCCTGTTTTTTTTTTTTTTTTTTTTTTTTAAATCAACAATGGAAGTAGAGAAACTAGATCTTGGATGTGTGCTTTGGACCCTGGAAAAGGCTTTATCTGTTCAGGTAGATGAACAAATCATTATCCTTTTTTGATGAATGCAGTTCTGTTCTGGTCTTCCCCGTTATTTACAGCGCACAGTTTTCCTGTAAGTCTCCGTGACCCCCTCCATCGCTCTCTGCAGCCCCCGTTGTTGCAGTCTGGTGGGGGATGTGTGTTGGAGGAGTCTCTCTGCCTCCTCTCCTCATTTCGTATTTCACTTCAGGTAATGCAGTGATTTTGAAGCTTTTGCCAAGGGCCCCCAGAGCAATTTTTCTCTCCTTTTCTCACTTTCAATTTTTTTCCCCCAAGTCTATAGAATGTGATGTAATGAGGTTCTCCTATGTATGTGAATATTTTTATCTTAAACGTGTTTTCCCCCCAGATGCTTAATCTGAAAGCTGACAGAGCCAGACATCATATTGAAGGGCTTGAGATTTTCCGTAAAGAGTTTTCAATATTTTGCTTGAAATCCCAGAAAACTTATAATTAATTTTAGAATTTGTCAGGGGACCACATCTGTCTCCGAGAGCAGCTTCTTGTTCGAGATTCTGAGCTGGGATTCACTAGGTTTTTCTCCTCTCCACACGTACTGCAAGTCCTCTACTCCTTTAGACCCCTCGGTGCTCAGCGTCTGAGAAGGGGTACACTCGGTGAGCCCAGCAGTTCCCACGTGTAGATCCAAGGCAGGGAAGCCTCTCCATGGCCCCCCCTTTCTTTCCTGGGGGTGTGCCCCTTCCTTCGTGTTTCCTAAATGCTTTCTGGGTAATGCAGTGATCTTTTGCCAGGACGTCGGTCACCTGTCAGGAAAAGCATTGTGACAATGCACTTGAAGGTTGTCCCCTCCAGAGGGATCATTCTGATCATTCTGCAAAGCACCGCTGACCTGCGAGCAAGTGTTCCGTGCCTGGTGTTGCCTATTTGGGATACGATAGATTTCGTTCCATGCTTCACCGCCTGTCCGGGACCTGGTCTCTGCCCATCTGTCCGGCCTCTTCTCATTCATTGAACACTTATGCAACCTAGAACTGATTGTGTTCTTACACATACCCCATGCCATGTTCCTCCAATTTCACACTTTCCCTTCACTGCCCGTCTCCCTCCTGTTTTTTTTTTGTTTGTTTGTTTGTTTGTTTGTTTTGACAGGCAGAGCGGACAGTGAGAGAGAGACAGAGAGAAAGGTCTTCCTTTGCCGTTGGTTCACCCTCCAATGGCTGCCGCGGCACTGCGCTGATCCAAAGCCAGGAGCCAGGTGCTTCTCCTGGTCTCCCATGCGGGTGCAGGGCCCAAGCACCTGGGCCATCCTCCACTGCCTTCTCAGGCCATAGCAGAGAGCTGGCCTGGAAGAGGGGCAACCTGGACAGAATCCGGTGCCCCGACCGGGACTAGAACCCGGTGTGCCGGCCCCGCAAGGCGGAGGATTAGCCTAGTGAGCCGCGGTGCCGGCCCCTCCCTCCTGTTTTAAAAATGGATTCCTCATTCCGGACGCTGGAATATCACAGATCAGCATGGGCAGATAAGGCATCAGTAGTAACAGCTGAGCGTCTTCAGTGTTTGCATTTCTCTTGCTTTGAGCTTGTGACATGGATAGAAGAGGCTTGCTACTGAAGCCCCTCTACATGTGAGGTTAAGAGAACAGAGAGGGCCGGCGCTGCGGCTCACTAGGCTAATCCTCCGCCTTGCGGCGCCGGCACACCAGGTTCTAGTCCCAGTCGGGGCGCCAGATTCTGTCCCGGTTGCCCCTCTTCCAGGCCAGCTCTCTGCTGTGGCCTGGGAGTGCAGTGGAGGATGGCCCAAGTGCTTGGGCCCTGCACCTCATGGGAGACCAGGATAAGTAGGATAAGTACCTGGCTCCTGCCATCGGATCAGCGCAGTGTGCCGGCAGCGGTGGCCATTGGATGGTGAACCAACGGCAAAGGAAGACCTTTCTCTCTGTCTCTCTCTCTCACTGTCCACTCTGCCTGTCAAAAAAAAAAAAAAAAAAAAAAAAAGAACAGAGAGGGTAATTGTAAGGTCAGGGTTTTATATATCTTAGCACTTGGCTAAAGGAATAGAAACTAGAGGATAACAGCAGGGCTTTTTTTTTTTTAATGAATACGTACTTATATGAGAGGGGAATTATTGACAGACAATTTTATATATATTATTAAGTATGGTATAAAAGCTTTTGTGATGCATTTATTTGATTTGTGCTGTAATTGGAGGCTTCTGCCTTTGTTTCCTTATAACAATGATTGCATACAGCTTTAAAAATATAAACAGAATATTCGATGTCACTTATAATTTGTTAATTAAATAAAAGTACTTTTTCTCAAAGCTAATTATCATAAAAACATTACTTTTTAAAGAAGTTTTGTACATATAAATGTGTCTCCCAAACTTTAGTAGTCTTTGCATTTTGCCACATGTTTTAGTTTAAGTTTGATTACTGGGAGCTGAGAATGCACCACAGAGAGACACTTAGATCCTCCCAGTTTTACCGAGGCTTAAAGGCAGGTAAGGAACCTATTGCTTCTGCTTGCCATTGAAAGAACACGGGGCAATAGTAATCAGTTGCATTAGCCATAGATAATAACAAGCTTACGTCATTGAGAACATGAGCAGCACTGTATTTAAACAATAAAACATTTATCAGATGTAAACTTCCCTCCTCCCTTCTTTGCCCAAGATGAGGAAAACAAACATAATTTTAATGAGCACCTCTCAAAGGTGCTGGATTTATGGCAGTCCAGGAAACCCTGACTGCAGTTGCTGTCCGTGATTGGTGATTGTCGTTCAGAACTTCATTGGTGCCAGACTGAAAACAGCACCAGGATCCAAGTTAGAGGGGAAAGTAGTCCACCAGCCTATTAGCCTATAAAAATTGCCACACATTGGGCTGCCCATACTCAGTGGCATCAAGAGCATCTAAAAACCCTTGTCTCTGGAATTTTAACCCCCTTCCCCTTTTTCATGTGTTATTTGCTACATCTATGGTAATTAGGGCCCCCTGGAGGATCACAAATAGAAATTAGGTAATTAGGTCTCTTTGGAGGATCACAAATAGAAACATAGGATTTCTCCTTATCAGTGGTCTTTTGCTAGATTGATTGGATTATCAACTAATTTAGCCTTACTTTATTATGTTGTATACTATTGTTAGTCATGTTATTAAGTATTACTGACATTACGTCATTATTATTTTATCCATCCCCAGCTTCTTCGCTAATATGTGCAGTAGACATCTCTGACAGATCACAAATATCAAGTCTCTAGAGCAGGGGCTTAGCATGATAATTAATAGTTTTGGCTGTGTGGGTCTTCCACTCTGCATTCTCACCTGCTTAACTTTGCTGTTCTGTGTAAAAGCAGCCATGGACAATATGTAAATGAATGGGTGTGACTGTGTTCTGGTTAAACTTTATTTACAAAAGCAGGTCATGGGTCTGATTTGCCTGTGGGCTGTATGACCCAGCTCTAGAGCAAGGTTCACAGCCTTTGCTGCAGGATCTGGGCCTGTACCCCTAACTAACGAGTGAGATGAAGTGGCTGCCTGGGACTCTGATGAGCAGACACAATGGTCTTTATCCCAGAGGGGCAGGTGCTTCAGCTGTGGACACCTGTGACTGCTTAGGAATAACTGCGAATTTGGATTTTTGTGCTGAGTGCTTTTTATCAGTTGGCAACTGGTTGAGATTTGTTAAGGAAATATAGTGCAGGTCAAGCTACACACCTTTGAGATTTCTTTCCTAGTCCACAAACCCTAGCAAATTCTGGTATTTGTAACTGTGTTCATGTAAGTAAGAGCTATCCACAGAATGCCGTCAGAATAGATAGCAACTGTCTGGCGCTGGTGCTGCCACTAACCTTTCGTGTGCCCAGGACAGACACTGGTCATTGATCACACCCTTCTTACCGAGCCTGGCAAAAGTTCCAGAATTATTCTCCACCAGGGCTTAAAA
This sequence comes from Oryctolagus cuniculus, assembly GCF_964237555.1. Classification (NCBI taxonomy): domain Eukaryota; kingdom Metazoa; phylum Chordata; class Mammalia; order Lagomorpha; family Leporidae; genus Oryctolagus; species Oryctolagus cuniculus. The sequence continues at coordinate 37,268,447 of NC_091449.1, forward strand.
CACCCGCAGGCAACAAATCAGTCATGACTGGTTGGATTTGACATATATTTCTTTTTTTCTTCCTAATCACCATTTTCTTTTCCTGCCATCTAGCATAGCAGGGACTGTGAAGGGTGTCAAGTGACAGCACGTTTTGTTTCAGCAAGCCATTTAGTACCGGTGTTCATTGATGCCTTCTACGTTCTAGTCACTAGGGCTCTGAAAGTGGATGAAATGGAAAAAATGGACCCTGTCCTTGAAGACCAGACCCTCATGGGGCAGCTTCAAGCCTGACGGGATTCAAATTTAAAATATGCTCTTACTAGTAACTAGAGATGAACATTCACAGTCCCACAAAGAGAAAAGCTCCACACGGGGATAGCTCTTTTATTGCATCATCATTAAATCTTAAGTGCCTAGCACAGTGCCTGATAAATAGTAAGCCCTCAATAAATATTTCTGAAGTGAATTTTTAAAAGTTTTTATGGGGCCAGTGCTGAGCTCTCCCTTGTCCACTAGTTTGCTTTCCAAAAGCCTGCGATAGCTGGGGCTGGGCAAGGCTGAAGCTGGGAGCTGAGGTCTCACATGGGTGTTGGGAATCCAGTTACTTGAGCCATCACTGCTGCCTCCCAGAGTCTACAGTAGCAGAAAGCTGGAGTCAGTAGCCAGAGACAGGAATTGAACCAGGCACTCTGATGTAGGACATAGGTGTTTTAATTGCTAGGCAAAAACCTGCTCCCTTTGTCTAGTTCTTAACTTTGGGAATGTTTCTAAATTTTCCTATTAAAATATAATGCTGGTTTTGAGGTTGAAACAGATCTTTTATCGTATTGAAGAAATAGACATTCCTATTTTATTCAGGTTTTTCTTTGATAATAAAAGAATGTTTTGTTTAATAAAGTATTTTTTTGTCACCGGAGTGATGACTCACAATTTTTTTTTGTTTTGATCTGTGAATATCATGAATTTTAAGTATAAGTTTTTGAATATTGAACCATACTTGTATTCCTGGGATAAGATTTATTTGGTCACAGAATATTATTTTGCTAGATTTTGATTCTTTTTTCCATATTTAAGAAGTTTGCATTGATTTTCAGATGTGACTGTGTTACATATGTATATGTTTTCTTTTTGAGTTTTGATACTTGCTGTATTTTCATGGGAAGAATTTGGAAACTTCTTTTTCAGGGTTCTAAATCAACTAAAAATGCATTGAAATTCCCATTCCTTAATTTTTTTTTTTTTTTGACAGGCAGAATTATACAGTGAGAGAGAGAGAGACAGAGAGAAAGGTCTTCCTTTTTCCGTTGGTTCAGCCCCCGAATTGGCTGCTATGGCTGGCGCGCTGCGGCCAGCGCGCTGCACCAATCCTAAGCCAGTAGCCAGGTGCTTCCTCCTGGTCTCCCACGCGGGTGCAGAGCCCAAAGACCTGGGCCATCCTCCACTTCACTCCCGGGCCACAGCAGAGAGCTGGACTGGAAGAGGAGCAACCAGGACAGAATCTGGCGCCCTGACCAGGACTAGAACCCGGGGTGCTGGCACCACAGGCGGAGGATTAGCCTAGTGAGCTGCGGCGCCGGCATCCTTGTTTAGCACAGTTCTCCTGTGAAACTTTCTGGGCCTATGTTTTCCTGAGGGAGAATTCTTTGATAATTTCTTCAATGCCTTCCATTTTTTTTTAAAAGCTGTTCTACCACTTTGTGGTTCAATTTTGATAATATCTTCCTAAAAACTATGCATTTCATTCAGATTTCCTAAGTATTTGCTTGGATGGAATTGAACAAAATCATATTCTTTTGTCTTCCTCTGTGTCAGTGGTTATTTCTTTATCAATTTTACTGAAGGTTCCTTGATGAAAAAATAAATGACACCCTAAAAATATACTAGAAAAGAAAATGACAAAAAGGAGATACTTCACTAAATTTATGTCTTTTATTAAAATATCCGTTATTTCTAATATACCTGTTGTAACATACACAAGTTTAAATATTTCCTTTCTGATCACTTCTCTTCTGACAGGTCCTGATGATGAAAGTGATGATGATTCTAATCTCGAAGGCAGAGATCCTGACATTTGGCATGTTGGCTTCAAGATCTCGTGGGACATAGAGACGCCTGGCTTAGCCATACCCCTTCACCAAGGAGACTGCTACTTTATGCTTGGTAATCTTGGCAGAATCAAAATTACATTGATGTTCCCCTGTCTCCGTTGAGGTTATTGGGTGGGTGCATGTTTTAAACAAGTCTTTTGAAAGAAACTTTTTGAGACTTTCATATTAATCATGCAACTTCTTTAAGAACATTTCTTGTCTTTGTTTGAAGAGACTGCTAAGTTTTTAAAAGCTGCTTTCTTTTTAAGTGTTTATGGTTCCAAATGCGCTAAACCGTTTTCTGGATTTTTAATCAGAGCTACTAAATCATCCAAATCAACTTATCTGTGCGACTTCTTTAAATGCTCCCTGGCTACAGAGGCTTTGAGGAATGCGAACATTCTGTCTGGTTTTGAATTTAACTTCTTCTGAGGAACAGCTGGCATGACAAGGCAGCCCTTTTCTCCACTTGGGAGTTTTTAGTTCTTTGGGAAGAATACTTGTACTGTGGTCAGGCTAAACAAAGCTGTGCAGCTGGTGTGGCTACGTTTTGTTGCTTCTTTCATTTTTTTTTTTTTTTTTGTACTTATTTTCTGATGGACCATATGCAAATAGTATCCTGTTTTACTCAAAGAGCTTCTCAGGGTGTATTCTCTTAATGACTGTAGCTCCTGATGATTCAGTTTATCCCACTTCTGGCTTCCTGGAGAAATCTGCTCATAAGTTGTTTTTGGAGCCAGGAGGAATTGGGGTTTAGGCTCCATTTTTATGATAAGAATCTATTCCCAGGTAATTGGGTGTTTGTAGCAAATCCACTGTGTCCCAGGTGCTATATGATGTTCTAGGGGAGGGGTTAGAGGTGAATGGCTCTGGAGCTTTGTCTTTCAGAAAGTCCAAGGACATAGTAACTCTTTAAATCATTATTTCATTAAGTGTTCTCTCAATTTCCATTTATCGTATATCAGCTTGAAGGTTCTTGCCACATCCACCTGCTCTCTGCACTGTTATTTGTCTACTGTTTCTCTAAACTTGCTATTTTTTCTTTCACTGAACTTAATTCACTTAAAATTTTTTTAATTAATTAATTATTTGAAGGGGAGAGTTTCAGAGTGAGAATGAGAGTGTTAGGGAGAGAGAGAGAGAGCGCACGCGAGAGAGCAAGCTTCCATCTGCTGGTTCACTCCCCAAATGGCTGCAAAGGCCAGAACTGGGCCAGGCTGAGCCAGAAGCCGGGAAGTCCATCCAGGTCTCCCACATGAATCGCAGGAACTCAGGAACTATCATCACCCATTGCTTCCCAGGTGCATTAGCAGGGAGCTGGATTGGAAGCTGAGCAGCTGGGACTTGAACCTGTGCTCCAGAATGGGGTGCTTACATTGTAGGTAGCTGTGTAGCTTGTTGTGCTACAATGCTGGCCTCTGAACTAAGTTCATTTTAAACGGAGATTTTATGTTACCATCTTAAAAGGGGAACTAGTAGCACTTGACATCATAAGAATAGCTTTCTGAGTACAAATATAGAGCTACTAAAACAGCATTAAGTGCCTGTTTTGTTGGTTGCCAATCCTGAATTTGAGTCTTGGTCTGTGTTTGTCTCAAGGGGATATTTATAACTGTTCACCATGCACTCATTTCAGTCTGAGGCTCTCTGCTCAATGTCTGCAGGAGGAGTGGAGGATCCTCCTCACTGTGTGATTGACAGCTAGTTAATGCTGTGTCCCTTTACCTCTGAAAGTCACCCCATGGAATGATTCCCGCCTTTGTTGAACACTGTTCTGAGTGAGAAGCCCATAATTAACTCTGGCCACCACTTGCATGTCAACTTTTCAGTTTCCAAACCAGTTTCGCTAAACCTGGAAATATGAGTGTGAGGGAGATGGCAGAGGATAAGTCTTCCTTAAGAAAATTTCCTAGGTCACTGGAGAACAGGGAGCTGACTGGGTTGTAACCCTCATGTGGAGTGCTTTTCCCACTCGAAATGGGGCCTCCTTCACTGCATCTCAATACACTGCAATCCCTGTATGGAGTGTTGGTAGTGTGAGGACCACCTCTCGCCCTCACATCCCTCTGCCTGACCTCAGGAACTAAGATTGCAGCCTGAAGTCACTGCCCCATGGCCCGGTGTCATTTGTAGGTAAACAGATTGTTATTTCATTTCTTTAATGTACTACCCTAATGTGAGTATTTGGCTTGAATTTAAATGGATGTCAGTTTTCAGCTAATAAATCACTTTCCTCTGGACAAGAGGAAAAGGGAGGACGAGAGCAGATGCTGTGTTGCAGTGGGTTAAGCTGCTTAGGACTCTTGCTGCCCACCTCAGAGTGCGAGGCTGAGTCCTGAGTCCAGAAGCCTGGATACTCTGCACTTCTGATTCAGCTTCCATCTAATCGTGTGCCTGCGGGGCAGTAGGTGATGGCTCAAGTACTTGGGTTCCTGCTACCCATGTGGGAGACCCAGATGGAGTTCCTGGCTCATGGCTTCAGCCTGGCCTAACCCCAGCTGTTGTGGGCAATTGTGGACTGAACCAGTGAATGGAAGATCTCTCCCTCTCTCTATCTCTACCTCTCTGTCACTCTGACTTTCAAATAAATAAGTAAATAGGTAAATAAATCTTAAAAGAGCAATAAAAGAGATGAGTAAGTAGGCATTTAGATTATTGGTCAAGTAACCTGCATTCTATATCAGAGTACCTGGGTTTGATTCCCAGTCCCAGCTCCAGCTCCTGACTCCAACTTCCTGCTAATGCAGACTCTTGGAGGCAGTGGTGATTGGTCAAGCAGTTGGGCTTCTGCCAGGCACATGGCAGAACTAGATTGTGTTCCTGGCTCCCAGCTTTAGCCCTGACCTTTATTAGCATTTGGGGAGTGAACCAGCTGAGAGGAGTGTTCTTTCTGTCTCTCAAATAAATAAAAAATTTTAAAAAGTAAAGAGATGAGGACCAGAATGGTACCTTATAAATAGTTTTTTAAAAAAGGCTTATTTATTTATTTATTTTGAAAAAGAGCAGGAGAGAGAGAGGGAGAGAAAAAGAGAGAGAGAGAGATCTTCCATCTGCTGGTTCCCTCCCCAGATGGCCAAAATGGCCAGCACTGGGCCAGGCTAAAACCAGGAGCCAGGAGTTTTATCAGGATCTCCCATGTGGGTGGCAGGTGCCCAAATACTCTGGCCATCTTTTGATGCTTTCCCCAGGCCATTAGCAGGGAACTGGATTGGAAGTGGAGCAGCCAGGTCATGAACCAGTGGCTATAAGGGATGCTGATTCTTGCAGGCAGCAGCTTTACCTGCCATTCTACAATGCCAGCCCATAAGTAATTTTATTAATTTTTTGCATATATAATAGTAGCAAATACACATTATTAAAGTTTGGTTCTCTCTCATGTATTTAAATAACATCTATGTGTTCTGTGTAAATTAAACAAGCAATACATGCTCATTATAGGGAAAAGAAACTCTGCAAAACATAAAATAAAAGAAAAAATATAAAAATCAAGTTATTCTGGGGCCAGCACTGTTGTGCAGCAGGTTAACGCTCTGGCCTGCAGTGCTGGTATCCCAGATGGGTGCCAGTTCGAGACCCGGCGGCTCCACTTCCCATCCAGCTCTCTGCTATGGCCTGGGAAAGAAGTAGAAGATGGCCCAAGTTCTTGGGCCCCTGCACCCACCTGGGAGACCTGGAGGAAGCTCCTGGCTCCTGGCTTCGGATCAGTGTAGTTCTGACCATTGCAACCAATTGGGAAGTGAACCAGCGGATGGAAGACCTCTCTCTCTCTCTCTCTCTCTCTCTCTCTCTCTCTCTGTGTAACTCTGGCTTTCAAATAAATAATTAAATATTTTTTAAAAATCAAGTTATTCTGTGATTTAGTATATAGGAGTACTTCAAAAAGGTTATGGAGGGGCTGGCACTGTGTTATAATAAGTTAATCCTCCACCTGCGGTGCTGACATCCCATACGCGTGCTGGTTCTAGTCCTGGCTGCTCCTCTTCCAATCCAGCTCTCCGCTTACTGCCTTGGAAAGCAGTGGAAGGTGGCCCAAGCTCTTGGGCCCCTGCACCTGTGTGGTAGAAGCACCTGGCTCCTGGCTTCGGATTGACCCAGCTTTGGCCATTGCGGCCATTTGGGGAGTGAACCAGTCAATGGAAGACCATTCTCTGTGTCTCTCTCTCCAATGTCTGTAACTCTACCTCTCACATAAATAAAAATCTTTAATAGAAATTTTTTTTAAAAGTTTGTGGAAAATAGAATTAAAAGGTAACTCTATTTTGGTTCCCAAAATTTTAAGCTATATGCATATGAGGGATCCTCAGGAAGTGCCTAAGGAAGGCAGATGATGAAAAAAACATGCATGGATTTCAAGATCTCTTCCACCAAAGTAAACATCTTTCAATTCTGTTTCCTGTGAAGTTTCTGAATCAGGCCGCTCCTGGTCCTCCTCAGCCTGTTTTCCATGCATGTGTAGGTCTGGAACTGTAGGTGTAAGATGAACGACCACCACATTTGTCGGGGAACAGTAACAAGTGAAACATTTTTAAAATCTTAATAACCCTGAGCAGCGAATATTAGCTGTTACTGTGGAAGAAGACATTGCGATTTGATTCCGGTAATTGCCTGGCCCTGGTTACACAGGCGGTAAGAAGCATGGATTGGAACTTGTCATTTATCCCCCTCAGAGTGCGACACTCCACGTCAGGCACCCCTTCCCCACGGGTGCCCCCTTCACCCGTCCCGGCCACCGACCCCTGCTCTGGGCCTCTGTGCTGCTTCGCCCCAGCTCCACGTGTTGCTCTGCTTCTGCTTCATGTCACGACTGTGGCAAGGGAAGAAAAGGTGGAGATAATCTCTTCCTTTGTTTCTTTTCTATTTCTTCTAAAAGTTGTTTCTGCTCAGGATTTACGGAGTAGATCAGTGTTGAACATATTAAGTAATTGCATTGCCCTCTTGACTTCTATAAGGAATGTATGTTTAAAAGTCTACATTAGGCACTTTTAGCTCTTATTGGTGATAAAGAGAAGAGATCAGTGTTATTATTTTATAAGATTAAAGTCTCTGATTGTCCCACTCTGGCCTTCCAATAGAGGTGCAATAACTAGTAGCCTACCGAACTGTGCCACGCTCAGCAAATCTGCCCTAAAGACTTCTTTTAGAATATGTTTGCTTATTAGGATGTCATATGTGATTTCCAAAGTGAATCTTCCTCCATCTCCTTTTAAGAAGACAAACGAAAATGAAAACAATCATGTTCCGATGCTGCCTTTGCTCCTCACTTCTGAATCCGAATAGCGCATGGAGCCCCATGGAGGGCCCCTGTGCTGATATCTGAAATCTGAACTTCATAGCACTTAGGAAAAGGAAACAGTTTAGCTCAATTTATAATAATATATTGGTCTGCAGAGGAAGTGCAGACTGAACCCTGCTGTCTCAAGTAAATACTCCAGGGGTGTCTGATGGGGAGCGTGTCGGGTGCCTGCAATAAATCCACTGAAGGCCCTGCTGGCGGTGCCCGAGGACACGCTTAACTGGGCTTGTCACGGTTTTACTTTAAAATTGGAATCTTTGCCCTAATCTCAGAGTTAGACATGACCAGATTTGCAAACAGATTTACAATTTTCACTAATTTTCCAAGTAGGACTTCAAAACACATTTAAAGAAAACACACACACACACACACACACACACACACACACTGGTCTTTCTCAGAGTAGGGTGATTTACTTTGCCACAGATGTTTTCCATAGACTGAATGTAACCAGGGAGTCAGGGACTTAAAAGTAGCTTGGAGATAAACTGTGGGTTTGTTTTCGGTGAACAGATTTTACAGGTCAACCAAATTATGTTTATTAACTGGGAGCTGGGTGTGGAGGTGGGATGTTTCAGGACAAAGGTGAATGATAAGTAAACATTTGGGGCAACCCCACCGCGTCTCCCCCTTAACTTGTTAATATATACTAATATATATTTTTTGCACATGGCCATTCATGACACTGTTCTCTCTGGTTTGTTGACTTTTGTTTCCTTAAACCCAATTAAATCTCACTTTCAAATAACTGCTGTTACTCTATTGTCTTAATGGAAGCTTTAGTTGCCAAGTGAAAATTCCACTACCAAAACAGAGAGAGGCGATACAAACTGAAATGCATAGAACTTCTGTTTGTTTCTGTTTGCAATAGAGTGATGGGAGCAGGTCCCAGACTCACTGCTGCGGCTGTAGGCTTGCATAGTTAGCACCTCTCTGAGTCTCTGCCTCTACTGCACAATGGGTGCTTCCTATACTTCCTTCCTGGGAAGGAAGTACAAACAAGGGAACGTATGGGAAAGTACGTGGCCAGCTGGGAGTTGAAGACGGTGAACTGAAGAATCAGCAGGGCACGTGCATGAGGGGAGTGCCAAATGTTGTGTCCTTGCCTAGCCACATGCCCCAAGTTTTGTCAGCTTTGCACCTAACTGCTCCCCACCTCAGTTTCCATAGCCACATAAACCAGAAAGGGAAATCTCACCCATCGATTCCAGAGGGTGAAAATGGTTAACATCTGGCCGTAGTGGAGTCAGAGCTCTGTGGTAACCAGTTTCGCTTTGGTTGAGGCTGACTTGACTTTTGGAGTCTGGTCAGTGGTTTTCATACATTAGTTTCGCCTTCCTTGAAATACCTATGGCTTAGAGGCAGCAGCAGCCAGAGCACAGAGAAGGTTTCATGTGAAATAACCTCAAAATGTGCTGTGCTTCCATTTCTCGAGTCAACGTGGGCATTCTAATTGCCATCTGTAGCCCTGTGAGCAGGAAGAACAGACACTCCTAAGAGTTTCAAGTCTGGCAACTGGGGGCTCCCTTGGGACTTAAATCAGAGCCTGTGGTAGCTTTGTAAATCCCCCAGGTGTCTTTCAATCCTGCCCTGATGTGCACTTTTTTTTTTTTTAAAAGGAAAAAGCTTTTGTTATTCCCTCCTCTGACCCCATACCCTTCCTCTCCTGACTTCTGATTGACCAACTGAAGTAAAAAGTGCATACAATTTATGCCTTAATCATAAATTCAAAATAATTATACTTTATTGCCTCTCCTGGGTCTTGAAACGTAGGTGCCGTGTTCTGCTTTCTGCCGAGGCAAGGGCATAATACAGAAACGGTAATAAATTATAACTTCAGGCTGCAGTCGGTAAGCTTGAGGAATTGCCATTTAAGTGGAAAGTGCTCGAACGCTAAATGAGCACCTGTCATGTTTGTTTTCACTTTGGGAAGTGGGAACATGACAGTGTAGTTTCAACTGCTTGTCCGATGTGGACTTGTGGCGTTCCTCTTATCCTCTCACAGCTGCTAAACTTGCTTCTTGCTGTTTGCTTTTTTTTTTTTTTTTTCATAGAGGTGAGGATTTGTCTCTCTTTATGGAATTTTCACTCGAAACTCTATTCTCAGATGCTGACATTTTCAAACTTTGCTTTCTGGCTTTTGCCACCTGATTATTTGTTTTGTATTTAGCAGACCTAGGGAGAGCACTATGCGTTGAGGAATATGCTCTGAGGATAGGAATCTGAGTGTGTTCCTGGGCACCTGAAAAGATTTATTTCTCGCTTTTTAAAAAGATTTGCTTATTTATTTATTTATTTGAGAGCCAGAGTTGTAGACAGAAAGAAAGAAAAATAGAGAGGTCTTCTATCTGCTGGTTCACTCCTCAAATGTACACAATGGCCAGAGCTAGGCCAATCCAAAGCCAGGAGCCAGGAGCTTCTTCTGGGTCTCCCATGTGGGCGCAAGTGCCCAAGCACTTGGGTCATCCTCCACTGCCTTCCCAGGCCATCAGCAGGGAGCTGCATTGGAAGTGGAGCAGCTGGGACTTGAACTGGCGTCCATATGGGATGCTGGCACCACAGGTGGAGGTTTAAGCGACTACACCATAGTGCTGGCCCCGATTTACTTCTCTCTTATGCTATCTTACCATGTGGGCTTTGGGCTCATTTCTTGATCATTTATGTCTGGTGTTTATGAGAAATACACAGGATGAACACCTGCCAAGGGCCAGGCTCTGTGCTGGAAGTGTTCCTGTTTTTAATTTACTCCTCACTACAGGACTTTGGGTAGTAGTCCTCTTAACTGTGACACCCAGTTTTTTTTCCAGAAAAGAATTGATGTGAATTAATTGCTAATGGATAGAGGCTTCCTTTTAATGGTCTGAAAATGCTCCACAGTTAGAGTTTGTGGTGATGATGTGGGCAGTGAATAGATCACTTTTTAAACCCAGGTTCTCACCTCACACAGAGATAGAAACATTAAGTGCAGACAGACACTGTGTGCACTGAGCAGTGGCGTTTATTTGGCAGCGCGGGAATAAATCTACATTCACGCGTGTGTGTGTGGGCTGCCCCACACAGAGAGACATCCAACAGGAGTGGATCAAATAATTGCCTTTAAATGAGAGAAAGAGAAAAAACCCAAAACCATACCCATCATTGAGAAGGTTCATCAGAGTGTAGGGCATGGGCCATGGGGGCATGGGAGTGGTCCATCTGAGTGTGTCCTGTGGGACAATGAGAAAACAAGAGTGATTCCTTTGTTAGGAAGGGGGTGGTTCCCCAATTGAGTTTGCAAATGTGGTGCAGTCTTAGCAGGCACCCTGGTCCTAGATGCATCCTGGGAAGGTGGGCATATCAGATCCAAATTGAAGAGACAGCATCATTTTGCAGAGATTAGGAGTTTCTGTTCATGGGCCAGTGCTGTGGCATAGTAGGCTAAGCCTCTGCCTGCAGTGTCAGCATCCCATATGGGCTCCTGTTCGTCTCCAGGTATTCTTCCAATCTAGCTCTCTGCTATGGCCTGAGAAAGCAATGGAAGATGGCCCAAGTGTTTGGGCCCCTGCACCCTCCTGGGAGACCTGAAAGAAGCTCCTGGCTCCTGGCTTTGGATTGCCCAGCTCTGGCCATTGCCCCGTTTGGGGAATAAACTAATGGATGGAAGACCTTTCTCTCTGTCTCTCCGTCTCTTTCTCTGTGTAACTCTGGCTCTCAAATAAATAAATAAATGAAATCTTAAAAAAAAAAAAATTCCTATTCCTCAGACCTAGCTAGCTTCCTTCGTATGTATCCCGCATCAATGATGGTAGCACAATCCTGTGAGCATTCTAAAATACACTGAATTTTATACTTTAAATGAATGAATTGTATGGTATATGTATTTGATCTCAATACAGCTCTTTTATTTGTTGAGATAAATGGATAGATAGGTAGATAGACACACAGAGGGAGATCCTCCGTCTGTTCCCCAGAAAGCCATAGTGGCCACGGCTGGTCTAGGCTGAAACTTGGTTCCCCACCTGGGTATCAGGGGCCCAGTACTTGTGCCATCCTCCACTGCTTTCCCAGGTTCATTAACAGGGAGTTGGGTTGGAAGCAGAACACCTGGGACTTGAACCAGTGCTCATATGGAATGCTTAACCTGCTATGCCATGATGCAGGCCTCAGAATTAGCTTTCTTACACTACCACCCATTCTTGCTAAGATTTGCTAGTTAATATTTACTTTCAGATTTTCCCCCCTTAATTCCTTACCTTCAGAACCAGTTTATAGATGCTTCCTCTTGTTATTATGTAAGATGAGGGAATGAAATATGGTCTTTCAACCATATTATACTTTGACATTATTAAGCTTTGTAACTAACATGCTGATCTATAACTTTGATAGGACTTACATTCTCTGTAGGTTGATTCTGAAGTTTGAAAACCAGCATATGATGTTTATGTATATGTTGTTTGTTGCAGAACCAGTTAAAGTGACAAAATTCATAAATAGAAGATGTAATCTAGTGTAAACCACCGAAACTGTGTCGATTAAAAGAGAATGTTGCAAATGTTAGGTCAAGACTTTATGTTTCATTAAAGGCTGAGAATTATGCCACTGCAGAGCTGGTTTAGATTTGTACCATGGCTTTCTTGTATAGGTTTCCTTCTCCCCTGGGGATTTATAATTACCTTTCTTTCTTCTTCTTCTTTTTTTTTTTTTAAGATTTATTTATTTTATTTGAAAGAGTTACACAGAGAAGGAGAAGCAGAGAGAGAGAGAGAGAGAGAGAGAGAGAGAGAGAGGTCTTCCATCCTCTGGTTCACCCACCAGTTAGCTGCCGTGGCTGGAGCTATGCCTATCCAAAGCCAGGAGCCAGGAGCTTTCTCCAGGTCTCCCATGCGGGTGCAGGGGCCCAAGGACTTGGTCCATCTTCTACTGCTTTCTCAGGCCATAGCAGAGAGCTGGATCGGAAATGGAGCAGCTGGGACTTGAACTGGCACCCATCTGGGATGCGGCACTGCAGGGGAAGGCTTTACCTGCTGTGACACAGCGCCGGCCCCTCTTTATTCTTCTTGATACAAAAACATACCATAGTGATATCTCTGTGTTCCTAGATGGTTAGCCATAGGGCTTGTTTAATATTTGGATAAATACTGGTTTCCTCAAACTCCACCTCGCACAATTATCAGCCTGGAATTTCTTCTCAATGGACTCCTTTGCCAATTCCATGTTTCACTTGGATCCTTCACATTTTTCTTTCTCAGAATTTTCTGAAAATTCTATCTACTGTATTTTAGATTCCTAAGGGCAATCCGTTCTGGCTGTGTCTCCTCTAAAGCAGGTAACACAATGCCTTGAAGATGATAGGTGCTTAATAAGTGGCTGTTACGTTAATAAGTGGTCGAGTGACCCAAGAATTGGCTTGTATTTTATTGCATGGCTACATGTCTTGCCATACAGACAAAAGAAGATATTCTGTCCTTAAAAGCTCCTGGCTGAGAAAGCTTTTGAAGTCCCTCCCCTAACAGATGACCATTGACCTGACACTTAGAAATGTCCAGAGACAGAATTGAGAATTTTCCATGGCAGCTTATCTCTTTATACAGTGACTCAGGCTTTATTTCTTTTTATCTAGTAAAAATTTAACGTGTGACATTACAGGATTTCCCAAATTTACAATGTCCACATCAGTCTGTATCGTCACTTGTAAATCTTTTATAAGCAAACCACCCAAGGTGAAATAATGTGTTACTTTCTCTTAAGCTGAGTATGAATGTGTTACTGTGAATTGTGAGACCTTTTGGTTCTGTCCTGTTTCCTTCAATCAGAGTCATGCTGAAGTAGGCCGTTCTGCGTCCAGGTTCGGTGGTGGAATTTTCTCATTCCCTAGCAGTCCCCGTGTGCCGTCCTTGAGTTTCCATCTTTATATCGTAATTCCTAAAGCCGTGAACTGTGGAAAAGAATTTTTTAGGCCTTGAACTGGGTTTTATGTTCATCAAGACAGTAGAAGAATGACTATGAATGAAACCATTCCCTCCTCACCCTGCTTTGATTCTTCTTGAAGCTTTGAATTCAGGATTAGACCAGGAATTAGCATGGCTTTCCTGATGTAGATAGTTCCTATCAGAGCTCCCAAGGCAAGACTTTGTCTTCTAAGGCCCAGTAAACATCTTAGTTTTTTCAAAAGATATTAATTCTAGTCCTTGCTCAATTCATTATAGTGGGTTGGTAGTCTGTCCTAAAATTGGTTGGGTTACAAAGTTTTTTTCTTATCTTTGTTCATACTGTCATTTCCACTTTGTCACGTTTTACTCTTCTTTTAGGTTTATGTATATTTCCCCTATTTAGGGATGATGATAAAAAGTTTCAGTACCTACAATAGGTGCTACCCATAGCTATATATTGTAAATATGTCTGTTACATATATCTATATACTTGTTATAGATCATGTATGTGTATATATGTTTATTCTACTCATAGCATTTAGAGCTTTGCGCATCATAGGGACCTACCATGTATTAGAGAGGACATCCTTTTTTCCTCCCCAACTGTTAGTGAGAAACCATATCCCATTCTTCTCCATTGCTGATGGGCAGTTGGGTGTGAGAAAAGAATTGAGTAATGGAGATTAGAAGGAATGTGAAGGAACAGAAAGTAGAGGTTTAAATGGATGATTGTGTTTCATTCATTAACTTTGGGAAGCTATGATTCCCACAGTTCATTGGAGTAGTGGGCAGAAGTGATTATTTCACCTATACAAAAGAAGAAAACATAGTTATTTCATTCAACTTTACTGTCAACACAGACTCTGTCACTTCTTACTCTTTTCTTTCTACAACTCCTTTGCCTTCTAGTTGAAGAGTTGCAGCCAATAAGAGTTAAGAGAAGAGGGTAACCCTTGCCAAAATGGGATTCAATCTTTTTGCATATTTAGAAAGCAAAGTGAATTATTAACTTCAAAGAATCTTTTCTCTTTAAACCTACAACAAAGTAAGCATTCCACAAAAGTTAATGTTAAAAACAAACAGGGAGTGGGAGAGAGGAAGCTGTTTACCTCAAGTTCATCTTCTACTCCATATTTGTTTATGTAAGAGAGTTTTGACTCCATGGAAAGTCACATTTAGGGAAAGATTTAGAAAGCTATGTGCCGGCCGGCGCCGTGGCTCACTAGGCTAATCCTCCCCCTGCGGCGCCGGCACACTGTGTTCTAGTCCCGGTCGGGGCGCTGGATTCTGTCCCGGTTGCCCCTCTTCCAGGCCAGCTCTCTGCTGTGGCCTGAGAAGGCAGTGGAGGATGGCCCAAGTGCTTGGGCCCTGCATCTGCATGGGAGACCAGGAGAAGCACCTGGCTGCTGGCTTTGGATCAGCGCGATATGCCGGACGCAGTGTGCCGGCTGCGGCGGCCATTGGAGGGTGAACCAACAGCAAAGGAAGACCTTTCTCTCTGTCTGTCTCTCTTTCACTGTCCACTCTGCCTGTCAAAAAAGAAAAAAAAAAAAGCTATGTGCCAGCCAGCCTATTTATTTTGTGAATGAATTCCTCTTGTCTAAGAAACTCATTGAACATTTAAAGCATAATAATTCTTATGTTGTTGCTGGAGGCACAAAAATAATAATGCATCATGTAAGGAAAACCATGACTGATGTAGGCTTAGTGATGTAGTGATGGGCTATCTGTGGCCTTCTGATGATATATCAGGAGGAGCATCATCTACTTCAGGTGATGTTGGATCATCAGGTTATGATTCTTGGCCGTGGGACTGCAGGTGAATGTGGGTAACTGAAACTGTGGAAAGCAGAATCCTAGATAAGGGAGGACTGCTATTTATGTTGCCTACAAGGGGCTAGCTTTTGCTAAGGACACATGCGTGCTAAAAATGAAGGGAAGGAAAACATGTTTCCTATAAATTGTAACCAAAAAAGCAGGGGTGGCTTTACTTTGTATCAGGATAGATAACAGGACAGAAATCTCTAACAAGGTGATTAGATAATAATAGGAATTAACTCACTGAGAAGATAATAATAACAGTTTTAAATATAAGTTCATCCAACATTGCAACATCTAAATATATTAAGCAAGTATTAATAGAATTGAAGGGATAAATAGATCAGATGTAATAATAGTTAGGGACCTTGATTTCCATTTTTAACAATAGATAGATCATGCAGACAGAAAACTAATAAGGCAACAGCAGACTTGAGCAGCACTATATACGAGATGGACATAACAGACATGCACAGAACATTCCATCCAACAACAGAAGGATATATGTTCTTTTTAAGTGCATGGGAAGCATAATACGTTAGGCCACAAAACGAGTACTAACAAACTTAAGAAGACTGAAACTGTATCAAGCATCTTTTTTGACCAAAGCGATATAAGAAATTAATAACAAGAGGAAAATTGGAAAACTCACCAATATAAAGACATTTAAAAACTCTTGAACAACCAATTTATTAAAAAAAATCAAATGGGAAATAAAAAATAATAGAAACAAATGAAAATGGAAATACTGTGTACAAAAACTTATGGGACACAGCAAAAGCATTTTTCAGAGAAGTTTATAGCAATAAATGCCAATAAGAAAAAAAAAAAGACCTTAAATAAAAAACCTAACCGTATACCTCAAGCAACTAGAAAAAGTAGAACAAACTTACCCAAGAGTTAACAGAGAGAAGAAATAATAAAGAACAAAGCATTAAAAAAAAATGGTGTACACTGGAAAAACAACAGAAAATATAAGTGAAAGTAGCATTTTTAAAATGATGAAGTTAAAATCTTTAAGAAAAAAGATTCAAACAAATAGAATTATCTAAGTGAAAGCAAAGACATTGCAACTTATACCACAGCAATACAAAGACTTTTAAGAGACTGCTATGAATGCTCCAAAAGGTGGAATAACTAGGATAAAATGGATAAATTTCAGGACATGTACAACCTACCCAAGACAGAATAATGATAAAACAGAAAATCTGGACAGATAAATAGCAACTTTTGATATTGAATCAGCAATCATATACCTTGCACCAAGGAAAAGCAAAGATTCTTCACTGACTGAATGCCCAAACATTTGGAAAGAATTAATGGTAATCCTCCCCCTCTGCCAAAAAAAAAAAAAAAAAAAAAGGATGAAGGAACATTTCCAGTCTCATTTTATGAGGCCAGCATTATCCTGATACCAAAGCAGGGAAGGACATTGCAAGAAAAGAAAATTACAGGCTGAAGTGTCTCTCATGAACATAGTTGGAATAATCCTTAGAAAAACACTGGCAAACCATATTCAGTAGCACCAGAAGGGGATATATGCTATGATCTGTTGGGATTTAACCTCTAGAGTATTAGATGGCTCAATATATGCAAATTAACAATTGCATACTTCATTAACAGAATGAAACATAAAAATTGTATGATTATTGTAATAGATACAGAAAAAGTATTTGATAGACTTCAGCTTCCTTCATAGTACAAACTCAACAAATTAGATGTAGATGAAATGCACATACGATGGCCGGGTATGAGAAACTCAAACCAGCAGCATGTTCAGCTGTGAAAACCTGAGAGACTTTTCCTCTAAGACCAGGAACAAGACAAAGATGTCTACTCTCATCACTTGTATTCAGCATAATACAGTGTAAGACCTGCCTAGGGAAGTTAGGCAAAATAAAGAAATAAAAGCTTCCAAACTGAAAAGATAGAAGTGAAGCTGTTTGCAGATGACATGATACTATATGTAAGAAACCCTAAAGACTCCACCAAAGTATGTTAGAAGTAATTAATTCAGTAAAGTTGTAGGATATAAAATCAGCATAAAAAATCAGTTGCATTTCAACCCACTAGCAGCTATTCAATAAAGGAAACCAAGTAAACTGAGCCATTTATATTAGCATCAAAAAGAAATTGCTTAGGAATGATTTTAACCAAGGAGATGAAAAACCTTTACACTGAAAACCATAGAACACTGATGAAAGACATTGAAGAAGAAACAAATAAGTGGAAAGATATCCCATATTCATGGATTGAAAGAATCAATGTTGTCAAAATTCTGTGCTAGTTTAAATTATCTATGGTTCAGTAACATTCCTGTCAAAATTCCAATGACATTATTTACAGAAATAGAAAAACTATTCTAAAATTCATAGAGAGTCATGAAAGACCCCAAATTACCTAAATAGTCTTGAGCAAGAGCAACAAACCTGGAGGTCTCGTATTGCCTCAAAATATACAGCAAAACTATAGTATTTAAATAGCATGGTAGTGTCTAGAAGCAAATGTATAGACCAAGGGAACAGAGTAGAAGACCTAGAAGTCAATATACACATTTATGACCTATTGATCTTTTTTTTTTTGAAGGTTTATTTATTTATTTGAAATCAGAGTTAGAAAGAGAGAGGGAGAGGGAAGGAGAGAGAGAAAGAGAAATCTTCTGTCACTGCTTCACTTCCCAAATGTCTGCAGTGGCTAGAGCTGAGTCGGTCTAAAGCTAGGAGCCAGGAGCTTCTTCCTGGTCTCACACATGAGCATCAGGGCCTAGAACTGGGCTTTGATATGGGATGCTGGCATTGCAGGCAGCAGCTTAATCTTTTGTGCCACAATGCCAGTCCTGGGGAGATTATTTTATGCATACATTTTGGTCTCCAGAATCTGTCTATCATGTCTAAAATTTCCATTGCTACACTTTCCTAAATTAAAGGAGAATTTTTTCAATTCAGTCATCTAGTTCAGAAATTTGATTTTTCTGCAGCATGCATTCTGCTGTTCACTCCATCCATCAACATTAAAAGATTTTAAAGTTATTTGAGCAAGAGACAGAGAACATACTCCCCCATTAGTTCAATGTCCAAATGCCTTGAATGGGCAGGACTGAACCTGGTGGAAGCCAGGAGCCCGGAATTCCATCCAGGTCTCCCACCTGGTCACTGCAACCCAGTTACTTGAGCCTTTGCTGCTGCCTCCCAGAGAGCACATTAGAGGGAAGCTGGAGTCAGGAGCCAGAGCCTGATAGCAAACTCAGGTTCACCGATGAGAGATGTGGGCATCTTTATTGCTAGGCCGAACACCTGTCCTGTCTATCATCATTTAAAATGAAGCAATACTATTTAAAAAAAAAAACACACACACACACACACAACTCCAAATGCTCTTTTCCAATACTATTCCCTCTTCTCACAGGTGCAGTGCCTTCTTGACAAAGTGAGAATTGTCTAAAGTTTTTCCCTGGTGAGTGAAACCACTCTTGTATGGTCTGGTGATTTTCCCTGTTTATCCTCATAGAAAGAGGGCTAGTCCAGGCTTGTAGGCAAGTGGTTGAGATTGGTTGTGTGAAAGATTGGTATAGATTCGTTGCCAAATCTCTCACTTGAAGGAGGAAGGAAGAAAACATATGCTTACCTGAACAGATGAGAGTTTTGATAAACTGGAGTGTGTGTAATGAATTGCTTTTGTCCTTGCATGGTACAGATGCTTGTAATATGAGCAAACCAGGGTGGATTTTGTTGCCGCCCCAGCATAGCTGCTGCTCCCAGTGCTTGCCTCAGCAGTGCTTAGTTCTCTTCTCTGAGTGGTGTCTTGCAACAGCAGCATGTCCTGGGGTCTGTGAGCACCATAGTCTGTGTGCATAGAAATGCTGACAAACAGAGGCAAGACCCCGTCCTCTGGGTGCCCCATTGCTCCTCTTGCCCTCCTACTCTCCATTTTCCACATTAGAGGGTATGCACTTCTTGCAGGATCTGATTGCTACCTTTATTTGGGACATTGCTCTTTCAGAGTCAGCCTTCTTTGCTCCTCTTTAATCCTCTCCCATCTATACTGTGTCCAGCACAACTCCTGACATTTCTGTTATATTGAGCACCTTGCCCTAATATTTAGTGCTGAAAGAAGTTTTGATCTATTTTTATCTTCCTTTGATCTTCGCAGTGGGAGTCTAGGGGTCGGCCCTGTGCCTGTTCTGACAGCTTGCCAGGCAGCTTCCCCTGCCACTCCCATTCATTGGCTATTACATTCTGAAAATGTCCTCAGTCATGGATGTTCCCACATGTAGGAAAAATAAGGTCATCAATATTAAGATTGAGAGATGAGAATGGACAGGTGAGTAAGAATGAAAAGCTCCAGTGATTGTGTGAGGCTAGGGAAGATTGGATTTCACTATTGAGTTTATTTACCTCAAGAGTGCTTTTTATAAAGCTCCTGATTGTTGCTTTAAGAAATTCAGGTGAAATAGCCCTAGTGACACACTGATCAGCAAAACCAAGGCAGTGAGGAGGGCTGGGGCAAATTTAGAGTGGCTACCTGTCCTGGTTTGTCTATGGGGGTGGGGATCTCACAGGGAGGGGCTTTCAGGACGAAAGCCTGGGCATGAATTGGTCATCCTAGCACATATCATGTCTTTGCATGTGTGATATTTTATATAGAAAGATGTCCTGCTATAATGAATGTTCAGAGCTTTCTTTGGACTTGGTAGCATTTAGCCAGCAAATAGTGAGAGCCTCTTTTCTATTTAGATTTTGTTGCATAATATATGAACTCTGACTCTCCAGTTGGACGTAGGGTCAATCAATTCTTAGTTGTATTCTGAGCTAGCTCTTGCAAATAGGCCTTCCTCAGTGTTTCCTTTCTCAGCATTATTAGGAGTAGTCTTTAAAAGCTGGGAATGTCCTTAGTAGATCCTTTGAGTGGTACAATTCATGAAGCTTGAGCCCCTTTTATAGACTTCAAGTTTTAGAAGATCTTAAATGAATTAGAATTAAATTAAATTAGAAGCTCTTAAATGAAAATTACAAGGTTCTTTCTAAAAGTTATAAAGAATTAGAGACAGTTTGGAAGCAATTTCAAGAGTTGTTTGATTAGAGAGTGGCCAAGGATATAAATAAAGGTGCATAGCTCTGAAATCTTACTTCTAATGTTGTGTTTGTGAATTGTCAGTGGAATAGAAGCACTTAACGCCTGAGGTTGGTGGGATGGTTTCTTCCCCAAATGATGTCTGTGTATCCTCATATTAATAACATAGGAATAATAAGGCTTTTATTTGGGTAGATGAGACTGACGTTTTGTAATTCCTAGAAATTATTTCAACTCTATGGGACTCTGCCCTGGGGAACCCCCTCCAACTCCCACTTTTAACTTTTTGCTTGATTCTGGAAACTCCATTCAGGAAAAATAGTCCTGATCAATCAGAAACACTCAGGAATGTCCTTAGCCAGAGTCCTCAGGGCAAACTGCGAGGAACATCGATCATTCACCCTTCTTCATCAGGTCTTAAAGCCAAACTTTTGGGTCTGTGTCTACAAAGATTGGATCTGTATGGCTATATTTATATTTGTATTTTAAGCTCCAAATGTATCACTTATAGTTTCATCCTTACCTCTTACTGTATTTTGTAATATTGTTTGTCCAGCATCCTAATGTTTTGTCATTTACTCATATCCAATCAGGTTTTTCTGCAAAAAAATCCAGAGTTGCTCTTGATTCTGCACTTTCTTTGACATCACTTATGCAATCTATAAGCATAAGCGTATCCTATTGTCTTTCCTTAAAAATACTCTGATTCTGATCACTGATCACCATCTCGCCTACTGTCACTGGGGTCCGATTCCCCATAGGCTCCTACCTGAGCTACAGCAGCAGCTTCCTGATTGGTCTTCTCACATCAACTCTTCTGTTTCCCTTTAGTCTTCTCTCTTTCCTATATACTGGAGTGACCTCTTTTTTTTTTTTTTAAGATTTATTTTTATTTATTTGAAAGAGAGAGTTACAGAGAGAGAGGTCTTCCATCCACTGGTTCACTCCCCAGATGGCCACAATGGCCAGAGCTGCGCTGATCCGGAGCCAGGAGCCAGGATCTTCTTCTGGGTCTCCCACGCCAGTTCAGGGGCCCAAGGACTTGGGCCATCTTCTGCTGCTTTCCCAGGCCACAGCAGAGAGCTAGATTGGGAGAGTAGCAGCGCGGACTAGAACTGGTGCCCATATGGGATGCTGGTGCTTCAGGCCAGGGCTTTAACCTGCTGGGCCACAGCACCAACCTCCAGAGTGACCTTCTCAGAGTTAGATCACGTTGTTTCTCTGTCTAAAATTTTCTAAGAGTCTCCCAGAATATTTAGAATAACATCCCAAATCCTTTCAGTAATCAACAGAGCCCTCTGTATCTGTCCAGCTGCCCCTGTGCCTCTCACCGTGCTTACTCCCAGTTTCTGCAGTCACTGCAGAGCCTTTGTTTTCTTCGTGCACAGAAAACGTGGTCCCACTTCAGTGCAGTTTCCACTTCAGCACCGTGGTCCTCGCCATGTGCTCTTCCTGAGGTTTTCTCACCCAAGGTCTTGGCATTGCTGATTCTTCATTATCCAGATCTCAGCTTAAATGTCTCCAATAAGCATTCTGTAGAAAGTATCCTACTGTTTCCTAATAACCTCACCAATTCTTAAGCTTCTTGAATTATCCTGCTTTATTTTATCCACAGCGTTTCACATCTGAATTTCTTGTTTATTTGTTCTGTACATCTCCCATCATACTATATGACAGCAGAGAATTTGCTTTATTTACTGCACCTAGAATAGTTGCTCATCCAATTATAATCAAATTAACACCTACAAATTTTGTTTTTGCTATGAGAATAACATGAGAGTATAGCTTTTTATATTACATAACTGTATGAGGATACTTGACAAAATTCATGGAAAAATAAAATAAAATTTATTTTGGCACACATATTGTTTTAATCCATGGATAGTCTTTTTATAATTGCATTTCCATGAACTTTCTGAAGATCCTTCATATGTATGAATTTATTTTTTTCTCACTAAAATAAACGTATCTTTTAATTCCATTTCCTACAAACTTTTAGAAGCACCCTCATATATTATTGTCAGAGTGGTGAGTTAGACAGTTTTAAAGAGTTTTCCAAATAATTTTCAGTTGACATAATTTAAGTACAGGAAATTTTTGTGTATTTTAAGAGCAGCTGTAGGTTCATAATAACACTGAGAAAAAATTACAGATTTCCTCTGTACCCCTACTCCCCCCTCCTATGCATGCCCAGACTCCTCCACTGTCAACATCCCACACTGGGGAGGTATATTTATTATAACTGATGAACTTACATTGACCTGTTACTATCCTCCAAAGTCTGTCGTTTACGTTAGGGTTCACTCATGGTGTTGTACGATTTCATGGATTTTTCAAGTGCGTAATGACATGTTTCTAGATTATAGTATCATTCAGAATAGTTTCATTGGCCTAAAATACTCTGTTCTCTGCCTCTACATCCCTTTCTCCCCCAGACTCTAGCAGTCCTTGAATTTTTTGGCTTAATAGCTCTTTTCTTTTAGTACTGAATAATAGCCCGTGGTGTTGATATTACCACAATTTACTTAGCCATTCACCTACTCAAGGACATCGTGGTTGCTTCCAAATTTTGAGAATTATGGCTAAAGCTGGTGTAAACATCCGTGTGTGGGTTTTGGTGTCAACATATTTTTAGCCCTTTTGGGCAAATACCAAGGAACACAATTGCTGGATCATATGGTGAGATTACGTTTAGTGTTTTGAAAAACTACTGTCTTCCATGTTACTTCTAATAGGCCTATGCAGTGGCTGTACTATTTTGCATTCCTACCAGCAATGAATACCACTTCTTGTTGCTCCAAATCCTAATAAGCATTTGGCATCCTCAGTGTTTTTGGAGTTTGGCCATTCTAACAGGTGTGTAGCAGTATCTCATCATTGTTTTAATTTGCAATTTCCTAATGACATATGACATTGGATAGCTTTTCATATGCTTATTTGCTATTTGCATATCTTTGGTGAGTAATCTGTTTAGGTCTTTTGTCCCTTTTTAAAATTGGGTTGCTGGTTTTCTTATTGTTGAACTCTGAGAGTTCTTTGTATATTTTGAATAATAGTTCTTTACTGGACTTGTATTTTGCAGTTATTTTCTTTCATTCAGTGGCTTCTTGTTCTGTTGTCAGTGTCTTTTGTGGTACAGAAATTTTTATTTAAAAAAAAAAAGATTTATTTATTTTACTTATTTAAAAGACAGAGTTTCAGAGAGAGAGGGAGAAATAGAGAAAATTCCTCTATCTGCTGGTTCACTACTCAAATGGCCACAGCTGCCAGGGCTGAACCAGGCCGAAACAAGGAGCCTGGAACTCCCACATAGGTTTCAGGGGTCCAATTACCTGGGCCATCTGCCTTACTTTTGTCAGGCTCAGTAGCAGGAAGTGAGATTGGAAAAGGAGCATCTGGGACTCAAACTGGCACTCATGTGGGTTGCTGACGTCACGGTCAGCATCTTAACCCACTGTGCCTTAATGCCAGCCCCAGAAATTTTTGATTTTAATTAAGTCCAGTAAATAAATTTTATTTTTAGTAGGTCATGTCTTTGATGTTGTACCTAAAGAGTCATCAGCATATACCAATATCATCCAGATTTTCTTCTATGTTATCTTTAGGAGTTTTATAGCTTTTGAGTTTTGCATTTGTTTCTATGATCTGTTTCATTTAATTTTTATGAAAGTTATAAGTTCTAGTTTTTTTTTTTTTTGTTCTGCACATGGATACCCCATTTGTTGGAGAGACTATCTTTACTCCATTGTATTGCCTTTGCATTTTTGTCAAAAGATCACTTGATTTTACTTGTATGAATTTATTTTTGGACTTTCTGTTCTGTTCCATTGACGCATTTGACTGTTCTTTCACTAGTACCACCTATCTTAATTGTGTGGCTTTGTAGTAAGTCTTTTATTTTATTTTATTTTTTTGACAGGCAGAGTGGACAGTGAGAGAGAGACAGAGAGAAAGGTCTTCCTTTGCCGTTGGTTCACCCTCCAATGGCCGCTGCGGCTGGCGCGCTGTGGCCGGTGCACCGCGCTGATCCGAAGCCAGGAGCCAGGTGCTTCTGTTAGTCTCCCATGGGGTACTGGGCCATCCTCCACTGCACTCCCTGGCCACAGCAGAGAGCTGGCCTGGAAGAGGGGCAACCGGGACAGACGCCGGCGCCCCGACTGGACTGGAACGCGGTGTGCCGGCGCCGCATGCTGAGGATTAGCCTAGTGAGCCATGGCGCTGGCTGTAGTAAGTCTTCAAGTCAGGTAGTGTTAATTCTTCAGCTTTATTATTCTCTTTCAGTACTGTGTTGACTATTCTGAGACTGCTGCCTTTCCATATGAAGTTTAGAACTAATTTGTCGATGACATCAGAAAACTTGCTGGAAGTTTGATTTGTATTGTGTTGAATTTATAGATCTAGTTGGGAAGAACTGACATCTTGATAATATTAAGCCCTCCTGTCCATGAAGATAGAATATATACTTATTACTGCTAATTTTGTTAATATATTTAGTTCTTCATTAATTCTTTCATCATAGTTTTATACTTTTTCTTTGTACTGACCTTGTACATATCTGAGAGGTCTTTAAAAGTTCATGGAAAATGTACATTCTGAAAATCTGCATGTATTTCAAAATTCTTTTGTGCAAAATAAATTTTTTAATTCAATTTTCCATGAACTTTTTGAAACACCTTTTATTATTAGATTTATACCTTGGATGTGCTCGTATAAATAATACTTGTTTTTCACTTGTTCGTTGCTGACACATTACAAGGTGATTTTCTTTTGTATATCAACCTTATATCCTACAGCTTCACCATAATTCCTTCTTAGTTACATAAAGTTTTTTAGTTTCATGGTTTTTTTTTTTTTTTGTCAATTTGTTTAGATTTTATGCATATACAATCATGGTTTCTGTGGGAGAAAAACAAATTTCATTTCTTTTTTGCAGTCTGTCTACCTTTGATTTTGTTTTGTTCTCTTACTAGATTAGCTAGGTCTTTTATGATGTTGGAAAGAAGTTATGAGAGGAAACATGCTCACCATGTTACTGATCTTTGCTTTTAGTTTATTACCATTAAATGTGGTGCTAGATGTAGGTTTTTAAAGATATTCTTTATTGTGTATTTGATTTTTTTAAAAATTGTTTTACTGTGAATGCTTGCATTTTATCATCTTTTTATTTTTTATAGTTTCATATGTTCTTTACCTCCCTTCCTTTTCCTGCCTCTGTTGTATTAGCTTTTTTTTACTACAGTGTATTTTTTAGTTTTATCTTATTAACTGGTTTTATTAGAGTAGGATTTCTTTTTTTTTTTTAATATTTGTTTTTATTTATTTGAAAGGCAGAGTTACACAGAGCAGGAGAGACAGAGAGAGAGAGAGTGGTCTTCCATCCACTGGTTCACTCCCCAGTTGGCCCCAGTGGCCAGACCTGCACTGATCCGAAGCCAGGAGCCTAGAGCTTCTTGTGGGTCTTCCACAAGGGTGCAGGGGCCCAAGGATGTGGGCCATCCTCTACTGCCTTCCCAGGCCATAGCAGTGAGCTGGATCAGAAATGGAGCAGCCGGTACTTGAACTGGTGCCCATATGGGATGCTGGCACTGCAGGAGGTGGCTTTACCTGCTACACCACAGCGCTGACCCCTGGAGTAGGATTTCTTAACCTCAGCACATTTGGTCTGGATAATTCTTTGTGGGGCTATCTTATGCACTGCATCATGTTTCGATCTTTTGATTTCCTTATACATTAGATTCCAGTAGCAACCCAATCCCTGCCAGTGAACATCCGTGGAAATGTCCCCAGACAAGTGTACAAATGATCCTTGGGGAGTGAGGGAAAGGTAGCAAAATGAAATCTGATTGAGACCCACACCTCTCACAATGTACTTATCACAATGTACCTTTCTTAAAATCAGAGAGTCTTAACATAGTATACTTATATTTCCTTTATTCTTTCTTTTGTGCTGTTTCCATGGATCTTACTTTTCTGTATGTTATAAACCTCATAATATATTACTTTTTCTTTAGTTAGTTCTATTTCAATGATTTATTTTTATTTATTTCATTCCTTGGGGCAAATCCAAATTCCTTAAAATAGTATTTTTCTTTTGCCTTAAGAACTTCATGTAACAATTTTTACAGTATAATATATTGAGTAGAAATCCATTCTGCTTTTCCCTGAACAGATTATTTCATTTTGCTTTGGAAAGGGATTTTTGCCAACATCGTGTTCTAGATTGGTAGTTATTTTTCTAGTATTTTACATAGTCACCCGGTTGTCTTCTGAGCTGTATGATTCCTGATGAGAAGTCTGCTGTCATTCTAATTATTGCCCTCTTTGTTTAATGTGTCCCCCTTTCTGCTATCTTTTAAGATATTCTCTGTATCACTGATTTTCAGAAGTTTGATTGTGTTGTACATTATTTTGGTCTTATTTTTTCCCCAGATTTTTTTGAGCTTCTTGGACCCCTTGGCTTATAGTTTTCAACAAACTTGACTGTTTTCAGTCATTGTTTCTTAAAATTTCATTGTTATTCTCCCTCCCATGGGACCTAATTTATGTTTATGTTAAAGTGCTTAATATTTTCCTGTAGATCACTGATGCTCTTTCATTTTTTGTGGTTTTTATTTTGGATAGGTTTTGTATCTGTGTGTTCTAGCTCACTGATCTTTTCTTGTGCAGTGTCTAAATTGCTGTTAGCCTCTTGAAAATGTGAACATGTGATTTTTTGCACCCTTTTAAATACTGTTAGATTTTGCTGTGATCGTTATATTTCTTTGAGTCTTGGCTTTAAGCTTTGTGAGGTGAGTCTAGAGGGACTTTTTTTTTTTTTAAGACTTATTTATTTATTTGAAAGGCAGAATTATAGAGAGGCAGAGGCAGAGAGAGAGAGGTCTTCCATCCATTGGTTCACTCCAAATGGCCACAATAGCTGGGGCTGGGGCGATCCAAAGCCAGGATCCAGGAGCTTCTTCTGGGTCTCCCACGCTGGTTCAGGGGCTCAGGAACTTGGGCCATCTTCTACTGCTTTCCCAGGCCATAGCAGAGAGCTGGATCAGCAGTAGAGCAGCTGGGACTTGAACCAATCCCCATATAGGATACTGGCACTGCAGACAGCAGCTTTACCTGTTCTGCCATATTACTGGCCCCTAGAGCAACTTTTTTTTTTTTTTTTTAAGATTTATTTTATTTATTTGAAAGACAGAGTTATAGAGAGAGGTAGAGACAGAGAGAGGGGTCTTCCATCTGCTGATTCACTCCCAAGATGATCACAATGGCTGGAGCTACACCAGTCTGAAGCCAGGAACCAGGAGCTTCTTCTGGGACTCCCACGTGGGTGCAGGAGTCCAAGGACTTGGGCCATCTTCCAGTGCCTTCCCAGGCCATAGCAGAGAGCTGGATCAGAAGAGGAAGAGCCAGGGCTAGAACCGGCACCCATACTGGTTGCTGGCCAGGGCTTTAACCTGCTGTGCCACAGCGCTGGCCCCCTAAAGCAACGTTTAATCTAGGACTAATTTAGCATTACTGCTAAGAATGTTTTTTTGTTTTTCTTTTTAAGAATTTCCTACTAGGTCTTAATAAGGGCATTCTGGCTCTTGTAACACAGTGTTTCTGGCTCTGTGCTGAGATTTATTTAGCCTGTTATGTTCTGAGTCAAGTTCAGTTTATGAGGAATTTTCACTCATACATGCATACTTCAATCCCTAGCCAAAGATTTGAGGGAACCGTTCTGCATATCTCTGCTTTCTCTTTTTGCATCTTCTTCTGTCTCATTATTCTTTACAGATCTGGCTCCCATGGCCTTCCTAAACTCCATTCTCTACCATCTAAATGCAGCAAGAATGAAACTAAGGTTCTAACTTACCCCTCTCCTCCCATAGCTTTGAGACTATTGTCAGGGCAATTGGAGGGCCTCATCTATTTTGTTTCTCCTGTCCTTGAGAAGATATCTTTGTTTGCTTTCCAGTTCCACAGACCTGTGGTTCATATTTCTGGTTGTTTTTTTTTTGGTGATTGATTATTGCAGGAAAGTAAGTCTTGTCACTATTACTCCATAATATCTGGAACTGGAGGTACTTCAGTTGGCATTTTGCATTTCTTTTCTTTTTTTTTTTTTAAGATTGATTTTTTATTTATTTGAAAGAGCTACAGAGAAAGGTAGAGACAGAGAGAAAGATCTTCTATCTGATGGTTCACTCCCCAGATGGACGCAACGGCTGGAGCTGCACCTATATGAAGCCAGGAGCCAGGAGCTTCTTCCGGGTCTCCCACGTAGAGCAGGGGCCCAAGGACTTGGGCCATCTTCTACTGCTTTCCCAGGCCACAGCAGAGAGCTGGATCGGAAGAGGAGCAGCTGGGACTCGATCCGGCACCCAAGTGGGATGCCAGCGCTTCAGGCCAGGGCTTTAACCTGCTGTGCCACAGTGCCGGCCCTGCATTTCTTTTCTATGTATAGAGGTATAATTGTAGGTTCTTATGTTGATATATATGGGGTCTGTTGGCCTTAACCTTCTCATTTATTATTTTCTTTCTTGTAAGAGGCCCATGTTGCCTATATAAGAAATCATACATTGCTGGGGAATAGTCCTATTTAACTCTCTTCTGTGTAATATAAGAGGCAATGTTCCAAGCAGAGGTGATATGAATTTTTCCTGATGTGTTGCATTAAGTTTTTTTTTTTTTTTACACCCAGAAACCTTTTATTTAAGGTATACAAACTTCATGCATTTCATAAATACAACTTTAGGAACATAGTGAGACTTCCCACCCTACCCGCTCTTCCATCTGCAATTCCACCCTTCTTCCTCCTCCCTCTCCTAGTGTCATTCTTTTTTTTTTTTTTTTAACTAAGATCTATTTTCAGTTACCTTTATACATGTAAGATTAACTCTGTACTAAGTAAAGTGTTTGACAAATAGTATGGTATTTGTCCCTTTTGGACTGGCTCATTTCACTAAATATAATGTTTTCTAGATTCATCCATTTTGTTGCAAATGACAGGATTTCATTTTTTAACCGCCATGTAGTATTCCATGGTGTACATATCCCATAATTTCTTTATCCAGTCTTCAGTTGATGGGCATTTGGGTTGATTTCATGTCTTAGCTATTGTGAATTGAGCTGCAATAAACATGGGGGTAGAGGCAACCCTTTCATATGCTGATTTCATTTCCTTGGGATAATTCCCAGTAGTGGGATGGCTGGGTCATATGGTAGGTCTATATTCAGATTTCTGAGGTATCTCCAAACTGTCTTCCATAGTTTCTGTACCAGCGTAGATTCCCACCAACAGTGGGTTAGGGTACCTTTTTCCCCACGTCCTTGTCAGCATTTGTTGTTTGTTGATATCTATATGAAACCCATGCTGGCTGTGTGTCTTGATTGTGTTGAGGAATGTTCCTTCTACACCCAATTTGCTTAGAGTTTTCATCGTGAAAGGGTGTTGTATTTTGTCAAAAGCTTTCTCATCTATTGAGATAATCATATGGTTTTTGTACTTCAGTTTGTTAATGTGATGTATCACATTGATTGATTTATGAATGTTGAAGCATCCCTGCATACCAGGGATAAATCCCACTTGATCTGGGTGAATGAGCTTTCTGGTTTGTTGTTGGATTCAGTTTGCTTGATTATTGAATATCTTTGCATCCAAATTCATCAGGGAAATTGGTCTGTAGTTCTCTCTGTTGTATCTTTTTGAGGTTTAGGAATTAAGGTGATGCTGGCTTCATGGAGGAATTTGGAAGGATTTCCTCCCTTTCATTTCTTTTGAATACCTTGAGAAGAATTGGAGTTAGTTCTTTGAGTGTCTGGTAGAATTCAGAAGTGAATCCATCTAGTCCTGGGTTTTTCTTTGTTGGGAGGGTCTTTATTACTGATTCGGTTTCCATCTTGTTTATTGATCTATTTAGGTTTTCTATGTTTTCATGGCTCAATTTAGGTAGGTTGTATGTGTCTAGAAATCAGTTTCTTCTAGGTTTCCTGGTTTGTTGGCATACAGCTCATTGTAGTAATTTCTGATTTTTTTTTATTTTTGTGGTATCTATTGTTATATTTCCTTTTTTATCTCTATTGATTTGGGTCTTTACTTTTATCTTTTTTTTTTTTTTTTGGTTAGTTGGGCCAGTGATGTGTCAATTTTGTTTAATTTTCCAAAAAACCAGCTCTTCATTCTGCTTATCTTTTGTATTTTTTGCTTTAATTTCGTTTATTTATTCTCTGATTTTAATTTCTTTTCTCCTACTAATTTTGGGTTTGTTTTGCTGTTGTTTTTCTAGGTCCTTGAGATGCATTGATAGCTTATTTATTTGGTGCCTTTCCAATTTCTTGATGTAGACTCCAATTGCTGTAAACTTTTGTCTTAACACTGCTTTTGCTGTATCCCATAAGTTTTGATATGTTCCAGGAATTTTTTAATTTCTCTTTTGAATTATTCTATGACCCATTGTTTTCAGGAGCATGTTGTTCAGTCTCCATGTGTTTGCATATGTTCTAGAGATTCTTGATTTGTTGATTTCCAGCTTCAATCCTTTGTGATCAGAGAAGATGCATGGTATGATTTTTATTTTTTTGAATTTGCTGGGACTTGGATTATGGCCTACCATGTAGTCTATCCTAGAGAAAGTTTCATGCATTGGTGAGAAGAATGTGTATTCTGCAACTGTAGGATTAAAAGTTCTGTAGGTATCTGTTAGGTCCATTTGGTCTATAGTGTCGATTAACTCTGTTATTTCCTTGCTAACTTTCTATCTGAGTGATTTGTCCATTGCTGAAAGTTGGGTACTGAAATCACCCATTACTATTGTATCAGAATCTATGTTTCCCTTTAGATCCACTAACATTTCTTTTAAATAGCCAGGTACCCTGTAATTGGGTGCATATATGTCTTATTATAGTCACATCTTCCTGTTGAATTGATCCCTTAATCATTACAAAGTGCCCTTCTTTGTCTCTTGTTTTTGTGTTAAAGTCTATTTTGTTTTTGTCTTAAAGTCTATTTTGTCTGATAACGAGGTGGTTACACTAGCTCTTTTTTGGTTTCTGTTAGCATGGAGTGTCTTTTTCCATCCTTTTTCTTTAAGTCTGCATATATTTTTGTTGATGAGATGTATTTCTTGTAGATAGCAAATAGATTGGTCTTGTTTTATAGTACATATAGCCAGTCTATATCTTTTAGCTGGATAGTTGAGGCTATTTACATTCAGGGTGACTATTGATAAGTAATGACTTGGCCCTGTCATTTTCCCATAAATATCCCTATTGTTTTCTTTGGATTTTCTTTGTATTTTTACTGGAAGATTTTCTGCCTTCACCTTCTTTCATAGTGATGACCGTGTTTCTGTGTTTCTGTGTGTAGCACATCCTTATGCATGTTTTGTAAGGCTGGACAAATAGTGACAAATTTGTTCAATTTCTGTTTGTTATGAAATGTCTTTATTTCACCTTCATTCATAAATGAAAGCTTTGCAGGGTACAGTATTCTGGGTTGACAGTTTTTTTTCTCTTTAGACTTGGAATATATCTTGCCATTCTCTTCTAGTCTGTAGGGTTTGTCTAATTGGAGATCCTCTGAAAGTAATCTGACATTTCTCTCATGCACATTTTAGAATCTTTTCTTTATGCTTTACTGTAGAGTGTTTGACTAAAATGTGTTGTGATGAGGACCTTTTCTGGTCATGTCTGTTAGGAGTTCTATGTGCTTCCTGTACTTGGACATCCCATTCTTTCTCCAAATGAAGGAAGTTTTCTGTAATTATTTCACTAAAAATACCTTTTAATCCATTCTCTCTTTCCATGCCTTCAGGAACTCCTAAGACCCATATGTTGGGATGTTTGATAGTATCCCATAAATTTCCAACACTTTTTTTACTTTTCTAATTTCTTCTTCTTCTTTTTTTAATCTTACTGTAAAATTTCCAGAGATTTGTCTTCTAACT
Source organism: Oryctolagus cuniculus (assembly GCF_964237555.1). Classification (NCBI taxonomy): domain Eukaryota; kingdom Metazoa; phylum Chordata; class Mammalia; order Lagomorpha; family Leporidae; genus Oryctolagus; species Oryctolagus cuniculus. The sequence goes on from NC_091449.1 coordinate 37,300,527, forward strand.
TGGATATTCTTTCTTCTGCCTCACTGAGTCTGTGAAGGCCTTCCACAGCATTTTTTATTTGTTTTATTGAATTCTTCCTTTCTAATATTTTATTTTGACTTCTCCTTAAAATCTCAATTTCATTGGAAAAATTTTCATTCATGTAATGTATGGATTTTGTTAATTCGTGGATTTGCTTCTGATTACTTCTAAGTAACCCTATGATTGATTTTTTGAATTCTGTTTTCGGCATTTCTTCAAGCTGTTCATCTTCACATGCTAGTATTAAAGTGTTGTTGTTTTCCTTTGGTGGTGTCATGTTGTCTTCTTTATTCTTGTTTCTTGAATTTCTGTGTTTCTTTTTAGGCATTTGTGGGGATACTTCTTGTATCCCTCCCCCCTCCCCATGATGGCTTTTATCTTTGGACTACACCTCTGTGGCTTAGTGGAGCGTCTGCTCTTTCAGTGAATACTCAGAGATGGGTATTGGGTGTGGCCAGGGAGCTCTGTTCAGTGCTCCAGGATGAAGGCACAGCCAAGTCGGGTGTGGTCCATCTGCTTTTTTTTTTTTTTCTTCAAAGGGGAGTGTTTGATCAGTTCTGTTGGTGTAGTCTCAAGCTCATCTCCTTTCCTCTAAGGAGACCAGTGCCTGAGCTGTAGCCCCAGTGGGTGCAGTATTTATCCACACTGCCATGAGAAGCACACAAAGCATCTATTCAGTCCTCAGAGCATGGATCCTACAGCAGTGACCGTCACCAGGCAATCAAGGAGCTCTGAATGTGTGGAGCCACCCACAGTGACTAAACCATACCCTGCACCTTCCCACAAAGCCACAGTGTTTTGATAGCCCCAGTACACAAGGCTCCCACAGTCACGAGCTCCCAACCCCCTGTTAGTTCTCCCAGCCAGATTCAGGAGTCTCCTCTCAGCTGATTTCTGGGCACACAGACAAAAGCTGGCACAGCTGTTACATGTGTCCAAAATGGTGCCCACCCTCTATCAGCCAGTTACAGAATGCTGGTGCCGGGTGGTCTGGGAAACAAACATGACCCCCCTTTTTTTCCCCTCTAGGTTGGCAGGTACACTGTCCCCCACAGGGCTCCAAGGTGGACTCCTGTCAGGCTCTCCCTGCAACTTTATCGCCAGTGGCTTGGGCTGCTGCAGTCTGGTGTCATCTCACTCTGCAAAGCTGGTGCTGAGGCTCTCGGGTGCCAGGGTCTTGAATTGTGCACATCAGCACCCTCCATGCAGATCCACAGTGTCCCTCCAATTTGTGTGGAGTTTCCTCTGCAGTTTTCTCTGTAATTCTTCACTGAGACTGCAGTCTCTCCACTTTTTTTCTAACTATCTTCTCTTGGGCTAGAGCAGCAACCTCCCTCCCTATTCCACCATCTTCACATTAGTTCTTAGAATACAAAACAACTTGGTCGTTGATTTTCTCCCACTGCTTGTGGTTTTAAGAGTACTCTTCAACTGTTGAATTCGCCACCTCCTCCATTCTTGGGTCATGAATCCATAGGCTTGAATTCTCTTCTGAGAGCCAGCCTTACAGCATGCTGAGTTGGTTGGTTTGTTGCCTGGAAAATTGTTAGGGCAAAACTGATACTTTGATTACAGAGAGAAAGACAGATTTTCAGATGGAAGATGTTCAACTCTGAAAAATGGAAAAGAATGCTGGCATGTTCTGAAGACAGCGAGAAGTAGATATGTCATGGGAAAGAGAAAGAAGCTCCATCTGTAAATGGTAGACTATGCAGTGTGTGGCATCATGAGACCCACACATAAGTAATGTTGACCACTATCCTATTTGTTGAGGAAAGTTCTGATTGACACTTGTCTTGGAATAATTATTAGTAGCATCCCTTTCCCATTTGAATGAGTCCCCATCCCCATCCTACTTAAAATGAATGGCTTCCAGAATACAAGATAAGTATTAATTCCTTGGTCATTGTCATTCCTTGAATGGTGAATTTTGTGTTTACTTTGTGTCGTATTTCAATAGCATATAGTGTATACTTACTTATAAATGTGGGTTTCAGATTTTTTTGTATTTTTCCCACAGATGATCTCAATGCCACCCACCAACACTGTGTTTTGGCTGGTTCACAACCTCGGTTTAGTTCCACCCACCGAGTGGCAGAGGTAAGTGTAAATAAAAATGTGATTCACACTTAATTAGATGTGACAGAAGTGGTTGACTGAGCAATTTATCATAGAGCTTTGGAAGAGTATTTGATAGGAAAATTGCTTCCATCTCACTTGACTTGGGTCTCTATTTACTGCCTTTTTTTTTTTTTTTTTTTTTTTTAAGCTCTGGGTTGTATTGGATAGTTTTTGTAAAAGTGTGTTCACAGCATGAGATAAGTATATTTTACTTTTCGGGCTTATGTTTCTTGGAGAAGGTAAATGCTGTTGGCAGGTGTTGCTAGTTAGAGGTTTTCTTAGGGGGCTAGAACTGTTAAGGTCAAGGACAAGAGATGGAAAGAGGAAATGGGGTGGATTTGTGTGCATGTGCATGTGTTCACTGTGGCTGGGTTTGGATAGTTGAGAATTTACAGTACCCTCACTTTTTTGGTCGGGCTTCTGGGCAATGTGAATGTAAATTAAGGAGAAAGTACAGTGGTGCCAAGGAATGTCTGAGCCCTCCGGTTGTATTCACAACCCAGACTTTCTGGCTAAATCTGCCATCACTCACAGCAACTGATGGTCAGTTGATTGGACTAGTTTCGAATGCAAAGTTAAGAGATAGGGGAAGCATGTGACGGGCACCTTAGGGTTCTGTGTGTTTAGTAAAGAAAGCTTCCAGGGGAGTAGTCATGAATGAAATTTCAGGTTGACTTCTTACCCAAGCTTTTTATCCGGGCTTGGCTTTGTAACACCTTTTCAGGGACCTGCAAAGGGACAGATGTGGGAGAGTGGAGCAACCTTAGAAAGTGGCAGGGAAGCACAAGCTCAGGGACTTGTCAGTCTTGAGACTGTGAGTCCAGGAGGCAGCGTCATGTCTTTCGGCCATTAAGTAGCTTTCCTAGTGGACTGACCATGCTGCTTTGGGGCAGACGGGGCAGGTGTTTACACCAAGTTGCCAGCAAGCCCATCGAGCATTGCTTTCCTCCTTTCTCCTCTTTCCCATTCTCTTACTCATTAAATACCTGAGTGCCCATTGTGTGTACAGCACTGCTGGCCAGGGAGATGGAGTCGTCAGTGTCACTATTATGTCCACTACCTCTACTGAACCCACATTTTAGCAGGAGAAAGAAATGGTAAATAACCACAAAATACTTATCTTAGAGACCTAAAAGTCAGTCGGTTAGGAAGGAAGGAAGCATTTATAGAGTATCTAGTACGTGTCTTACGTTGTACAAAAAGGCCCTGTTTCCCTTGTTACAGACATCTGTCTTTCTAGCTTTAACCCTCCCAGGAATCCAGTTCCTGTGAACTTAAAGGTGTGACTAATTAGATGTGTCCTTACATCTTTCCTAACCTAACCTGAGAGTGGGAACCAACTTATTAATGCTCTGTTTGGGAGGCTTTTACAAAGTGATGAACACAAAGTTTTGGGAGGGGTCAGCGCTGTGGTATAGAGGGTAAAGCCACCACTTGCAGTGCCGGCATCCCATGTGAGCGCAGGTTCGAGTCCCGGCTGCTCCACTTCCTATCCAGCTCTCTGCTATGGCCTGGGAGAGCAGTGGAAGATGACTCAAATGCTTGGGCCCCTTTACCTGTGTGGGAGAACCAGAAGAAGGGCTTGGCTCCTGGCTTCGGATTGGCCCAGCTCAGGCCATTGAGACCATTTGGAATTGGTGAACCAGTGGATGGAATACCCCTCCCCCTCAATCTGCCTCTGCCTCTGCCTCTGCCTCTCTGTAATTCTGCCTTTCCAATACATAAATAAATCTTTTAAAGAAACTTTGGGGGAAACATTTGATGGATATAGCAATTGTTTGTCATTCATACAGTGTTTTATGATGACTGAATGAGTTCACACACATCAGTCTTTTACAGTAGTGACTGATGTACAGTCACATGTTGGCCACTGCTACCATTATTGAATTACTACTACTGGTGCTCCTCCTGCTATTGTCTTTTCATTTCATTCTTTTTTTTTTTTTTGGACAGGCAGAGTGGACAGTGAGAAAGAGACAGAGAGAAAGGTCTTCCTTTGCCGTTGGTTCACCCTCCAATGGCCGCCACAGCCGGCGCACCGTGCTGATCCGATGGCAGGAGCCAGGTACTTATCCTGGTCTCCCACGGGGTGCAGAGCCCAAGCACTTGGGCCATCCTCCACTGCACTCCCTGGCCACAGCAGAGAGCTGGCCTGGAAGAGGGGCAACCGGGACAGAATCTGGCACCCCGACCGGGACTAGAACCCGGTGTGCCGGTGCCGCAAGTGTCTTTTCATTTCATTCTAATGAAAAACTACAAGGAGGTAGGGAGAGCTAAAGCTCTGTGTGTGAAAGGTTATTTGGTCCCTACTTACATGAAGGAATTTCAAAATGCTCATGGAAAAGTGGAATTAAAAGGTGTTTATTTTGGTGCAAAAATTTTTTTGAAGTTCATGTTTAGTTTTTTCATCTTATGCATTTTCCATTAACCTCAAGAATACTCTCTATGCATAGATTTCAGAGTTTCTTTTAATTCCACTTTTTTGTGAACTTTTTGAAATCCTCTCTTTCACTAGAATGTACATAATAAAGTAAGAGACATTCAACACTCAGTGGGTTTGATTATAAGAATTGCCATTCATTTAAAGTGCAAACTTTGAAGAACTTTCTGGTGTTGAAGGTATTCTTTTAGGCACATGTGAACAGGAATGGTTGATATATTTAGTGCCTTCAAGATGCTTACAATTAAGAATAGGTATAATGTAGAATAGAAAGTAGCACATGGTAGGGCCTGCATTGTGACCTAATGTATTAAGCTGCTGTCTGCATGACTGGCATCCGATACAAACTCTGGTTCGAGTTCCTGCTGCTCCAATTCCGATCCAGCGGTGGGAAAGCAGTGGAAGATGACCCAACTCCTTGGGCCCCTGCACCCAAGTGGGAGACCTGGATAAAGCTCCTGGCTCCTGGTTTTTGCCTGGCTCAGCCCCGGCTGTTGTGGCCATTTGGGGAATGAGTTGGCAGAAAAGCCTGACTCTTGCATGGAACTAGAATGTGAAGGATCCTGGTCATAAAATTGTGTGTTTGAACTTAAATTGTCAGGCAGTTGCAGGCTATTGATGATCCCTTATTGACATATTGGAAAAAACTTTAGGAAGATACAAATAATGAGGACATTGCTTGAACTTTTCAGAATATGAACTAAGGTAGTAGCAGCAAGAAAAAAAAAAGATTCCCATGAATAATATAGGAGACAAAGTCTGACAATGACTATGAGTTCCAAGTCTGTGTGATTCAGGGATAACATGGCTATTAGTAAGGACAGGGAGGGGAAGATAATAATTAGATCAGTTTTGAACAGGCTGAGTTGGAACTGCTGAGTATAGAGTTCCAGCAGACAAATGGGAATGTGGACTTAAAACTTGCAGGGGCTGGCGATGTGTCGCAGCAGGTTAACGCCCTGGCCTGAAGCTCTGACATCCTGTATGGCGCCAGTTCAAGACTCAGCTGCTCCACTTCCAATCCAGCTCTCTGCTGTGGCCTGAGAAAGCAGTAGAAGATGGCCCGAGTCCTTGAGCTCCTGCACCCATGTGGGAGACCTGGAAGAAGCTCCTGGCTTCTGGCTTTGGATCAGTGCAGCTATGACCATTGCAGCCAATTGGGGAGTGAACCAGCGGATGGAAGGCCTCTCTCTCTCTCTCTCTCTCTGCTTCTCCTCTCTCTCTGTGTAACTCTGACTTTCAATAAATAAATCTTTAAAAAAAAAATTTGCAAAAGAACAAGACACTGCTCATCTCTACCCCTTGCAGTAAATACACACACACACACAAAATCCCAAAGGAAGCCCTTTGGAGTGCAGCATTAGAAGCAACCCCTTAACCTTGTTTGCTTTTTTCCAGGTGGACCAGTTTCATACTGAGCAGCATTGCTTTCAAAAATATCCTGGAGCTTAGATTTCTCTGATTAGTCATGGCTGTCTTTGTGTCTTCTGATTTTTAGCCCAAATTTTGAGCATTCATTAATTTTAAAGAAAAAAAGAGGAATCATCTATAGTGATCCTGAGAGAGAACCTTTACACCAAATCTGTGATCGTCACGTTCTGTGTTTAAGCTACCTGATATTTTACTAATTAAATACATGTAATGTGAGTCATGTTCCTATAATGTAGATCAGCGGTCAGCAAACTCTGGCCTGCAGGCCAGGCCGTTTTTGTAAATGCATCACAGCCATACTCATTTGTTGACATTGGCTGCTTTGGAGCAACAACGGCAGAACTGAGTTGTTCACAACACAGACCCTACAGCCTGTGAAATATCTATTGTCTAGTCTTCTAAGAAGCATTTGCTGAGGGCCAGTGCTGTGGCACAGTGGGTAAAGCCTCCGCTTGTGACTCTGGCATCCCATATGTGAGCAGGTTCATCTCCCAGTTGTTCCACTTCCTATTCAGCTCCCTACTAATGGCCTGGGAAAGCAGTGGAAGATGGCCCCAGTGTTTGGGCCCCTGCACTCTCAGGTGGGAGACCTGGATGAAGCTTCTGGCTTCCATCTGGCCGTTACAGACATTTGAGGAGTGAACCAGATGGAAGATCTCTATGGCTCTCCCTTTTTCTCTGTATTTCTGACTTTCAAATGAATAATTTTTTTTTTTTTTTTAAAGGATAGCTTGCTGACTTCTGTTAGTAGATGATCCATGTAAACAGGCTTTAATTCACCTTAGGGGAGGACTTTGGTACAGTGGTTAAATTCCTGCTTGAGATTCCTGGATCCTATTTCAAAGTGGCCAGGATTGAGTCTCAGCTCTGCTTCTGATTCTAGATTCCTACTCATGTGTGTCCTGTGGGAGACAGAAAGTTATGGTTCAAGTACTAGGGTCCCTACCATCTATGTGAGAGCCCTGGATTAAGTTCCAGTCTTCTGGCTTTGGCCTGGCCTAGCTCTGGCTGTTGTAGACATTTGGGGAATAAGCCAGTGGATAGAAGATCTCTGTCTTTCTGCCTTTCAAATAAATTAATAGTTAATAAAAAATAAAAATCATCTTAAAATTGAAAGTAATCTAAGAAGTCACTATTTTAGGATAAATTTTTTATTTCTGCCCTAATATTCCACCAAAATAAATAATGAAAATATTTAGTACTAACAAAGTTACAGTGAAACTATACATTTACTTCTGGTAGTTTTTCTGAGGAGTTTACTTTTTAGAATACTATGTGGGAATTTGTATTAAGTACCATAAAATTCATGTTCATGGTCTCATAGCACTGTTTTCAGCAATTAAACCTGGGAAATAATTCAGTAAAACTTTATATGTAAATGTTTTTCTAACATGATCAGTAAAAAGATGGATAGAACTTTAGTGCCTTTATAGTATGTGATCACCTAATTAAATTGCTGACTTTAATTAGCAATCATTGGAAATGATAGTTTTAGATACTTATATACAAACAATGAAAAATATTGTACATGTTGTCATGTACATACTAATTACAACTGAGTAGGGACAGAGACTTACATACAGTAAAATATGTAAATGGTTTCAGGTGGTGGGATTATCTTTTTATCTTATTTATTTCATCTTAAATTATTGTTTACAAATAGGGGATTTTCTTCCCAACACTGAAACTGCACTATTGTTTCCCTCCATGAGGAAGGGAACACAAATTCATGCAACTCTATAACCCTTGCTTATTGTACAGACAGACTTTCTTTTCTACAGTGTTAATACTGCACATCTTATCTGTGCCAAGCAAAATGACTTGCTATTTTCTGTCTATTCACAATGTGTAGGAAACAGATTGTGTTAAGGAAATGATGTTCTGGAAGTCATTTTAGCTAATCAGAGAAGAAATCTATTCAGATGTTTTGGTTGCAGATGACTGGATTATGTCTGATGGCTCTTGACCTGTATTCGACTGTAGTTTTTTCTAGTTGTTATAGAATGTCCATGGGACTCAGCACAGAATATCATTCTTTGCATTTAAATTTTATGTGTAATTATTTATTGAATAAGTAGTTACTTAAATGTTTCAAAAGTTAAAAAAAAGTATGTAAGATTACTCAGTTGAAAGATCTGAACAGAAACACATCTACAAATAAGGTCGATCAAAGACCGGTAAGCACATGGAGAATATGAAACATTGTAAGTCATTAGGGAAATTCAAATAAAGCCATGAAACGATAACGCTTCATACCACCAGGAAGATGAGAATCAAGAAGATCGTTAGTAGGTATTGATGGGGGTGTGTAGAAAGTGGAGTCCTCATGCAGCATGGGGAAGCTGTCAGGCACTTCTTCAGAAGGTCACACCCGAGTCATTCTGTGACTCAGCAATTTCATGTGAACACTTGTACGTGAAGATTCAAAATACCTTGACTCATAAAAGTCAAAAAGTGGCAAGAACCCAATGGTTATTGCTTAATGAATGGATAAATAAAATGAGGCCTCTCCATATAGTGGAATATTATTTGTCAGCACAAGGGAATGATATACATACTACAACATCAGAAAACGTGCTAAGTGGAAGAAACCAGTCACAGAAGATCACCTATTTATTGTATGATTTCGTTTAAATATCCAGAATAACATATCTTTGGATATAGGAAGTGGATTAGTAGTTTTGTAGGCTTGGAAAGATTCATAGAAATGGGAGGAGATAACTACTGAATGTCTCAGAATTTCTTTTTGGCAGAGTAATATTATTCTAAAATTAATTGTAGTGGCAGTTGAACAACTATAAATGTACTAAAAGCCATTCAATTATATGATTTAAATGGTCGTGTCATATCACTTTATGATACACGAATTTTATCTCAATAAAATTATTACTAAAAAACATTTTAAAATCCAAAAACCGCACCAAACCTGCTTTATAGTTCTTTACATAAAAAAAAAAAAAAAAAACTTTGTACACCCAGAAAAAAATTTCATTTTTTTCTTTTTGGCTGCAAGTATGAATATACCATAGTTCGTATAACGGGTTCCCTACTGATGGGAAATTTCGGTTGTTTCCAATAATTAGCTATAGTAAGTGGCAGTGTATTTAATAACAATTTGCATCGGTTGCTCCATACCTGGGGAAGTAAAGGTGCGAGTAGGGTAACTTTCAGACTCAATATCATTTCAGAGGACGTAGCAGGGGTGCTGTGGGACAGACGTCAGCGGTAATTCACGTCTAGTCTTTGTTTTCTCTTTGCAGCAAATTGGAGCTGCCTGCCCTTACGCTCTCAGCACTCTGGGGTCTTCATATTAAAATATGCATGAGTCAAGTTTCTGTTTTTTGGCACAGAAACTTTTGTTCCTCCCAGGCTTGTTGATGTCACATTGTATAAAATGGCAGTTAATGTGCAAGGAATTTTTACGCCAGAGGATTAGCCTTCAAAGTTATTTCCATGGGCTTGGTTTAAATGAGAAATATTCAGACAAAAATATTTCAGGGGTCCATATCCCTCACTGTGTCTATAGGATATTTATAGCTTGCTCTTTTTTTTTTTTTTAATCATTCTAGGAATTCACTTGATTATCAAACCAAATGGAGCTTGCTTCTATCTGCATCCCCTTCTGACAAATGATCCTGCAAAGAAGGGCTTTCCCATTGGCCCTCTCTCTGTTTTGCACTCACAGACTCAGAGAGGGATGAGCTAGTTATCTGTGTCCCTGCTGACAGCCAGGTACTAAGGTGTGCCTTTGTTTGTGGCTCCAGGGCACAAGCCACAGATTCTTCATTGTTGGAAGACTCTACTCTGCCAAGGACTCCAATTCTCTAATATAGGCCATTTGTAGAAAAGGGAGATGAGCTTTTTTCCCTTGTGTTCATGCTTTTAATCCCCCCTGCCTCCATCATTGCTTTTTTTTTTTTAAAGATTTTTATTTATTTATATGACAGGTAGAGTTACAGACAGTGAGAGAGACAGAGAGAAAGATCTTCCTTCCGTTGGTTCACTCCCCAAACGGCCGCAACGGCTGGAGCTGCACCGATCCGCAGCCAGGATCCAGGAGCCTCCTCCAGGTTTCCCATGCAGGTGCAGGGCCCAAGCACTTGAGCCATCTTCCACTGCCTTCCCGGGCCACAGCAGAGAGCTGGACTGGAAGAGGAGCAACCGGGACCAGAACCCGGCACCCATATGGGATGCCGGTGCCGCAGGCGGAGGACTAACCTAGTGCGCCACAGTGCTGGTCCCCATCCATTGCTTTTCTATTTTGTGTGCTTTTCAGCCAGTTCTGTGTTCTGGTTACTTTCCTCTTCCATGATTAGGCCTCAGGGCACTCAAAATAAAGCCTGTGTCCTTGACTTGTTGGTTAGTTAGCCACCATCCAATAATTATCTTAAATTTTTATTTATTTATTTGAGAGTTACAGAGATAGAGGGAGAGACAGAGAGAGAGAGAGAGGTCTTCCATCCTCTGGTTCACACCTCAAATAACCACAACGGCTGGAAATGAGCTGATTCAAAGCCAGGAGCCAGTAGCTTCTTCCATGTCTCCCATGTGGGCACAGCGGTCCAGGCACTTGGGCCATCTTCTGCTACTTTCCCAGGCCATAAGCAGGGAGCTGGATTGGAAGTGGAGCAGCCAGGACACGAACTGGTGCCCATCTGGGATGCCGGTGCTGCAGGCGGATGCTTAGCCTACTATGCCACAGTGCTGGCCCCCCAATAATTATTTATTAAGTCTCATCTACATTTAGGACTTAATTCTAAAAGTTGTAGTTTATGGAGAAAATGAATATAAAAATAGGGCGAGAGCCTACTGTTTAGTTAAGCTGAGAGGCCCATGATAAAAGTCGGGGAGCTGAGTAGCCTCCGTGAGGCCAAGCTGGCGGCACAACATCCAGCGAGCAGACGGTGGCAGAATTCTTCAGTTAGCAGTGTGGCTGTGGGGATGGCTGGGGCATGCTCAGAAGGGCGACATGTGTGAGTATTCCCAAGAAGAGTGGCACATGCACATGGACCTTGCTCGTAACCTTGACTGATGGCTCTGTCTTGCAGTGCTCAATGGGAACCTTGGACTACATCTTACAACGCTGCCAGTTGGCTCTGCAGAATGTCCGTGATGATGTGGATGGCACTGCTGTCACTTTGAAGTCTTTCGAGCCTGCAGTTTTGAAACAAGGAGAAGAAATTCACAATGAGGTGAGGACTTTCAAGGACTTATGGGTGTTCTGAAAAATCTATTCTAGTTGTAAGTTAACAAATTCATCCACTGGTACAAGACATGAGACTGTTAGGTCCCCGGTGAAAGACTGTTTATTATACCAACAGCAGTAGCCAGAGTATCAACATTTTTGTGCCTATTCCCTGACTTAGTCCATTTGGGCTGTTACAATAATATGCCATATACTAGGTCACACCCAAACAACAGAAATGTGTCCTCACAGCATGACTAAGAAGCTAGAAAACCTATATCTGGTGAGGTTGTGACATTAGGAAATGTCCTAAATGGTGCTTTCTCACTGTGTCTTCACATGGTGGCCAGGGCAAGCAGGCTGCCTTTAATTAGGTCACTAAGCTCGTGAACTGTCACCCTCCAAAGGCCTCACCTCTTAATACCACCACCATGGAGGCAAAAGGATTTTGACATAAGAAGTTCCAGGGCCGTGCAAAAATTCGGAGCATGACATTCTCCAAGTCTGTATTTCCACGTGGTGATGCAAGGAGGCTGGGTGACACGTGCCTGTGGAGAGGGTGCAGTCCAGGAGAGGAGCCTTGACTAGGCCAGTGGAATCTTCTCCAGTGGATGGTTGGCACGTGTGTCCTTTGCACTAGAGGAAGACACTGTCTGTCCCTTCCAAGGCTGTTTGCGATGCACCTGATCTTCCAGTGAGAATGTGAAACAGGTCAGTCAGTGCCTTGCCCACAAGATGTGCCCAAACACAAGGAATTCAGGAAGAGTCCCCCACCAAGGACTGAAGGTAGGCCCTAGGAACAAGTGACAATGTCTTGCCTTTGATTAATGCAGTTAAGTTGCAACTCTGCTGTCCGGGAGACCAGCAGGTCTAGATCACATGAGTTAATGTTTCACAGCCATTATTTATTATTATTATTATTATTATTGACAGGCAGAGTGGACAGTGAGAGAGAGAGACAGAGAGAAAGGTCTTCCTTTACTGTTGGTTCACCCTCCAATGGCCGGTGTGGCCGGCATGATGCAGCCGGTGCATCGCGCTGATCTGAAGCCAGCAGCCAGGTGCTTCTCCTGGTCTCCCATGGGGTGCAGGGCCCAAGCACTTGGGCCATCCTCCACTGCACTCCCTGGCCATAGCAGAGAGCTGGCCTGGAAGAGGGGCAACCGGGACAGAATCCGGCGCCCCGATCGGGACTAGAACCCGGTGTGCCGGCGCCGCAGGCTGAGGATTAGCCTATTGAGCCACGGCACCGGCCTCACAGCCATTATTATTCTCATTAACACCCATTCAAATCATACTTCACTTTTGGACTATCTATATTGTTAGCTATATAACATTTTTCTTTAAATCAACTAATTTTCACATAAATAAATTTCATTATGATGGAAACTTTATATTGCCACTTCAAGTGGAAATTCAATATGATTAGCCAAAAGAGCAAATAATCAGAAAAATACAATGAATGACAACAGAGCAGTTTTACTATACCATTCACAGATACTCTCCCAGAAAGGAGTCTCTGAGTTGAAAGTCTCTATTCTTCATAAGAAGGAGATTAGTGGTAATGGTTGTACAACTTAATGAATTTTTAAAAAAATCATGAATTGTCCAGTTAAAATGGGTGGTTGTCACAATTGGTAAATTTTATGTAAAAATATTAAAAGAGGGGCTGGTATTGTGGCACAGCATGTTAAGCTGCAGCCTGTGCTGAGCTGTGGCATTCTGTTTGAACACTGTTTCAAGTCCCAGCTGCTCCACTTCTGATCCAACTCCCTGCTAATGCACTTGGGAAGGCAGCAGATGATGGTCCAAATACTTGTGCTCTGGCCATCCAAGTGGGAGACCCTGATGGAGTTCCTGGCTCCTGGCTTCTGCCTGGCCCCAGTCCTAGCCATTTTAGCCATTTGGGGAGTGACCCAGTGGATGGAAGCACTCCCTCTCCCTCCCCTCCCCCTCCCCCCTCCCTCCCCCTGTTCCCCTCCCCCTGTCCCTCCCCCTGTCCCTCTCCCCCTCCCCCTCCCCCCATCTCCCTCCCCCCTCCACCTCTCTCCCTCTCTCCCTCTCTCCCTCCCTCCCTGTGGTGGAATGAGAAGGCCATGCCAAGATGGCCACTGGCAACAGAAACTGCCTGGCAACAGGCTGTGATTGGATGGATTCTGAAACCACATGGCAAATGGAGCCTGCCTGGCAATAGGCTGTGATTGGATGGCTTCAGAAACTGCCTGGCAACAGGGTGTGATTGGTTAGGGCATAGACTGCCCCTTGACCGGATTGGCTGCCTTGGCTATATAAGCTGCTGTATAACTGAAATAAACGAGTCTGCAGGCAGCTGCCTCTGGCCTGCTTTCACTGGACTCCTGGGGTTTGTGTGGGGACTCCGTGCCTCTTGCCCCCACCACGCTCCTCCTCTGAGAACAAATCAACCTCAACACCTCCCTCTCTGACTCTGCCTTTCAAAACAATAAATCTATCTTTAAAAAAATAAATAAAAATGTTAAAAGCAAAAGACATTAAAAAGTCATAGAGAATTGAGCCGGCGCCGTGGCTCAATAGGCTAATCCTCCACCTTGCGGCGCCGGCACACCGGGTTCTAGTCCCGGTTGGGGCGCCGGATTCTGTCCCGGTTGCCCCTCTTCCAGGCCAGCTCTCTGCTATGGCCAGGGAGTGCAGTGGAGGATGGCCCAGGTGCTTGGGCCCTGCACCCCATGGGAGACCAGGAAAAGCACCTGGCTCCTGGCTCCTGCCAGGATCAGCGCGGTGCGCCGGCTGCAGCGGCGGCCATTGGAGGGTGAACCAACGGCAAAGGAAGACCTTTCTCTCTCTGTCTCTCTCTCTCACTGTCCACTCTGCCTGTCAAAAAAAAAAAAAAAAAAAAAAAAAAAAAAAAAGTCATAGAGAATTACTGAAGATTGTCACCATCTGAGACTTTCTCTTTGATATAGTTAGAAGGATTGAAGGCGAGTTCCGAACACAAAGGTGTTCTCATTTGCTCTTTAAATAAATGATTACCGAGCATGTGCCAGAGACTCTTCTGGGTGCTTTAGGGTAGATTGGTAAATAAAATAGACAGCCTTCTATATAGGGAGATGACTATGAATAATAAACACAAACTTTGGAGAATTATGTAGTATGTTAGAAGTTGATGTGGAAAACAGGGCGAGGTAATGGAGACTGGGAGGACCAGAGAGCATCGCTATTGAAAAGACATCCTCTGAGCAGAGACCTGCAGGAGGGAGGGAGGGCGTCGCCTGAGTGTCTGGGGAGAGCATTTCCGACGGAAGGAGCGACCACTGCAAGCTGGTGAGATGCTGGTGTTCGTGGGTAGGTCAGGGGCAGGTCTGTTCGAATAGAGGAAGTGAGGCTGCGAATTGTGAGGTGTGGTCACAGAGATGGTGCTCGGAGACTGGGGAGCAGTGGATTGTAAGGGTCTTCCGAGGCCTTCGTCAGCAGGGGACATTTTCTTTTCTTTTTTTTTTAACTTTTATTTAATGAATATAAATTTCCATAGTACGGCTTATGGATTACAATGGCTTCCCCCCCATAACGTCCCTCCCACCCACAACCCTCCCCTTTCCCATTCCCTCTCCCCTTCCATTCACATGAGGATTCATTTTCGATTCTCTATATACAGAAGATCAGCTTAGTATACATTAAGTAAAGATTTCAACAGTTTGCTCCCACACAGAAACATAAAGGGAAAAATAATAGATGATTTTTTAAATGATGATGAAATCAGATCAGACCTATTGGCATGTTTAATCCCAGCGAGAGTCAAGTTGGGAATTGCTAATTTCTTCTTCTTCTTTTTTTTTTTTTTTTAACAGAAGATCAGTTTAGTATACATTAAGTAAAGATTTCAACAGTTTGCACCCCCATAAAAACACAAAGTGAAATATACTGTTTGAGTACTCGTTATAGCATTAAGCCTCAATGTACAGCACATTAAGGATAGAGATCCTACATGAGGAGTAAGTGCACAGTGACTCCTGTTGTTGACTTTACAAATTGACACTCCTGTTTATGGCATCAGTAATCTCCCTATGCACCAGTCATGAGTTTCCAAGGCTATGGAAGCCCCTTGAGTTCTCCGACTCTTATCTTGTTTAGACAAGGTCATAGTCAAAGTGGAGGTTCTCTCCTCCTTTCAGAGAAAGGTACCTCCTTCTTTGAAGACCTGTTCTTTCCACTGGGATCTCACTCACAGAGATCTTTCATTTAGGTTTGTATATGTGTGTGTGTGTGTGTGTGTGTGTTTGTTTGTTTGTTTTTTTGCAAGAGTATCTTGGCTTTCCATGCCTGAAATACTCTCATGGGCTTTTCAGCCAGATCCGAATGCCTTTAGGGCTGATTCTGAGGCCAGAGTGCTGTTTAGGACATCTGCCATTCTATGAGTCTGCTGAGTATCTCGCTTCCCATGTTGGATCACTCTCCCCTTTATTTATTCTATCGGTTAGTATTAGCAGGTACTAGACTTGTTTATGTGCTCCCTTTGACTCTTAGTCCTTTCATTATGATCAATTGTGAACTGAAATTGATCACTTGGACTAGTGAGATGGCATTGGTACATGCCACCTTGATGGGATTAAATTGGAGTCTCCTGGTATGTTTGTAACTCTACCATTTGGGGCAAGTCAGCTTGAGCAGGGACATTTTCTTTTAACTCTTTGGGAAACAGGGAGCCACTTAAGAGTGTGAACAGAGGAGAAACAATGTCTGCTCCCACAGTTACATAGAATGCCTTTGAAATGATACATAATTTCTCATCTCCAGAACTGAAGGAGGAGACATGGTGCTTTTCAGGGGACACTCCCCCTTTCTAATGCTGAGCTGCACCCAGAGCTCAGTACTGTCCTGCTTTGTTTCAGTCAACCCTTGCTGAGAGCTAGAATGTCGCTCACTTAGGCGCCTGGCAACCTCTCTGAATGATTCCTGGGAGCAGAGTTTTGTCTTTCTCCGTCTTTGCACTGTAAAAACTCTAATGTGGAAATTTAGTTACCTCCTT
This sequence comes from Oryctolagus cuniculus, assembly GCF_964237555.1. Classification (NCBI taxonomy): domain Eukaryota; kingdom Metazoa; phylum Chordata; class Mammalia; order Lagomorpha; family Leporidae; genus Oryctolagus; species Oryctolagus cuniculus. The sequence goes on from NC_091449.1 coordinate 37,316,727, forward strand.
CCCTACAAACTTCGCAGTCGAAGTCATAAGGGTCAGGCCCGCAGGCTGGCTGCTTTCTTTAACAAGCCTGTGGGCTACTGTGTCTTCCTGTCTCAGATGTTTCATTGTCAGTTGACAGGGGAAATCTGTCAAATCACACCATTTACCTAACAGTAGAATACCATCCTCCACGTCCAGCTGTTTCAGAGTGCTGGCTGCTTGGACATCATCTGTGTTACAGAGGTGGGGCTGAGATGTATCAGGAATCTTAGGCCCACCAGGCCAGGCTGGGGTCGAATGGAGAGAGAGGCCTTAAATCTGAACAGCTAGAGTGCCAGATTTTGGCTCCCTCCTGTCTTTGATTCTTCAAGATCATATCCTTATGTTATGAATGATTTCCATCTATCAGGGCACAGCTTCTGATACTGTTTGTTCGCCCTAGGAGTTAGCCCAGGATCAAGAACTCCCATGCTTAGTCTCTACTGCGTTCTCTTGTTAAACAAACACACAAATGTCCGTAGTAGTTACACCATTTTCTTCCTGTTGGCTTTCTTCTTGCGGCACCGGCACTCCGGGTTCTAGTCCCAGTTAGGGCACTGGGTTCTGTCCCGGTTGCTCCTCTTCCAGTCCAGCTCTCTGCTGTGGCCCAGGAAGGCAGTGCAGGATGGCCCAAGTGCTTGGGCCCTGCACCCGCATGGGAGACCAGGATAAGCACCTGGCTCCTGGCTTCGGATCGGCGCAGCGTGCCAGGCGTAGCAGCCATTTGGGGGGTGAACCAACGTAAGGAAGACCTTTCTCTCTGTCTGTCTTTCTCTCTCACTGTCTAACTCTGCCTGTCAAAAAAAAAAAAAAAAAAAAAAAAAAAAGACCACGTGCCTTGGCTGGACTAATTACAGGATGAAGTCTTTGGTTTTACATGCTCTCTGGCTCTGTGGGTTTAGGAGTGGCTTGTTTTCCTTGTCTAGGATGGTTTCTAACTTAGCAATTTAGGGACTTTTGGCAGAGGAACTGAGTAACTTTTAGATATTTTTCCCAACTTAAGAGGCTTAGATGAGTTCTTTTGTTTGGTAATAAGAGGAATCTTCTTCTGTATTATTTAATGGTCTGTTTTCCTTCTTAAAAATAGTAAAATATGAGGGCTGCATTGTTGCGCAGTGAGTTAAGCTGCAGCCTGTGACACTGGCCTTCTGTATGGCATCGCTGGTTAAAGTCCTAACTGGTTGGCTTCCTATCCAGCTTCCTGCTAATGCACATGGGAAAGCCATGGATGATGGCCCAAGTGCTTGGGCCCCTGCCATCCACACTGGGGACCTGGATGAAGTTCCTGGCTCCTGGATTTGGCCTGACCCAGTCCCAGCTATTGTGGACATTAAGGGAGTGAACTAGCAGGTAGAAGATCACTCTGTCTCTCTATCCCCTGCCATTCTGCCTTTCAAATAAATAAATATACAAATATTAAAAACCATAAAAAGTGGAATCGGTGTCTTCATTTCTCATAAAGTCCCCCTTGAAGAATGTACTGTGTCGTGGCACTATTTTGTCCCGGTTTCCTCTTGATCAGAGCTGCATCATCCGCACATCTGTGATGAGAGGGTCTCTTTGTAGATTGAGCCTTAGCATCTCTCCCTGCCTACTTTATTTTCCAGTGAAATCATTTATTTTGGTTGGTAAAATGAGACATTCACCCCAAGGAGCAGTGTTCACGTTTCTCATGAGAGAAATTCATGGCCAACCTGGAGCCACATCAAGAGCCTAAACAAACTTGGCAGAAGAAAAGCAAATGACAATTGCTTATCTGTAGAAGTGATGGAGATAGATGGCAACGAGATTGTGATCTAGTGGCTCAGAAATATCATTTGGGGATCTCAGATGTCCTGCTCGGTGTGTAAGCGCCCAGTGATGGAGGTTCAGATAGGTGTGTGGATTCTGTTTCTTCCTCCCTTACAGTCTTGTCCTAGGTGTTTGGTGGAGAACAACTTTTCTTGAGTGATCTCTTTTTTTGACTATAGCATGGAGCAGGCAAGTGCAGGTGAGTTATAGAAGAGGGCCTTCTGGATGGCACCTGTGTACCCATAGCTCCTGGGAGCATTTTTGTTTTTCGCTGCCCAGGAGGCCCATCAAGACCTTGCAGGGCCTCTGGTTGTCAGGGAACCTTCTGATGGTGATGAGCATTAATTCCCTTGAAGACTGGGGAAGTTCACATCAGACATGAGGGTAAGGAACACTCAGAAGACCCAGAGATAGCATATTTATTTGAGAGGTAGAATTATAGCCAGAGAGTGGAAGAGACACAGAGAAAGGTCTTCCATGTGCTGGTTCACTCCCCAAATAGCCATAATGACCAGAACTAGGCTGATCTGATGCTAGGAACCAGGAGCTTCTTCCGGGTCTCCCATGCAGGTGAAGGGGCCCAAGGACTTGGGCCATCTTCTGCTGTTTTCCCAGGCCATAGCAGAGAGCTGGATTGGAAGAGGAGCAGCCGGGACACAAACCAGCACTCATGCAATGCCAGCACTGTAGTTGGAGGCTTAATCCGCTACACCACAGCTCTGGCTCCAACAGCTTGTCTCCCACTTCTGCTGTGTTAGCTGGGAGCCTCCTTGGAGGGACTGTGCTCTGGACAAGGGTGAAGACTCAACCCCTGTCCTGGCTAGAACTTGATCACTCATTCAATATGGTTAGGATTTCACTACTTTAGCCCTGAAGTTATAAAGATTCCATTGGATCCCAAGTCCTACCCCTTTGGTGTATGTGTGTATGTATATTTTAATTTTTGTTTATTTGTTTTGTTTGTTTGAAAGACAGAGATAAAGAGAGAAGGAAAGATCTTCCATCTGCTGGTTCACTATCCAAATGCTTGCACCAGCCAGGGTAGGGCTATGTTGAAGCTAGGAGCAAGGAATTCAACCCAGGTCTCCCACATGTGTGAGGGGCTCAAGGACTTGAGCCATCACCTCTGCCTCCCAGGGTGTGCATTAGCAAGAAGCCAGAAGCAGGAGTAAAACTGGGGTTCAAACCAGGTACTCCTGTATGGAGTAAAGGTCTCCTAAATGACATCTTAACCAGTGTGCCAAACGCCCCTCCCGTCCTTTGGGTTTTATTCAGTGCCCATCCTGCAATTTTCCTTCTTAATCTCCAGAGTTTAGGGAGTGTTTTTGTTTTGTTTGTTTTGTTTTGTTTTTTACTTCAAACTTTGAATCAAGTGACTGGGAATGTTTTTTTGCTTCCTTAACTTTTAGAAAAGAGCCAACTACTTCCCTTGGCAGTAGGAAAACTGGTGAGAGGGACATTTGGTTAAAATCTTATACTGTTATAGCCACAACATTGAAATGGAAATGTCACGGCATGGAGTCAAATAAGATGCATGCCAATGGATTTGATGTTCAGAAAGATTGCATCTCATGGGCAATGCTTCACTTCATGAATAAAACTCTGTTGGGAGTTAAGTTCTCACTACTGAACTATCCTGACTGGCATTAGTGGAAAGGGGGACATGAGTTGGCATGAAAATTAGAAGTTTTCCTCCTAAGAAAACTTCTTAAGATGGTGAGATGCCTGGAGACTGTAAGTTCTAGGCCTTGTGGTCTTGTTCAGTTTGTATTCTTAGTGTCTTGCAAGTGCCTGACATATATAGGCAGCTCATTATTAACTATTTAATCCTTACCACAAACCTATGTGGTTATTATGTAATTATCCCTGTTTTACAGACGACATCGCTTTTCTGTAGTGGAGCCCAGGGTTGAACTGACTCCAGAGCCCTCACTGGTAACCACAACAATGTCTGCTTCAAAAGGCATCGAGGAGGACGAGGAAGGCACCATTTATTAAAATAGTGCTCTTTTATCGTCCAGTAGCAGAGTGCCCAGATACGCCCTTTTCCTCATGTCTGAGTTTGACTGAGCTCTGCATGCGAATGTATCCTGATAGACTGAATGAGCTAATTACATATGATGATCCAGTTTATTTCCTGGGATAGACCCTCATTGCCAAGGCTTATGCCTTTTGTCATCTTCAGTGGCAGTCACCAGTCCACACATTGGAAAATCTTTTAAAAAACCTTTCAACTCTCTTAACACAGGGCCCGATGTGTTGTTGACAGGCTGTTCCTATGGCCTGAGCAATTTTCATGTGCAATCCATGAAAAAGAACATAATTTCTTTCTTGTAATAGATATGTTGTTAAACCTGTATCTTCACAGAAGTTGAACTACACTTGTCTTCAGTCTCCTTTCAGAGTGCTCAGGTTTACTTCTGTTAACCACTGTCTTTTAATACCACAGATAAGGTTTAGCAACTGTTGTCTTAATCTTGTCTACATTCCTTTTTTGTTTTGTTTAAACAGCTTTAACTGAAATCAGATTTACGTATCAAACAAACATTTAGTTAATGTAAACTAAGACCTTTTCAAATGACTTGGTGTTCTCAGGTTACTTATTTGATCCATTTTCACCATTGTTAAATCTTCACAAGTTGCTTTTGTTTGCCTCATGAAAGTTCAATATGGATAAACAAACAAAAAATCCTTTGTGGTAACAGGTGAAGATTATAATGGCTCTGTGTCTGTGTATGGAACATGATCACCTTAGCAAAGCCAGAGGACCCAACCTGAAGCTGTGATTGCTCTACATTTCTTTAGAGGGCAGAGGTAGAAAGAGTTTTTGGGAAGAATGGACTTGTACTTTGATGGTAAAATTTGATTTTCACATTGAAAATGAGTGATAGAATTCTTGAGAGACAAATAGGACACATTTCTTATACTTCTAAAGCTTTACTGAGCCTCTCATCTTTATGTTGATATGATTTCAGTTGCATGAGACAGAAAACTCAGCCTGAACTGGCTTAAGTAAAAAGAGCTTCAGGAAGAGCTTGATCAAGAATCAGTTGATGTCACCAAGGGCCTGGTTTTTATGGTTTCTTTTTGCAGTCACGTCTTATTGTGTTAACTCCATTCCATTTGATGCCCAATGGCTGTAGTCTTCTTCCTATATCTGTTGATGGTCTTGAGACTTTTTCTGATTGAACATATATCTACTGCCATCCAGGACAATTATAGAGAAATGGGGCAGGCTGACTGGCTTAGACTTGGGTTGCAAATTCCACCCCGATAAAGCCGTGAGAGCTCTTTTTTTCGTTTGCTTGTTTTTAAAGATTCATTCACCTGTTTGAAAGGCACAGTTACAGAGAGGCAGAGGCAGAGAGAGACAAATCTTCCATCCACTGGTTCACTCCCCAAGTGGCCGCAATGGCTGGAGCTGGACCAATGTGAAGCCAGGAGCCAGGAGCTTCTTCTGGGTCTCCCATGCGGGCACAGGGGCCCAGGGACTTGAGCCATCCTCTACTGCCTTTCCAGGCCACAGCAGAGAACCGGGTCAGAATTGGAGCAGCCAGGACTTGAACCAGCCCCCACATGGGATGCTGGCACTGCAAACAGCAGCCTTACCCGCTACTCCATAGCGCCGGCCCCGAGAGCTCTACTTAACCCACAGGGACTGAGAATAGAGATGGGGTGGTTACCAAATGAATTGCACGGTTTTACGAGACTACAAGGAGAAATACTAAGACAGCAAGCAATAGAAGTTTACTGTAGTAGTTTCTATGGAAGGAAAATAAACTACTAGTGGCTTTGCTATTGCTCCGACTTACTGTCATTTGCCCTGAGTTGACAATTTGAATGGCTTTGTATGTTTAATGTATGTTTGGTTATATGGGCAAATGTTTTTACCAACATCCCACCCCCTCCCCATGGATTAGCATTTTATTTTTAAGCTACGGAACTTATAGTTGGTATTCCCTGATGTGTTTCTGTTGTTTTCTTTCTTTTTTTTTTTTTTAAGATTTATTTTATTTATTTGAAAGATGGAGTTACAGAGAGAGGTAGAGACAGAGAGAGGTCCTCCATCTGCTGGCTCACTCCCCAGATGGCTGCAACGGCCAGAGCTGCGCCGATCCGAAGCCAGGAGCCAGGAGCTTCTTCGGGATCTCCCACACGGGTGCAGGGGCCCAAGGACTTGGGCCATCCTTCACTGCCCTCCCAGGCCATAGCGAGAGCTGGATTGGAAGAGGAGCAGCCGGGACTCGAACTGGCGCCCATATGGGATGCTGGTGATCCAGGCCAGGGCCCTAACCTGCTGTGCCACAGCGCTGGCCCCAATCTGTTGTTTTTCAATACTAGTCTTCATAAATACATTTAATAAAACATATTTTGTTTGATCATGTCTTTCTTGCAGCACGTGATGCAGGCTGCTTGTATTTAGGATCTCAGCATTGCTAATTGACTTAGAAATTTCTCCACATCTGATTGATGAAGATGATTCAAAACCCCGCCCTAGTGGGAGCGGGGGTGTCTTTCTAAAAGAACCTGAGCTCTTGTTTTAAAGAGCTTTTTTTAAAAAAATTGTTTATTTGAAAGGCAATTAGAGAGAGAAGTGAGGGAGAAAGATGGAAAGAGATCTCCCATCTGCTGATTCACTGCTCAGATGCCTGCTACAGCCAAGGCTAGGCCAGCTTGGAAACAGGAGAAATTACGCAGTCCTGGTCTCCCATGTGGGTGGCAGGGACCCACGTCCTGAGCCATCACCTGCCGCCTCGTAAGGTGCACGTCATCAGGAATCTGGACCGGAGAGTAGAGCCGAGACTGAGAACCCAGGCAGCCCAAAACGCATTGTGTGTCCCAGGTGGCAGCTTAACTGCTGTGCCAAATGCCTTCCTTAGACCTCATCTTTAAGATGATTCTTTTCTTGGCTTTGCAGAAGTGCCCTGGAGACTCTTAGGTTTTGCTGGGAACGGGGTAGGTCAAGCTTTTCTCACCTTTTCTCACTCTGTGGCTCTGAAGTTACTGGAGGGGAATTGAGCAGCAAAGTCGTTGTCCTTGCTTGTCCATCTCAAGGACGTTGTAACCACTGCCTTCTTTCTGTGGCTCCCAGGTCGAGTTTGAGTGGCTGAGGCAGTACTGGTTTCAAGGCAACCGATACAAAAAGTGCACTGATTGGTGGTGTGAACCCATGACTCAACTGGAGGGACTGTGGAAGAAGATGGAAGATGTGGTAAGTACATGAGGTTGGGGACCACATTTTCTGGGATCCTGTGCAAGGTAAATCTCTTCTGCCTATTTTGCATAGGCAAATGTGTGTTTAATTATTCCATACTACTCAGTGATTTGAGGTGATGGGAACAAGTAGGGTTTTGTCACTACAATCTCAGTTCGATTCAATAAACATTTATTAGTGTTTTCTATACATAAAGCACTGTGCCAGTGAGTAGTGGTAAGAGGACAGTTCAACAACAGCACACAACATTCATTTGCATTTTTATAGGCACTAGGCAGTCTTCTAAGGGAATTCTTACAGTAATGCTAAGAGGTATAGAAAATACTTATGAGCCTTAATTTGTAGATGTGAAAACTGAGGACAGAGAAATGCCGTGCCTTACCCAAGGTCAGCAAGTCAGTGGCAGAGCAAGATTGAAACCCAAGCAGTGTGGCCGCGGAGCTGTGCTCTGAACCCTGCTGATCAAACAGTTCAACAAGGAGACAGACATGAGTGTCACCAGATATCACATTCACTAAAATGAAATCTTATAATAGAGGATTTAAAAAAAAAAATCCCGCTCCAGAGGAGGGAGTATTAAATTCAGACCACTGGAAATGGGACTGTGGTAAAACCTTAGATGTGGCTTTGGGGACCTTGGATGGGGAGGAGTCGGGTGGGGTAGGGCATCTGGGGTGGAACATGAGGCTCCAGGAACTGTAAAAACAAGATCAGAGTGTGGCTGGAGCCAAGAAATTGCAGGGGATATGGTAGGAAATGGAGCTGGGAGGCGAATTGAAGTCACTCGGAGGTGTTGAATTAAGCCTTAATTTTAAATAATAATAATAGGAAACACTCCCGTGGTATTTCCAAAGGCCCAGACGCTATTCTGAGTGTTTTCTATATAACTTACCTAACTTTTATGACAGCCTCAGAAAGCTGATGTATTGTCTCCACTTTTACAAAGGAGGAGAGTGAAACACAAAGGACTGATGTAGCTTTCTCAAGGTCACTCAGCCTAATAGGTGGGGAGAGCTGGCTGTGCAGTTCTTGCCCTTCACCTCTCACGGTCCTGTCGCCCAACAGTAGAGTTTAGAAAGTAGTGGCAAAGTGATAAAAGCCTGCTACGCGCTGGAGACACCCTCCCTGCGCAGATTTGAACTGCGCTGCCGACAGGGAGCCCATCTGCGAAAACGAGTAACTGTGTCTCATCCCAGTTTTATTTATTTTTTTAATTTTTATTTATTTATTGACAGGCAGAGTCAGACAGTAAGAGAGAGAGAGACAGAGAGAAAGGTGTTCACCCCCCAAATGGCTGCTACAGCCGGCATGCTGCACCGATCTGAAGCCAGGAACCAGGTGCTTCCTCCTGGTCTCCCATGCAGGTGCAGGGCCCAAGGACCTGGGCCATCCTCCACTGCCTTCCCAGGCCACAGCAGAGAGCTGGACTGGAAGAGGAGCAACCGGGACAGAATCTGGCGCCCCAATCGGGGTGCCGGTGCCGCAGGCAGAGGATTAGCCAAGTGAGCCGTGGCGCCGTCCTGGTTTTATTTTTAAAATCATTTTATTGAAATATGATTGACATACGAAAAGCTGTACATTTTTAATAGATATAACTGGATGAATTTGGAGATAAGTATACACCCAGGAAACTGTCACCAAATTTATGCCATAGATCCTTCAGCACCAGAAATGGCCCACTGCCACCTCTGGAGCCTCTCCCCACCACTTGCTCCTCTTCCTCCTCCTCCATAGTGTGATAAGATCCTACACAATGTAGGAGCGACGCTGACATTCATTTTATAATAATGGAAGTATCAAGTCATAACAGAAGCCGAGCCCTGTCCAGGGCCCTTGCTGCAGGTACTAGATACTGTTGGGCACTAACCCCCCACAGCCTCCCAGGGCTCCCTCCCTTACCCTGCTTCTCTGATGGCAAATCCACCTCGTCCTAAAATTAACTCAGTAATTTAAGGGAGTGGTACAGCTGGCCCCACAGGATCTCAGATCACTAGACTCATGAGGTCACTGGTCTATGGACCAGTGAGTGTTTTTCTAGGAACCACAGGTCCTGAGCAGAAAGTAACTGTCACCACTGTGTAGCCTTGACAAAGTAGAGCCCACTTGCCCTTCATTGAAATTCCTCCCAAAATACAATATCATTGGCCAATCAAAGGAGGGCCACAACACCAGCAACCAACCTGCTGAACACACGCATCTTATCCCCGCCTCCAGGCTGTGAGGTCCTTTCCTGGATTTAGCCTCTCGGGGAGCCCAGGCCTAACACAGCCTTGCTGTGTGCTTCATAAGTGAACCTGCCTTCTTCCAGCGCTCCGATGTCAGCGATTGGCTGGCTGTGCACTGAGTGGAAGGACCCAGGTTTGGGGGTTCCGCAACCAAACTCTGAGTCTGAGTCAGAACCCGGAAGTCCCTGCTTTCCAAACCCTTCTCCAGATCTTTAGACTGCGCCCTTTTGTGGATGGATGTCTGGAAAGGGAATGTTCAAATCCTTCTTTTAGCATGTTAGCAGTATCACAGGAATTGATTTCTCTGAAGACCTGAATCAATGCAGAACTGAGCATTCTAATTCTCAGTTGGAGGAAATGGAAGTGCTGGCCTGAATCTCCTTAGTTCTGTTCCTAAAGGAGAGCCTGTTTTTGTGGGAAGCCCTGTTTAAAGGCAGCTTTTAGGTGTCCTGCCCATTGCGTAATGCTAATTTTGGTCATTCATTTATAAGTTAGACTCTCTCTTCCTGCTGAACCCCAACTAGAAGGTATCAGCTTGCATTTGAAATTGTAATTTGACAGCTCTGTGAATTAGAGTTAGAAAACAAATAAGGCAAGAACTTTGTTTTTATTAAAAAATGTTTTTAAATTACTTTTGTTTGAGAGTTTTTTTTTTCTTTTTTTAGATAAAACCTTTGGTATTGTGGCATTCAATTGAATTCATTCAAAAAATTTACATTTGTATTTATTTGGTGGCAGTGGGACATTCCTTTGGGGGACTCTCTTCTATTTATTTTATAGATCTCATATTTTTAAAAAAAAGGCTAAAAAGAAGAGCAACCCTGGAAATTTTCTGGAGCTGGTTTCCTTGCAGTTGGTGTGGCATTCCTCAGTGTTCAGAGGGAGCTCAATGGCCTCAGTGTGTCTCTCAGCAGGCCCCAGGATGATCCTTATCAGCAGAGTGAAGGTTTGGGCCAAGATAAAAGGGTTGGTCTCTCCAAATTAAATTTGAGCATTGCTTTAAGCATTTTAAAATTACTTTTAACAAATTCATAATAGTTTATTTTTACTATTGGGGGAGACAGAAAAGTCATTGGAAAAGTCTATAGTTAGTGCAATGCCATCTGGTATTTGTGTACAGGGGCTGGAACAGGCCCTGGCGGGTGGGATTCCTAGTTGGTACCAGCCCATCTCCTATTTTTTTTAGTTGCAAGCAGTAGGGGGCAATGTTGAGCTACCAGTTTGAGGCCCTGGAGATGCTAGCCTTTCAGGAAAATGCATACAAATCTACCATTAACTGTCAAGAATTATCCCTGTTGCTTCAAGTTAGCTGTAATCTCCAAGATTCCATAACACAGGAAATCAGTTGTGGGTTAACAAATTCAACAGCAATTTAACATAAAAAGTGCAGTGTTGGGTGCACATTTGGATTCTATAGAATTAGACTAATCTAAACGGCATTTCTGAACGTACTGACTTTGCTTCCAGAGAATATATTACCCCAAATTGCTATCATTGTAGACAAATGATTCTTCTTTATCTTAGACTCTTTTGAATTGTAAAATCATGTGTATGTTATGGAAAGACTTCTTTAATCAATGCATTTTGTCTGTTCTCCAACATAACATCGATCTCTTCTGGCGAGAAAATAAAATAAAAAACCCCAGGCAATATGTGCATTTCTCTTCCCCTTTTGCTTATGAGTAAAGAAACCTTTGACGGCCTCTGTACCAGGAAGAGTCTCGTGTTGTGATTTCTCTCTGTCTTTGTGTTCTTATTCTTTTTTTTTTTTCTTCACTTTGTAGTTGGAAAGATGTGGTTCTCAGGAAAGCTTTAGACGAATGAAAATGAGCTTTGAGATAGCTTTTCTCCCATTAATGGTAACTGCTTCACATGTCATAACCAGTCACATATTTTAAAAAGTTGAGTCAGCTGTCTCCTAAGCCCCCCAGCCTCTACTTCCCTGTGTCGGCAAGCACTGCATTTTTTTTTTTTTTTTTTATCACACTGTTTATTCTTGCCATTTCTCTCCCGGAGGAGAGTTTTACTCTCTGCACGCTCTTGTGATGTAAATGTTAAACCTTATATTTGAATGACATTCTGATAAAATATCACATTTTCCCTGAATATTACCTCATGAATTTATGAGCCATTAAGCCCAAAGCAACATAACCCTTTCTTATAACTCTGGAATTTAGCCTCACCTTCCCGCTCTTTTTTGCGGTCTTCTTCAAGAAGATGTTATAATATCATAACGCTATTCAAACATTTGTACTTTATTTTATTATTTTTGAAAGCCAACCCACTACCCCCCATCCCGGATTATTGTAGGATAAGACAGAGTTACCATTTGAAAGAAACTGTCTAAGCTTTGCTTTCTGGGTAAAGCGAAATGTGAAAAGCTGAAATCTCCTGTGAGGTGAGGAAGTCTTGCTGTAGCCGGAGATTCAATGGATAGGCCATTTGTCTCTCAGGGTCTGGTATCGCTCTTTGCAAAACTGACATTTATTTTACCTATAAAAATGTTTTAACAGTATCAAATTCGCAGTGATATAGAAAAGAATGCTAGGTGTGAAATCCTCTAAATTGATGACATTTATTCATTTCCTTTTGACCTTAAAAAAAAAAAAAGAAGGTCAATTTGGCATAATCCAATGGAAATATTCTAGGGCAGTTTCCAGAGTAAACATTTTCAAAAGTACTGATGATTTATACACAGGAGAGAAAATTCCTCATGCATCTTTTGTTGCCTTTTCTTTTAGAAGAGAGAGTAGATCCTGATGAGGTTGAATGTTTTGAATTGTGTTTCCTGTCCTGACAGCTCCCCGTGCTGAGTAGCAATGTGTGTATTTGGTAGTTGGCCTTAATAACCTTTATTGACTTCAGTGAGTAACAGCCAAGGCTGGATTATTTTCATGTATCCGTTTTGCAACAGTGTAAAACACAACATATAATTATGTTTTAGGTAAGCTATGGGCCATATTTAATTCTAGCCATTTATGTTAAAATTGGGCACAGGCTGGCAGAGAGATGTTTGTGGAAACTGAGTAGGCGTTTTATTTAATACTGTACACCGTCTTCTTGTTAACGTGTTTAACAGAGTAATGTACTGAAGATTGTAAAGGTTGTCCTTGACAAGTTACTTATGATCATTTCATTTCAAGATGACTCACCCCGTTTCCACACCCTGTCAATTTGGCTTGCCTAACTCATCAGGGACAGCTGATGGCAGGAGCCCGCCTACTGCTGTGTGGCTGAGTCCTCCTTAGTGTAGGTGACCTGGTCGTAGCAAGTGACTGAGCCAGGGAGCAGTTGGTTTGTTTTTGGAGAGATTAATGAAGCTATCATCCCTGTGCTTTAAATTCTTTATAACTGAGTACGGGAACAAGGCTGCCTTTTGATGCATGGAAATGCAAGGGTACTTCCAACAGTTCATGAAGAATGGAATTCAAAGATAAATTTATTTGGGTGCACAAAAGTTCTCATGCATAGTTTTTTCAGAATATACTTTTTCTGTTAACTTTCTGAAGAACCCCTGTATGCATGGATTTCAAATAGATTTTTACACCAAAGTAAACTTATCTTTGAATTTCATTATCCATGAAATTTTGAAAGTGTCTTCATATGTACTAAATATGCTAGCATTTGCTATTCTATTATAGTTCATTTAACTGAGTTCATTTTAAATTTTCTTCTAGGATTAAAGATTTGGGAGAGTTTGAAGAAGAAAGTTTTATAAATATAATTTTTCATTCATATCAATGGTGAAATGACCAATTTACATACTATCTATCAAATATATATATACTCATGCACACTTGTTTATATATATCTTTGTATATCCCCTTCCTTGTTAATGTTTGTACATGCTAAGTTGCATCTGCTGACTTAATCCTGTCTCTTTCATTTTTCAGGGTTAGCAATTCTGATTTAGGAACAAAGCATGTTATAGTAATTTAGGACCCTGTATGAGATATTTGATGTTTTAAAATTGACTTAATTTTTAATGCTGAGTGCCTTAAGAGTAGTACGGACAGGAACCAAGTAAATAACCACAAGTACCCACTAATCCACATTCCAAAACAGGTCCCCAGTCACTGAATTTGGGCTCCTTTATGTTTAACCTTGGAAATTTTGAATACAGAAAAAAATCACTTCTACCCACAGTATCTTAAAATCCTGGGCTCACGTTTTTGCTTATTCTAAATGTGTGCATTGGAAGTCAATTCTTTTCTTTCTCCTCCCTACCTGCCTACCCTCTCCAATTCTCTAAGGCTGTGTTGTTTTATTAAAAGTAAAATATGGTAAGGGGAAATTTTGCCTGTCATTTAGCAATGGGATTCTAACCAGTTTTGATTTCTTCTTTAATTGCCTCCTAAATTTCTCTCAGATTTTTGCATCCTCCCCCCTTTTGTTAAAGCTGCAGATTTATTAATGAATTTTTTTAAAAAGTGTGTCCTGTGTTTTTTGGGGAAAATGTATAATTTGAAGAGAATTCAGGCCATCAGCCTCAAAAGCAGAGTGTGCGTGGAAAGCACAAAGGACTGTGTTTATGATTCTCTTTGAAGCGTTTTTTGCAAGTGGATAAGGAAAATTTTAGAAACTGTCTGATAGTGTTCAGGGTAAATACTTAAACCCCTTTAGAGAATTTCACACACAGATACTGTGCAGCAGAAAAAAGGGATACTTATGTTTCTTAAAGCTGCTACAGCCTACAGCTTTGTACTTAAAGACAGAGGTGTTGAATAGAATTCTACTGAGGATACATCCAGTGACAATATCTCCAGGAACATCAGAGCAAACCAGTGGGTAGGACTCTCCATTTTTAACCCTTGCCTGAGCTGCATGAGAGTGGAGCTTTATTGGTACCCAGAGCTAAGATGTACCTGGCACATCCCAGGAATGTTAAGAGGATGGTTCCTGCTGCCTGCGCTCGGCACACGATAGGAACAAGAGGGACAATGCTGAAGGTGGTGAGACACAATGACAGGAGCTAGGAAATTGCAAGCGAAAGCTTTGCCATCTCTCAACTCTCGTTGGTGTTAAGGAGAAGAAAACGCGGAATAAGCAGGCAAGGTTTCTATTTAGTCTTGATGTCACAGGATTTGGCCCAATTTTGCCAAGTTTCATTAAATACACACACGAACATGTATGCACATGCACATGTACATTTCACATGTGATATATATAAGATGAATTCTGATGTTTCAAGTGATTTTAACTACACTGAAGCTCAAGTGAATGTAAAAGGGGTGAAGAGCCTGCAACTTTCCCCCGGGGAGCTATTTTAGCCTTGGCTGCTGGAATTTATCTGGGATCCTTTGTGGAGCAGGCCATCATAGCATCTCAGATGTGAATTCAGAAACTCTGGTACCAGGTGGAGGGGTCAGGGATTTCTGTTGTTTTCCTGGGCAGGATAGATCATGAAAGAAATGTGTACCTCACTTCCTCTAAGTTTTTTTAAAGGGGGAGTTGGTAAGGTGATTAAATTTAGTTCTAGTCTATTAATGGGCCTTATTGGAAACATTTCTGAAATATCCTCAAAGAATCTCAGTCTGAAAGAATAGAGTAATATAAAAAAATTGGGGCTGGCGCTGTGGCATAGCAGGTGGAGTTGCCGCCTGCGGTGCTAGCATCCCATATGGGCACTGGTTCGAGACCGGGCTACTCCACTTCTGATCCAGCTCTCTGCTGTGGCCTGGGAGGGCAGTGGAGGATGGCCCAGGTTCTTGGGCCCTCGGACCCATGTAGGGGACCTGGGGGAGGCTCCTGGCTCCTGGCTTCAGATCAGTGCAGCTCCGGCCGTTGTGGCCAGTTGGGGAGTGAACCGGTGGATGGAGGATCTCTCTCTCTCTCTCCCTCTCCTTCTCTATCTGTGTAACTCTGACTTTCAAATAAATAAATCTTGAAAAAAAAATTCAGAAGACATGTTCTTTAAAAAAAAATCGACAAGCTTAGTTTTGGAAGGGGTGTAAGGTTTCTGAATGATGCTGTGCTATTTCTAGGGACCATCACTGAAACTTTAGGATCTTTTTTCCTCAAGTTGGTTAGTAAATGATCCCCAAAACTGTCATCTCCTGAAGAATATTGTTATGATGATCATATGGAAATGCTTGTAAACTATGAAATGCACATGCCAGGCATCACCAGTAGTGATTTGGTAACCTATTTATTTATTTAATTTATTTGAGAGTCAGAGAGAGACAGACAAAGATTGAGAGCTCCCGTCCACTGATTTCCTCCCCAAATACCAGCAATGGCAGGGGCTGGATGAGGATAAAGCTGAGCAAGGAATTCAATCCAGCTATCCCTAGTGGGTTGGGAGGGACTCAGTTACCTGAGCCATCACCTGCTGTCTCCCATGATGCACTTCAGCAGGAAGCTGGAATCAGGAGCGTAGCAGGGAGCCAGACCCGGACTCTCCGATATGGGTGTGGGCATCCCAAATGCTCCCACTGCAGTAATGAGTGTAAAAATGGGACCAGTCCTCAGCTTGGGAACCCTTCTGCAGAATCTATTTGATTGAGTCTCTGTAAATGATAGCATCACTTTCCATTGTTCATTTCCTTTCCTGCAGACCTGGGGTAAGGTCCAGGAGCTACAGGGACTCAATAATTTGGAGCTCACTGCTAGTCTTGCAATGTTTCTATCCACTGTGAGTTAAATACTTTGGGAGACTGGACTGGAAATCTTTCTGTATTTCGCAGAAGTGTCTTTATTAGAGAGATGTCCTCCAGGTGCCAAAAACTGACTTAGCAGAGAGCTCTGGGAGAACATTAAGTTGGCTCTTCCGTGCATTAAGGATAACATAGCCATCATCCTGCTCTCTCCTCGTTGACATCTGCAAAATAATGACCTCTTTTAATCTAAGGAAATCATGACATTTTGCTGTTTCTGTATTCCTCTATGGTCATTTGTAGGTGATAGTTTTACTTCCATCTTTTCCCTAACAAATAAAATGATTGACTTTTTGGAATTTTCTCTACATGATGAGTGCATCTAGAACCCCCTGTGAGAGTATTGATTGTAAACATGTCCCTCGATATTTACAAAAATTGTGCAGATAATCTCCTGTTCATTTTTAATTGATAAAATTAGCTTCCTAATGAAAATCTTTGATATGGCAGCAATATTCAGAATTAAGCTCCAGTGTTTTAGACCCATCAGATTTGGCTCTCAGATTTGGATCTGGTGGTGACTTGATGATCTGTGGTCCTCTTACTTACGTATGACTAATTTAAGTGAGAAATTACAGAATACTCAGACTTGTTCTCTTCGTGGGAGTCCCTTACCCTCCTCTACCTTACTGCACATCACCCCCACCACCTGCCATCAGACTGTGCTTTTGTTTATTGTCTGCCTGTACTGGGTCTGATGCCCACCAGGGCAGCTGGAGCTCTGTCACTGTGATTTCCCCAGCTCCTAGAACAGTATCTGGTGAATAGCATGTGTTCTAGTCCTCTTGGTCAGAAGAGCCTTTAATAAATCCTTCTAAACTCTGCACAGCTTCCTAAAATATTACCTCCATCTTCACAGGAATATTTTAAGGTCATTTTATTTTTAAGCAAACATTTGTCAAACTTTGTTTTAAATTTTTGCCGAACCCATTTTTTTTTTTTTGGACAGGCAGAGTGGACAGTGAGAGAGAGAGACAGAGAGAAAGGTCTTCCTTTGCCGTTGGTTCACCCTCCAATGGCCGCCGCGGCCGGCGCGCTGCGGCCGGCGCACCGCGCTGATCCGATGGCAGGAGCCAGGTGCTTCTCCTGGTCTCCCATGGGGTGCAGGGCCCTAGCACTTGGGCCATTCTCCACTGCACTCCCGGGCCACAGCAGAGAGCTGGCCTGGAAGAGGGGCAACCGGGACAGAATCCGGCGCCCTGACCGGGACTAGAACCCGGTGTGCCGGTGCCGCACGGCGGAGGATTAGCCTAGTGAGCCGCGGCGCCGGCCTGCCCAACCAATTAATAGGGATTATATCTTAATACAGTAGTGATGATTTTGTGACTATTTTAAAATTTATATGAGTGAAGTAGAACATCTTCTCATTTGATTATTGTCTATAACCCTTGTGTATTTTCCTGCAGGATTATGGTCTTTTCACATTTTATTTATTGAACTCTAGTAGAACCATAGTATAATTTAGTAGAACATGCTATAATGTATGCTAAAAATGTTATCTCAAAAAGAAATTAAATAAAAGGGAAAAATAGCCCTTACAACAATACCCCAAAACATCTCTAACTTCTCTTTTTTGAAAAACACTGGCCAAGGCAGAGAGAAGCATCCTGTTCCATACCTTTGACATTCACAGTTGTGAAGATTGAGCAGTCACTGACAAACTATTTTTGCAAATATGGGGGAAGTTGTTTTTTACATGATAGGGATAAGTAGGCTATTAGTATTCAGAGCAGAAGTTTTGCTAACACTTAGAAGTGCGGTGTTTGATCTTAATTTTTGCCATTGTTCATAGTTCCCTATTCTTGAACAACTTAATAGAGTAAAATTAACCAAAAATTAAATGAATTCTCCAGCAAAGCTTGGATTTTGTTGTTACTAATACTCGAAATTATACAAGAAATCTTCAGAAACTTTGTGAAAATTCATATTATGAGAAAGCTATGCATGGATTTCATGGGTTTTTTTTGCATAAAAATGAACTTTGCTTTCCATTTTCCATGAACTTTTTAAAATCGCCTTGTGCAGGGAAAGTGGCATGTACTGGACAGGTTCTGGGCACAGCACTAGGGAAATCCCTGAGGAGTAAACTGACTTTCACTAGACAAGCTGAAAACTGATTAAAATATTTATCATCCTTTGGGTATGCAATAGCTTTTGATGATGGAAGGCATATTAATATTCATCCTTGCTGCTTGTCTACACTTCAGACAGATCTCAGGAAAGGATGTTCAAATGACCAGTTTTCTTTCCTCACCAGGAGTCCTTGAGACCCAGTACAGCTTGGAACCAAGAAGTGCCTTGTGATGTGACTGAGCTTTTCCTCTGGGGGGTGGGGAAGGGGAGATACAAACCAGGAGACACCTTTGGACTGGAAAGCTTTAAAGGATTACTGCTTTCTTGCAGAAAGTCTTTTGCTAGAACAAAGGAAAAAGTTGAGTCCTAATTTTATAAGCGGCAGAACTACTGTTGCTATCTGAGTCCAGGAGGCAGACTTGGCTTCTTAGGTAAAGTTGGAAGATGGAAGCCTTGTAAAGGATTTTGATGTGAATCTCACTGGAGGCTGAAGGGTCCCCATCCCCCTCCACACCACTTTGTTGAGGAAGAAGGAGAAAAATCAGTGTCGTTTGCAGCTGATGCTCTGGTCTTCCGACTGCCAGTTCAGAGTGCCCCATCTGCCTTTCATCCTGAGACAGAGTTTGAATGGATGTGGGGTCCACATAGCCAGGAGTCTTTAGCAAACGGTGAGCTGCTGGCATTCCCAGGGCCCATTTTTATTTTATTTTATTTTATTTTTTATTTCTTTACCGTAGTGGGAAAGAGAAGCTTGCTAAGCTTGTTAATTAGGCAGTGTTGTTTTCTGTCTAGATTGGAGTAGCCTGGATTATATTTTTTGGGTGCCAATGTGAGCTCTTAAAGAATTTGACCCTTTTAAGTGTTAAGACCCTTAATTTCCATCTTTCACATCTGAAAATTCAGAATCTTCCCCCTTTTGTATGCTTTTATCCCATGTGTTACTGGGAGTATTCTTAAGAAAGGTAACTTTAAAAATTGGACAATGATTTATGTTTGAAATCTATTTTAATCTAGTGACATCAGAAGAGAAATGTTCTTTGTCCATTCCAGTCATTTACTCGTCCATCGGCTGCCCTTGGTGCAGATAAGTGTGAAGTTATACAAAGAGGTAGGACTTATGTCTCTCAGGTTGATAAGGCACAAGGCAGTAAGTGATTCAGAGGAAGAAAAAGCAAAGGAGAAAAGCTGATTCTGACGTAGGCCTTTGGGAAAACGAAGGATTTTGATAGATGGAGATGGGTGGTGGATATTCGAAGATGGCAGAAGTGGAGATGCTGTAGGGAAAACGCAAGCCCTGCTCACACACTTGATTAGACTGGATGGATTTTTGTTTGTGTGAGTCCAGTAGCGAGAGATAAGATGAGGGAGATTACCAGGGACTTTTTTCCCCCCTAATGCATGTCTTTGCAATGTATACAATTTTCACCCCTTAATGACTAGCTTTCTATCCAAAGTCATGGGATGCATAATACTAAATATGTACAGCTGAAAATAAAATGGAAACTATTTTATTATGTTGCATTTGCAAAGGTTTTATTTGGGGAACAATTGAAATTCAATTATTTGTCCTAATTTCAAGATTGTGTGTCCTGAATACAGCAAAGAAGCAAGCCTGTAATAGGAATTACAAAAGAGTTGAGATCATTTTTCCTGCCAAAGGTTTCTCTCTCTCTCTCTCCCTCTCTCTCTCCTTCTATGTCTCGCTCTTTTTCTCTTTATCCCTTTCCCTCTTTCCCTCTCTCTCTCTCTCCTCCTCTCTCTCTCCTCCTGTCTGTCTCTCCCTCTCTCTCTCTCCATCTCCTTCTCCCTCTATCTTTCTCCCTCCCTCCCTTTCCTTCTCTCTCTTGCTCTCACTCTCTCCCTCCCCAACCCCATCATAATTAAATACCAGCTTGATAATTTTAGATTTTGGTGGGAGGTAGGTCTTTCCACGTATGAACCCCCATGACTCTCTTCCTTCTTTAGGAACCTTAGGTGTGTTTCATTTCGTCTTCACCTGGAGCTAGGGTTTGGAGGAAATGACAGTTCCACCTCCCCCTGTCCAGGTGAAGGTCTTGAGGCCTCAGTCCTTGCATAAAGGTATTTTGCAACTCTGCCAAGTGTTACTCATGAGTTATTTGATTTGGTTTAAGATAGCAGGTGTGGTAATCTGTCGTTTCCACTGCTGAAAGAGCATGGCTTCTTTCCCACGCACATCTCCTGTTTGCCAGAAACTCCACATCAGTGCTGGTGCACTGGGCGCTGTCCTGTGTTTGCCCTTGCACTTTGGCCTCTCAGTCACACCCACTGAAAGATGGAGTCTGCATGCAGAATGCAAAGGTTTCTGCTGGGCTCTCTCTTTGTTCCCTCTATGTGATACTGCTCTTTTCCATTGCCTGGCTTTCTTATGTCTAAGGATTAGCAGAAGGTGTTACTTCTTGAGCGATTTAATAACTGTTCCTTAGATTTGAGTTTCTGAAAGGTTGCTTTTGCTTTGATTCTGCTTAGCAATCTAAGGTCATATTTTCCTTTTTTAGTAAAATGGAGAAATGATAGGAAACTACAGATGTACTATAAAAAGTTCCTGGGAAATGAGATTACAAAACATGTTTATTTTGGTGCAAAAAATTTTGAGATCCAGCCATAGTGTCATTCATGTGTCATAGTTTTTTTCATAATATGTATAATGTTGTAGTTTTATAGTTTTTTTTTTCCCCTAAAGCACATCTTCGTGAATTTTTTGAATCTCCTTGTCCTGCTTCATTTTCCAGAGAGCCTGGTAAGAGTCACACAGAGTGGTACTGCCCTGCAGAATGAATGGACTTTGTGCTTTTTGGAGGTCTAGTCATATGTACCATTTCTTAATTCCTTTCAGGGCCTGGAACATTTATTCTAAACTTCTTCTTTTTTTCGGTTCTACCCAAACCGTCAGCCTTGACAAGCTGAGGTCCAGCTGGGACGTCTGTGTTGGAAGGAACCCAAGAGATGGTCTTTCCATTCTCTTCCTTTCTGAGAAAGAAGGGCACAGACAGCTTGGGGAGTCAGGGGCACAGAGGCATGGAAGCTGCACTGCTCAGTTTCCAGTTCCACCCTTCACCAAATCTCGCCGTGGCTGCGCCTTCCCTGGGGCTTTCAGACTCTCAGCTATGGTGAACTAAATGTTTCCCTTGTGTTGGGCCTGATGTATGGAAAGGAGGCTGACAGATGTTGAGGCTCCCCCAGCATCCATTGCTCCCCTAGCAGCTCCCTGGTATTGCCTGCGGAGCTCTTCCTGTCCTGGATACGGAGTGAAGTGCCTTGTCTTTGTGGCTGCTCCATGACCATATGACCTGAGCTAGGTCTTTCCAATGTGGACTGTTGGCTTACCCAGGTCTGCGGTGCCGAATTCAAATGGTGCACAGACATACACAGCGAGAAGTGTCTTTCTTGCCACTCAGTCCTCAAACCACTTATTTCCCTTACCTAAAGGCTAGCACTAGTCCCAGTTCTTTTTTTTTTTTTAATACCTTTCCACAGGTATTCTTTATAGTTACACTGAACCCTTTTTGTTTTCATGTGAGTCACCCTGTATCTTAGAGATCTCTTTGCACATTCTTTTAACTGACTACATAGCTTGGTTTTGTCATTTGTTTAATCCGTCTCCTACTGTCTTTAGTCTTCTGCTTTACAAATATTGCTGTGAGTATTCTAGTATATACCATTTTTCACATGTGAGATCTACCTGGGAGAATTGCTGGGACAAGTAATGTGTGTGTTATTATTTTTAGGAGCCATGGTCACATTGCTTCCCATGGAGTTTGTAGCAGTGTTTGTGTGTGTGTGTGTGTGTGTGTGTGTATGTGTCTGTGTGGGTGGGTGTGTTTATGTATATGTCTGTATGTATACATATTTAGAGTTTATGTGATATAGTGCCTGTTTGCCCACATCCCCACAAATGCAGTATATTACTCTGACATTTTGCAAATAAAGCTGGTGAAAACGGTGCCTCACTTTTGTTTTTCATTTATCTGGCTCCTATTTTGCAGCTGAAGAGATTGAGGCTCTGAGTTGTTAAGTGATTGGCCCCATCACAGAAACAGTGTGTGCCAATGCTGGGGTATACGGTTAGGCAGCAGCCACTGCTCTCTTAGCCACTGTTAGAATCTCAGTCCAAGCTCCATCTGTTGCTACAACCAGAGGATCCTGATAGGTACAGACATTCTATAAGGAGCACTCAGATGTCCTTGACTGGGAAATGTGGAAAGGTTGTTCTTTCCACCATGGAGTCCTGTGCCAAATCAGCCAGATCAGCGCAGGCGATGAGTGCACTTAGCAATACATCCAGTGATGTTGTTATGCAGTAGAATTGAGTTTTATACACGGTGTAGGTGGCCCTTTCCCCTGCTGAGTCCCGGGGCTTTGTGCTGTAACTGTCTTCGTGGATGGAAAGTGAAGGGAGGGCTCCTCACCCCTGGAAACGTGGCACGTTGCCTGATTTTCTGTTTAAACTTAACGTTCCTGTTGGATGCTGTTCAGGTCTGAGTTTCAGTTGTCGCGTTCCGATATGATGAGCCTCCCTGGCCTCTCCTGCCCGCCCTCGTTCTTCCTCCACCTGTCAGTCTTCATTAGGGTCATTTAAACACACTGACTCATTCTCCATCCTGGGCCTTTTCCTGCTTGGCTACAGAACTGCGGGTTGATGTCTTTACCCTGCACGCACAGATCCTCGGTGGAAGTTTATTTTGAGAAGACTTTGAGATGATTGGGGAGTTGTTTGGATGATATTTTCTGTAAAGGCAAAGATGAAAAGAGGTCTCAGCAGGGGTGGAGGGCTCTCCTGCAATCCCTGGGTAAACTGGGTTGGGAGAAGCTCATTCTCTTGAGTAGGTGGGATTGGGGGGAGCTTGCTGGATCACATCTCTTGCTGCGCTGTCTCTTGCTATTGCAATGTCAGGTTCTATTGCTGGCTGGGTGACTCGTGGTATCAGATACCAAGTCATTTCAGTCTGAGCCCTTGTCATCGTGGAAGTATTCAAGCTTAGTTACCGTCTGGTTAAGAGCTTCAGCTGTCAAGTTAGTCAAACTGGGGTTTGAGCCCTGGCTCCTTCGTTTAGCTGTGTATGATAGTGGGCAGTCCTATGGGGAGTCTCTCAGGTCTCCTCATCTGTGAAATGGGAATGATAATAATACTTTCCTCTTGAGGGTGGTGTGAGATTTGCCTGAGCTAATACATACAGTGTTTTACACACTGCTTGACATAGCTTTACTGTTATTATTTTGAACTTATTCTCTTCCTTAAATCTTCCTGTCTTGCTGCCAATTTGATGTCCCCATACCTTTCGCTTGCATTCTTGTTGCCTCACCATTATATATACATTTACTCCTTGTTTTCCA
The DNA here is from genome assembly GCF_964237555.1 of Oryctolagus cuniculus. Classification (NCBI taxonomy): domain Eukaryota; kingdom Metazoa; phylum Chordata; class Mammalia; order Lagomorpha; family Leporidae; genus Oryctolagus; species Oryctolagus cuniculus. Next base: position 37,340,057 of record NC_091449.1, read on the forward strand.
TTCAGGTCTCTGCTCAAAGTTCATCTCAGAGTAAGCCTTCCTCTGTTTTATGTTTTCCAAGAGCACTGATCACTATCTGAAACTGTGTCTTCTGTGTTTGTCTACTTCCTGTGCTAGAATGGAAGCACTTTGAGGGCAGGGATTTTGTTTTGTGTTCTCAGTGCCTTGATACAAAGTCATAACACAACAGATAATTGTTGAACGAAGAAGAATCAAATGCTTTATTAGTACAGACTTGCCTTGAAGTGCGCCTCTTAATGCTAGTGGTGCCTTGTGTGTGGTATCTGTTAAATGGCCATTTGACAAGCTCCCTTTCTTGAAAAAACAGTCAGTAATTATTCATTACCAGCCACAGATATCATCTTGTCCATTTTCTCTGGGGTGAAACTTCTCTGCATTAGAACATCTAGTGTGCCATGCCCAGGCATTTGGGTTCAATAGTTGTAGCTCTGTCTTCTCTGCATATTTGAATTACCTAGGACAATTGGTAAAAAAAAAAAAAAAAAAAAAAAAAAAAAAGTCATCACTTGGGCTGTGCCTCAAGAGATGCTGATTTAATTGTCTAAGCTGTGGCTCCCAGTTGATTGTAATGTATTGATAAATTAAAATAGGTTTTTTAAAAACCTCACGGGCAACTTTCACATGTGTGTGGGGTTTAGAACTACTCAACAGGACCCTGACTTCTTACCAAGTTAGGATGTAATTGAATGGATGAATACATGAACATGTTAGTTAGTGAAAAAGAAGGCATTTTCACTTTAAACCAACATAACTGTCTGGAGCACTTAATGTTCACTAATTCAGGGGCAACTCAGGAGGGAAATAGGTATGTTTATAGTTCTTACGTAAAGTGGAAGATAATGTTGGTATTAAAGATACCAACCAGAGCTCTGAAAACTTGGAAGGGGCAGACTACATTTAGATGAGTCAAGTCTTACAGAATGGGAAGAATTCTGACAGAGAGTGTATGTCTCCAGGGGTGGGAACAGCTGCATAACTTTAGGAACAGGGAAGTACAAGTTCTATGCAAGGCTCCTAAGCAGTTGGCAGTCCCCCCAAAGTAGTCCTCTTCTAGGGTTCCCTAAAATGGCACTATTCCCCACCTAGTGCTTCATGTGAGGAGTCAAAGCATAGTCCTTCCCCCTTGCCTCTCCATCCCATGCATCCAGCTTAAGACTTTTACCCCTGACGTCGCTCTCAGGACTGCCCACTTCTTTTCTTCTGCTCTGCTACCAGCTTCTTCCTAGACATCAGCATCGACTGCCCTGCTCTGTTGCAGTAGCTTGTTGTCTGGTTCACCGTGTTCTTCACAATAGAGATAGCACGATGTAGGCAAATACAGATCGAATGGTGCCTTAATTCCTGTTGCCCTTAGGTTAAAGACCTAAACACTTCCCCTCAGTCTGCCTCTCCTACCTTCCCTTCCCTCCCGCCCCTTCACTCCCTATAGTACTCCCGCACTGCCCTTTTTTCAACCAATCCAGTTTGCTGAGCTCCTTTGTTCTTCAGGGCCTTTGCATGTGTTGTTTCCCCTTCCTCGAATGTCTCCTCCCACCGAGACAGACGTGTAGGTTATGTCTACTCACTTTGCACATGTCAGCTCAGTCACGCCTTCCTGGGGGAAGACTCCCTTGATCTGTGTGACTAGGTCAAGTCTCTGTGCTCTACTTTCCCGTTACCCTTGTGAAAGCCCTGCTGTATTCTGGAGGCAGGGCGTATCTGTGACAGATAGAACTTGGGAGTACTTGTCTGTTTCATGATGATCTAGTGTTTCTAGAGATATTAAAAGGGCTGGCGTGTCTTGGTAATTAATTTGTGAATCTCATTAACCTTCCCTTGACAAAACTGGAATTGTTGGATCATATTGTAAAATAGAATGTGAGCGGCTATGTAGTTTCTTTGTACAGATCCCTCCCATTTATTGGAATACAAGCCAATTCCACAGTATTAATTTGTGTACCATTATCCGCAACAGAACAGCCTCTGTCATACTTTCTTTTGTTAAAAAAGATTTATTTATTTATTTGAAAGTCAGAGTTACACAGAGAGAGAAGGAGAGGCAGAGAGAGAGAGGTCTTCCATCTGCTGGTTCACTCCCCAATTGGCTGCAACAGCCGGAACTGCGCCAACCTGAAGCCAGGAGCCAGGAGCTTCTTCCAGGTCTCCCAAGGACTTGGACCATCTTCTACTGCTTTCCCAGGCAGAGAGCTGGATGGATCAGAAGTGGAGCAGCCAGGACTCGAATCGGTGTCCATATGGGATGCCCGCATTGAAGGCGGCGGCTTAACCCGCTATGCCACAGCACCAGCCCCTATCATACTTTCTTATAAGAGACAAGTCCAAAATATCCAACCAATCCATGTAATCCTTGCAGTAAAGCCATTGTCCAGTTCTGTGTAAATGGTCAGGACGTGAGTGAATTGATGAAAACTGCACTTCGGGGTAAGTTGCTCCTGGTGGAGCCCTGTTGGTGCTCCTTTCCCGACTTCAGTGTCTTCCAAACATCATTCACCTCCGTTGTTAAGAAAGGTGAGGTTCCTGAGGATCGTCACATTTTTCTTTCTCTTGCCAGATATAAGCAGTCCTGGGAGGCTTGGCCACCAGCCTTGTCCCATCAGGAAGACCAGGAGCCATCCTCTTGGACTTTGCCCTGTGTCTGTCGGGGTTGGGACCCCCGTGACACAGGCCCATCAGGGGCCTATCTGTTTTACCACATAGGGTCCATGCAGGACGCTGACAGTGGCTTCAGAAGTGTCGTTTAGATGCCATCCTTTCTCATTCTCTTTGTACTGATGCTCAGAATCACCATCCCGCTTGAAGGGACCAGGGGTTTTCTGGCCCAGGGAAGGTCCCCTTGGCGTGTGTACAAGAATCTTCATGCTGACTGAGTTGGAATCTCCTGGTGAGAAGTGATTTGTTGTCCTGATTAGAATGTAAACACTTGCTAAAGTTGAGTTTTGTTTCTCATGTGAGTTTTATTATAGCCTTCTGTGTTTATAAACATGTCTTGAGCGTGAGGGAGAAATGTGGTAACCATTGAGCTCCCAGGAGAGTGTCCGTTTGTTTTCTGTATGGGCTGAAATTAAGATAACTTAGGATCCTTCCCCAGCCCTCTTAGTGTTATCAGCAGGTCTGGGAAAGTGTCCAGGTCACTATTTCCTAGTCATTCCATTCCCTTCAAGTGGGTCCCTAAAGTCTTTTGATGAAGAACTGTTCGTATTCAGCTGGCACAAAGGCCAGGCAAGGCCTCAGTTCAATCCGACAGTTACAGACTGTGTTTTTAAGGTTTGGCATGTCACGCACTGGAGAAAACCACCAACTGCTGTACATGTGGGCCTTACACGCATGTTCAGGACAGAAACTCACACACGAGCGAGGCATCAGGTGGAACGTCCAATGAGAGGTAGAAACAAGATGCTGCTGAGAATTAATAGAGTTCCGGGGAGTAAAGAAGGGCCCATTTTATTTTATTGTGTCTTAAAAATTTATTTACTTGAGAGGCAGAGATAGAGAGCGAGCTCCCCTTTGCTGGTTCACTCTGCAAGTGCCCACAACAGCTGGGGCCAGGCCAGGGCTAAAGCTGGGAACCAGTCCTCCCGTGTGGGTGTCGGGGACCCAATTGCTATGTTACTTCCCGGGGTCTCTTTTATCAGGGCACCAGAGTCAGGAGTTAAGAGAAGGAAGTGGACCCCAGGTACTCTGATGGGGGATATAGGCATCTTAATCACTAGGCCAAGTGCCCGCCACCTATTTTAGACAGTAGCCAGTGTGCAGGAGGGGATTGCCCTGAAAAATAGTAGGGCATATTTACAGAAAAGCACATAGTGCCTGAAACTGGTGCTTCAGGTGCTTAGAGGGGGCAGAGTGGGAAAAGGACGGGCAGGGACCTAGCAACAGGCGAAGATGTGTAGAGGAGGGGAAATGGAGCTACCTGATGAAGAGCTTACGTCATGTGCTTCGCAATTTGGCCTTTGTTCTAGAGAGGGTGGTGAGAGTTGGATTCAAAACTTTGGAATCCAAAAGTAGCATAGTCAGATCCATTCTTCAAAAACTATAACTGGCAGCAGCGTAATGGCTAGAATGAAGACAGGAGAGACTGAGGGCATGAAGACATGTTATACAATTTTTGTTGCAAAAATAATGAGGTTCTTTACCAGGCAGTAACGGAGGGAATTAAAAGGAAGGGTGAATTTGGAGTTGTATTTTGTTCATAAACAGGTACTTAGAAAGTCACCCTCAGCTGGATGATAGGGGGTAAAAGAGGAGGAGGTGGCATAGGCAGTTTCACAGAATTTCTGGTCTGTTAGGTGGACGACGATATCATTTATCAAGCTAAGGAACATAGATGAGGAGGGAGTTGGGAGGCCTGTGAGTTCAAGGAACCAGTAGAGCCCCTGAGAAGAGCTGCAAACACTGGTCTGGGGCAGGGTCGAGATGTCAGAGCCCAGCATAGAATTGGAGTTTGAGTCACCTCTGCAGTGGGCATTTCTTACACATCTGTCATGGGCCAGGCAGGGTTCTTCCCTATGTTAACCCACGCTGGCAAGCAGCAGGCACATGGCAGTCACCTACATAGAGACAGAAGCTGGAGGGACTGCAGTGAGTGAGAGAGGATGTAGCAGGACAAGTAAGGAACATCCAGGCAGATTATGAGACGTCTAGTTTAGAGGACAAGCATGGGACAGCCGGTGAGACAGCCACTCATGGAAGCCAGAGAGGTCAGAAGAAAACCAGGAGTAAAGTACTGGAACTGCATGGGGGAAGAATCAGAGCGATCAACAGTGTCCACCCCTGCAGAGAATTCCAGACTGACCCTACTGGAAAAGGTTTCAGCAGAGTGGTAAGGCCAGGGCAGGTTGGGAGGAGACAGGGCAACATATGGATGTGTTGTGATCTGATCAGAGGGAAAGTTTGCCAGAGCAGTTCCTGCTGCCAGTCATGTTCACAGGTCATCCCGAGGAGGTTCCTGCAAAGCAGCCCATTTTAGCAAGACAAGGGGTGCTGCAGCTGGCTTTACTCTAAATTCCTCCAGGAGTCAGCCTGTAGACCTTCAGTTGCCTGGTAGCTGATTAAATAAAGGCTGACCTAAAGCTTTAAACATTTTAATTTGCAAAAACCGTTGTTGTATTAAATCACAAATGGGAGGCCAGTTAGCAATGCATCTCCGAAATTGTACTGGACCCTGCTGTGGTTTTGCAATTTATGTTGAAAACGAAAATTGAACTCTGTGGCATAAAAGCAGATTGTTGATTTTGTGATTAATTTGGCCTCCAAGGCCAAGGAAACTGTTAATGCTGTATACCAGTTATAAAGTTGTGGTACTATTTGTGGAGGAAAATGAAAAATCAATATCGTGACTACGGGATAGCTCTCTTAAAATCCAAGATGTGTTTTGTTGCAAATTGGAGGAAAGAAACCCATCCCCAAAGGGACAGACATGCCTCCACTATTCACCAGTGTGTGTCTGTTGTGGAAAAGCAGAGGGAAATGGCTGGGTGTTATTGTAGCGTAGCTGGAAGTACCAGGAAGAGAATCCAATTGTTGGAATTTAGAGTAGAAACCTCACACACAGTTATGGGTGTCCTAAGATAGCCCCAAGGAGTAATCTAGGAGAGTCGTGCTGTCAGAAGCCATCCTGCATTATGCTGTCGCTTCTGCCATTCCCATGCTGGTGTCAGACCAGTCTCATCCCCCTCGGTGGTGTGTTTTGTGGTTTTACATGTTAGTTCTTCAGACACACATTGACATTCTTGATATAAAAAGGAGCAATTTCCATTAGCGTCATTGAAGAATAAGACATCCAAAGAGTGTGTGTTTTCTGCTCCTGAAAGTGGGAATATAGTTTCTTTTTTCTATGAAGTCTGTGCATTTAGAAGGCTTTTCTTGTTTTGCCTTTTGTTTTGGCAAAGGTGCAATGACCCCTGTTTGCCTTGACTAAAGCATCCTCATCAACAGTGTACATCACACACATCGAATGTTGAGGGTCAGGGCCGGCATTGTGGTGCACAGATGAAGCCACTGCCTGTGACGCTGGCATCCTATCTGAGTGCTGGTTGAGGTGCAGCTGCTCTGCTTCCAATCCAGCTCCCTGCTCATGAGCCTGCGAAAGCAGTGGGCAGTGACCCTGATGGTTTCAGTGCTTGGGCCCTGCCATCCACGTGGGACCCAGATGGAGTTCTGGGCTCCAGGCTTCAGCACAGACCAACCCTGGCTGTTGCATTTGGGGAGTGAACTAGCCAATGGTAGACCAATCTCTTTTTTTTAATTTTTTGATAGGCAGAGTTATACAGTGAGAGAGAGAGACAGAGAGAAAGATCTTCCTTCCGTTGGTTCACCCCCCAAATGGCCGCTACGGCTGGCGTGCTGCGCCGATCCGAAGCCAGGAGTCAGGTGCTTCTCCTGGTCTCCCATGTGGGTGCAGGGCCCAAGCACTTGGGCCATCCTCCACTGCACTCCCTGGCCACAGCAGAGAGCTGGACTGGAAGAGGAGCAACCAGGACAGAATCCGGCGCCCCGATCAGAACTAGAACCCGGTGTGCTGGTGCCGCAGGTGGAGGATTAGCCTAGTGAGCCGCAGCGCCTGCCAGACCAATCTCTATCTCTCTGTCTCTCACTCCCTCTGTCACTCTGCCTTTCTTTTTTTCTTTTTCTTTCTTTCTTTTTTTTTTTTGACAAGCAGAGTGAACAGTGAGAGAGAGAGACAGAGAGAAAGGTCTTCCTTTTGCCGTTGGTTCACCCTCCAATGGCCGCTGCGGCCGGCGCACCACGCTGATCCGATGGCAGGAGCCAGGAGCCAGGTGCTTTTCCTGGTCTCCCATGGGGTGCAGGGCCCAAGCACTTGGGCCATCCTCCACTGCACTCCCTGGCCACAGCAGAGGGCTGGCCTGGAAGAGGGGCAACCGGGACAGAATCCGGCGCCCCGACCGGGACTAGAACCCGGTGTGCCGGCGCCGCTAGGCAGAGGATTAGCCTAGTGAGCCGCGGCGCCAGCCCACTCTGCCTTTCAAATAAATAAATAAATCTGTAAATGCAAAAGAATGTTGAGGGTGGAATCTTACATTGATGGGGATGTGGAGAACCAGGACGCAGCTTGTTCCCGGGTTCACTTTAGTTGGCAGCAGTGTGCTAAGGTGAGAAGTCCATGTCTCAACATCCAGGCAAGAGAACCATTCTGTGATCCCAACCATCACTGGCCTAAGTAGTGCTGGAATCCATTAAGCCGGAGCCACGATCCTGTTGAAATTTTCCACCAGCTTCTTAGCCTTGTACATTATCCTTACAGGTCAGGCCTCACCTTGAGGTCAGAAGAATAAGATGCAGTTTGCAGAGAGAAGTGTTGGTGCAGACACCCAGATCCTCTGCCAGTGCACTGTGTGGGCCTGCAGTGGCCTTTGACACGGCTTCCGTCCTGGGTGACTTAGCGTTATTTGAGCACTGGGCCTGGTGGCGGGTTGTCTTTGATGTATGAGCAGAGGTGATGATCTGTTTCTTTCTTCTCCTCCGTCTATTTTGCTTCTCCTCATTTCATCCTAAGCCATGAATTGTGTGGTCTTTTATAATACAGAGATTAGTGCAGCCATTTTTAGTCAATTTTTGTCATCTCCCCTAGGAGCTGACTCTTTGCAAAAAGAAAACACTTCAGTCTTGTCAGAGTGACAGTGATTACCCCACAGTTCGGATCATCTCCAGCAGCTTTGTTCCCTGAAAAACGAACTTGATTTGATGAATAGCAGTTTGGTGTTATTTGATGAGTCAGAGGCCAGGGAAATGTCCTTGTCTCTGATGAGACTCTTAGAGCGAGACGCGGGGAACATCAGGGATAAAATAAACCTTAATCTCTGAAGGAAAAACCCTGGGCGTGAAGCTGCTGCCACTCGAAATGCTGCAAAGCTTGCAAACCGTGTAGGTTTTCTGTTTGGGGCAACATCAAAGCCCAGTGACTTTAGAGATTAAAGTGTGTTTGACAAGCAAAACTTTCCCCGCGCCCTGCTCTGGACCGGAGATTTGGCCCGTCGCTTGCTTTTGTTTCTCCTCACCAGGACTTCCCTTATTCCCTAGGAAGGATCACCTCCTCAAATCTGCTCTCGGCTGCCCTGGTCTGTGCCTGGGAAGCCGGCAGTAGGCCCAGGCAGAGGCCCCCGGTGGAGGACACTGCGTGCCCACAGCCACTTCCCAGGGACCCTCTCATTTGTGGAAGCGTTTCAGAGCCTTACGCTGACTCTAAGAAGATCAAACGACAGGAAGACCGTGCTTCCCCTCAGCTTGGACAAAGGCTCCAGTCTTTTTACCTTAGACTTTCTGTTCTTCTGTGATGTCTCAGAAGCACTGCTTCTATTTTTCCTTTGACTGTCCCTGGCTGTGTGTGTATGTGTGAAGAGAGGGGCATCTCAGGGCTTTCTCTTTTGCAGATCGGAAATAAGTGATCATGTTGTTGTCCAAATAAAGCAAAAAAAAAAAAAATGCTTTTCAGGCCAATTATTGTTTACAGAGTCGAAACTTTTCTTCAGTAACACGTTTTTTTGGGAAAATAAGGTGTGATAACTTTTTCTTTCTTTTGTAAGCTGTTTTAAAGGAATTGTGCTCTGTGAAGTCAAACATTCCTGCCTCCTGCCAAGTCCCTATATGACGTCGCCTTTGGCCACTCCTCAGGGTGGTCAGAAGCAAGTGGAGGACAGATTGGGACGGCAAGTGGCTTTCAGGGTAAACCCCAGAGCGTAAAATCTCATTACAGGAAAAGCGCTGTGTGTGTGAGGCTAGGTACTCCCCAGTGGAAGGATCTCGATGGTGAATGGTTTAGCGACTCACTAACATATCTTAAATTGTGCCCGTTAAACATGGAGCGTCCTTAGAGGTCAGACAGAGCTGAAACTTGAACAGCTGTACAACAAGCATCTGAGATTGTTTTTAATTGTGTCCCCTTTCTCTAACAGCAGTAATTCTTGTTTATATTGTCAAGAACCTTTCCACTGAGCACAAGCACACCATACTTGAAGGTCAAATGCTTAACCCTTCTGCATGGTTACAATGAAAATGGCCCCTTTTGTTTTCATTAATGTATACCCCAGCCGCCTATATGGGCAGAATGGGAACCCCCTGCGTTCCCCAAGCTGAAGTGACTTATTGTAACGGAGCCACAAAGAGAGCATATTTTTGTTTCTATCCAACAGTTGTTGAGCCTTCGCCTTGTGCACCCAACCACAAAGCAGTGCGCTCATTTATCAATAGGCAGAATTTTTGGGTACCATTTTGTTCCTTTGACCTGTGTTACTTTTTACTGACCCGACCAAATTGCTTAAAAATTTTCCCTTTCTGCTGTCAGTGTTTAAAGCTGCTTAATGTCTCTGAAGTGATCCTCGCCCCCCTCCACCCCCTTTTCTTTTTAACACTTTACATTCCTGTTCACCACAGCACCTGTTACTGTAGTGAACCATGAAATCACAAATGTTATGCAGCTCTTATTGACCAATAATACTTTATTAAATATAAATAGAGGATCCCTCCGACCCCAGGGTGTTGTCTGAAGGTAAGTGGGCAGATGCCCATATGCCCCTAGATGTGCAGGTATTGATTTGTTGGGGGCCAATCAGGAAAGTAGGTTGCTTGGGGTATTTGTCAGGCAAGAAATATTTCTTTTTCTGTTCCTGAAGAGTTAACCTAAGCTCAAGGGGCCCATTCAGCAAACATTAAATATGAGCCTCAAACATGAAGGCCTCTTTGTTACTGAAACAAAAATACCGCAGCAGGTGGTAGACCCAAACACTGGGCGGGGGAGGAGCTTCACTTGTTGCCCATTTTTCTAATCCTTTCAGAACACCCATTGTCTGAAACCCCCAAGTTAAAGTGTTCCTGCTGGGTCTCATGGAGACAATTTCAGCGTGAAAGGGCCAGGCCCGTCCCTGGCTTTCTACCACGGTTTAATCCCTGAGCATGGAATGCGTCACCGCTAAACAAGGCAGGAGAGGCAATTATCTCCCCAAGATGAGCCAATAATATCTGACTATCAAAGCATAAAACCATTCTGAACGCAGCAAGTTAGAGTTCAGTAGCAAATTCAAGGCAACAGGAGTAGTGATTTGCAGGTTTCAGAGTGCATTCATCAAAGCAGAAAAGTGGCTTTTGTGATCCTTGGGGCTCTCCAAACGACTTTGTGGCAACCGCACTGGCTTTCTCAAGTTAAGATGAATCTCTACGTGGTCCACACCCTACTTACCTCAAGGTGCTTCACTGGGGGCTAGGGCTCTTCACAGAGGTTCATAGTTGAAGTTGGAACGATTGCTTCCTTTCCCTTAAAACGAATGTGGTTTGTAACTCTGGGCTCCAGGCACCAGTGGGAGGCACTAAAAGATGAGTTAAAGGGCAAAGGCAGGGCTCCCAGACAGATTCCTAGTCCTGCTCATGACAAAGGGCCCTGCATGTCTCATTCGTGTGCCAAGTCCCTCTGTGTTCTCCTTGAACTTTCCACAGAATTTCCTCTTTTATTTCAAAACACAGTTGGAATGATTTAACAAAATGAAGGCTGTGTCTAGATAGTTTTCTAAGTGCACATGAAGTCTGCAGTTGAAGATCGTTTTCCTACGAACTTCAGACACAGACTCTAGCAAGTTGATAGATGCTTCTTAAATCATGCCTTTACACCAACCACTCTGTGCCCATTGAATATTTGTTCCTCGCCAGAAAGAAGCTGCATTTCTGCTGTTTATGATCTTTAGATCTAGTGATGGTTATTGCCAGTGTCACTGAATGTTTATAAACAGAATGGCATCTACCAACCAGTGGGCTTTGAATCCTTCTGGAAAATTCTAGCATCCAGAAGTTAGTGTTTCCATCTGACAGCCATGTTCCTTTCATATATGATACTCAAAGTGAGAAGGGGTAAGGAAAATGCTGAACTATTTTATTTTCAACCTGGACTTAGCACTAGGAATCGAGTTACCTGGAATGGATCTATGTGGAAAGACAGTTTGGTAGATCTGAGGCTCCCCAATCATTTGACTGCTGTCTATCTGTATCCATAAAATGATGCTGTTCGCTGTGATACCGGGTCCTCTTCTATGTGTCCACCAAGCGAGACTTTAAACAAAGAGGAAACCAGCTGTTGCTTCTTCCACCATCAGAGCGCATCTCTGAACCTGAGTCCGTTACTGAAACCATTGTCGAGAGCTTAGTATCGTTTACTCCAGTTTTGCTAACCTGCCTGAGTTTGCTACCCACTGGCAATGAGATCCTGGGCCAGTTATTCAACACTCTGATCCTTGGTCCCTTTTTCTTGTAAAGTGAATCTGTTAATGATATACCAACCTAGCTTGTTGGGTTGTTGAAAGAATTAAATGCAGTGCTGTAACCCTGCCTCACAGAAAGTACTTCATATTTTATTAGTCATTACATAGTTTAGTGGGCAAGAGAATGAATTCTGCTTCCAGACTGCCTGGGCTTCAACCTTGTCCCTACTGTCTGCCAGCTGTGTGATCTAAGGTAAATGCTTAATATCTTTGTGCTTTGATTTTCTTATCTATAAATGGGAATAATAATAAAACAATTTACTGAATTGTTATGAAGATTTAAATGAGAAATATATTAAAAGGATAGGGGTTGACCCATGGTAAATGTCAAATATGTCGTAGTTACTGTTGTTATTTTTGTTGTTATTAACATCTTCAATTATGAATCTACTGTGATTTTTTTTATAGCTATACTATCAATACATTAACAATAGGCCCTTAAAATGCGGAATAAAATGTCCTAAATTCCTGTTTGAGAACCGTATCACAGAATCATGTGTGTATGTGTATTTATGTGTGTGTGTGTGTGTGTATGTCTGTCTGTCTTCATCTGTCCATCACCTCTGGGTAAATGTGTGCCAAGTAGCACTTAGTACTGACACTGAAGATTCTGTAGATTCCATATAGGGTTTTGGCAGGAACTGCGTTTGTCTTAGGTATTTTCTAAGGACAGGTGCAGCAGCTCTGCCCGTGTGATTTCACTGAGTTATCTTTCCCTACCAGATTGTTAGCTCCATTTAGAATTTTGGTGGTCACACTGTCACTAGCACAAGCTGCTTCATTTTAGTGAGACATACTTTGACCTCAGAAATCTTACGAAAAATAAGGTTGGTAAGCGTGGATGGCTTTTTGTGGTGATATTTATTAATCACATCTACATTTTAGTTTTCATTGCCTCAAAGCAAAAAGAATAACAGCACTGAGTAGACCAGTGTTTAAATGATAGTGTTAAGGTTATGATAGGTAATGAACAGGACATTCTAGTAGAGCAGAGTAACTATTTTATATGTCAGGATCAATGCCAAAAGCTTAATTAAATAGAACCATTATTTTGTGTAACTCCCTTGGTCAACTTTCACCCTATAGCCATAGTTTTCCCTACCTACATTGTAAGCTATGAGTGGCCAGGCACTGTGACTTTCTGCATGTCCACTATATAGTGGAGACCCAGATATCATTGATTGAGTTATCAAGTGGGAATTTGTCATTGGTGCACTTCAGTATAAAATGTGCTGTGCTTAGAGTTGGAACACTTGAGTTCTAGACTTAGCTCAACTCTTTCACAGTTTTGATACTGAACGATTTATCAAGGGGCTTCAAATAGTTCCTAGAGAAATGCTTATTATCTTTTTTTAAGAAGATTTATTTTATTCATTTGAAAGAGGTACAGCAAGGGGTAGACACACAAACACAGAGAGAGAGAGACAGAGAGAGAGAGAGAGAGAGAGAGAGAGAGAGTCTTCCAAGTGTTGGTTCACTCCCCAAATGGCTGCAATGACTAGAACTGTGCCAATCTGAAGCCAGGAGCCAGGAGCTTCTTCTGGGTCTCCCACGTGGGTGCAGGGGCTCAAAGACTTAGGCCATCTTCTGCTTTCCCAGGCCATAGCAGAGAGCTGGATCAGAAGTGGAGCAACCAGGTCTTGAACCAGCACCCATATGGGATGCTGGCACTGCAGGCAGCAGCTTTACCTGCTAAGCCACAATGCCGGACCTGCTTATTATCTTTTAATTCAGTTTTTCTGTGAATTTTTTGAGACCTCTTCCTAGTTGTTTTAGCTGAGCCTCAAAATGCGGTTAACAATATTTGTTCTGCCTAATTCATGTAGCATTTATAAGGACCGAATGAAATAATGTTCATGAAAACACTTTATGTAGTCTGAGTCACTTTACACATGTGCTAGCTCCAGCCATGATGCCTGGGGCTTGATTTGGCTCCATTGCTTACTAATGGTATAAAATTTGTCAAATTACTTAACCTTTCTGAGTTTCATTTTTTTTTTCATCTGCAAAATGGAAATGAAGATACCTCTAACGCATAGATTTATTGTTAGGATTCAAGGGTATGATGCGCATGAGCAATACCTGGTGTTGGAAAGTGCTCAGTAATGTCAGCTGCTGTATCATCATCATCTTACTCAGAAAGCATCCAAGTGAAGAGATGGCACTGATTGCTACATATGCACTGTAACACTGAACAGGGAGAGAGGAGACTATAAAATATGCTGATGGATTTTATTAGCTTTACTGTGGCTCTAAGTCCTCTAGATTTATCCTAAATCTTGGCAAAAAAAAAAAAAATGCTAGGGAGAAAGAATGGTGGCTGACACTTAGTGACTGGTTGCCACATATCAAGTACTATTTTAAGAGCCTTGTGTGTCAAAAATGCATCTTGTCAACCTTCCCAAGTAGCTGCTCCACATCTTCTCATTTTGCAAATGAGGAAACCGAGGTTCAGAGACCATAAGTAACTTGCCGTGACCAACGTGATCACCAAGGCAGCTGGCTTTCCAATCCTTTGCTCTTCTTCCCCATGCCAGAGTCACTGAGGACACAGGAGACCCCCTGACCCACCAACCGTAGTGTTTTTCTTCACTGCAGCCAAGAGCTAAGAAACCCACTCATCGGCTTCACTTAAATTTGGGTTCTGTACTGTCCAGATCCCAGTTCAGACATGATGACATTTAAAGTGCAGAATGGTGTACGGAGGTAGAATTTTCCAAACTCGTGTGTGTGTGTGTGTGTGTATAGTGCTCCTATGTATGTATGGAACTCTGCCAGCTAAGTGTCCCACAGGCACTTCCAACTCCACATGGCTGGAACTCAGCTCTTTGCTTGTGGCTTTTAGGAATCATTTGCCCTCTCTTGTGCCCCCTTTTCCTCATCTTCGAAATGAAGGCAGCTCATATCTGGTGATTGCTAGGTCACAGGAGATAATGTCAGTGAGATACTTGTTGGCTCGGCAGGTGGTGAACACTAAGTAAATGTAGCTCTTGTTCTTATTGCCACCGAGAGGGGACCAGTTCTGTAGGCCTGGGGGCAGCAGTAAAGTCTCAGGTGGCCCTTCTGGCTTCACTCTCTCAAGCAGTTAAAATTTCCACTGGGACTTTGGTTTGGATGTTACTGAAAGAGGGTATGGGTGGAAGGGAGGGGGTTGCAGATATATACAAAGGAGTGAATTATAACAAAGAGTCTTTTCTGCTTCAGTTCTTGTGTAGAAAACATATGTTCAGTGATGCGGGCAGCAGTTGGGTTAAAGACACACTGTAGGGCTGCAGACAAAAGGCCTGGGCTCTCCCTGCATTCACAATGTTTCCAAACATATTCACTTGTCTCACTTGTTAGGGACTGAGCTGTCAGCTGGATCCTCTTGCAAGTGTGATTTCTTTTTCCCCGGTTCCCTTTCAAAGGCCTTTTCCACCCCGCCCCTTCCCCTCTCCCTCCAATGTTTTACACTTCATATAATCCAGTGTGCACGACAGACCACTTCAGCCTTTGTGCTACTGATGTTTGGGAGAAGGAGGGAGCTGATCTCCTGGAGATCCTGGGTAACTTTTCCCTTGCCCAGGCATCAGAAAGTGCTAAGCCATTTTTTAGACCAAACATCATCAGCTCAATTATTTAGCGCTGGGTGTAGCTAACCATTCTTCGCCTTCAAATAACAGACGGGCGGACTAGTGCATCGAGATTCCTAGGAGTGGCAAGTGGGCCTATGTGTGTTGTGGTGGGGTTGGGAGTGTCCTTGCCTTCATTTGCGGAGTGAATCATTTTTGATGAAAAGGCCTTTGCCTTTCATCCTACTGAACTGATTGGAGAGAAGACGGCTGTTATTCTGCTGTTCGTTGTGTGAAATATATAGATACGTCCATACTTAATTCCAGGTCCAGGTAGTAGTGCTAAGTGCCCTGGCTCCCTTTTAGAACTTCATTTTCTTCGCTGAAGGTTTTTTGCAGCTTTGGTGGGTTTATTTCCTTGGATGAGACTTTTAGGAAGATGCTTACATGTTTATTACTTTTTTATTGTGTGTATATGTACATGTATGCTTGTATAAAAGTATAGGCAAAATGCTTTATGTGTAATCGATTAGAGCTACTATTGCAGTAACAGGGAGCTGCAGATTTAAAGAATACGCATGTTGGATGGACATTTCGCTACGCAGTTAAGATGTAGGTTAGGACTCCTGCATACTACATCGTGGTACCTAGGTTCCATTCTGGGGGGCCGCTCCTGATTCCGGCAATGGTGATGACTGAAGTGATTGGATTTCTACCATCCACATGGGAGACCTGGAATAGATTCCCAGCTCCTGCCCTTGGCCCTGCCTAGGGACCGTTGCTGGCATTTGGGGGAGTGAAACAGCAGATGGGAGCTATCTGTCTCTCTGTCTCTGCCTCTCAAATCAATACAAAGAAAATTAAAGCAAAGAAACAAGAATTAGCATGCTAGTGCTTTTGCCACTGATGCATATTGTTGTTGGGCATGTCCTCATGAAGTGGGTGAGTGAAAATCTGAAATGGGAATAACATTATCATCACACTTTAGAGAGCATACCATAATAAAGTAAAACTTGTTTTCTGACTAATGGGCAGAGAGGTCTTTTTTTTTTTTTTTCTTTGTAGAGAGCTTGGGTTTTTCAGTAGTGCCATATGAGGGTACTTCAAGAAGCTTATGGAGGGACCAGCATTGTGGTCCAGTATGTTAAGCTGCCACCTACAATGCTGGCATCCCATATTGGAGTCTCAGCTGCTCCACTTCCCATCCAGTTCCCTGCTAATGCACCTGTGAAAGCAGTGGAAGATGGCCCAAGTGCTTGGGTCCCTGCTACCCTTGTAAGAAACCCAGATGGGGTACAAGGCTCCAGGCTTTGGCCTGGCCTAGCACCAGTTGTTGGGGCCACTTGGGGAGTGAACCAGCAGATGAAAGACTCTGTCTCCCCTCACCCCCGATAACTCTGCTTTTCTAATAAATAAATAAATCTTTGAAAAAAATTTTTCATGAAAAAATGGAACTAAAAAATAAGTTTATTTTCATGCAAAGTTTTTGAAATCCTTTCTGTAGTTTTCTCATAATACGTATTTTCCGTGGACTTTTTGAAGCTCCCTCATATTAGTGAGTCAATTTCAGTGCTCCTGTTTCTGTTTTTTTCTAAGAATCTCCCTCCTGCTCTCTGTTTCATGATACTGTATATTGGTTGAGTTGCTCATCCTGGAAAGTGCCAGCAGTTTTTAAGTAAGGAGAGGAAGCGGAGAGGCAGAGAATTTCCCATTGGCTGGGAGCTCTGAATGGGTCGTTAGCTCATTTCATCAGCAGAGGCAGTCACAGCCCTGCTAATGAACAGGCAGCCAAGTGGAATCTCCCATATCTGGTGGCTTCTGTGTGAGGATAATTGCAACAACTAAAAATCCACAGACAGAAGACACTGACTGTGTAGGGGCCAGCATTGTGGCGGAGCGGGTAAAGACACCGCCATCCCACATGGGTGCCAGTGTGCATCCCAGATGCTCCACATCGATCCAGCTCCCTGATAATGGCCTGGGAAAAGCAGTGGAGGACGGCCCAAGTGTTTGGGTCCCTGCCATCCGTGTGGGAGACCCAGAAGAAGCTCCTGGGCCCTGGCTTCAGCCTGGCCTTGCCCAGCCTGACCCAGCCCAGCCCCAGCCCTCGAAGCCATTTGGAGAGTGAACCAGTGGATAAAAGATTCTCTCTCTCTCTTCCTTCCTGTCTCCCCCTCTCTTTCCCCATCTCTCTCTCTCACTTACTTTCTCTTCCTCTCTCTCTGTAACTCTTTCAAATAAACAAATCATTTAAAAAGAGAAAAAGAAAACAGTGTCTAGGTATTTTCTGATAGGAACTGCCAACAAAACCATCCCCAGCAAGACATGTCAGACCTGACAGAGGAAATACTGAAGTATTGCAATTTTTAGTGCTATCATTTAGAAGTCCCTGAAAGGAAAATAATGTAGGAGAGAGAGAGAGAAACTATATATAACTTCCCCTGTGGCTGAAGGCAACAGTGCAGACCCTTTAGTAGTGGATCAAGCTAATAGACCCTGCACTGGGACTGCCTTGCACCTACCTAAGGTGGCACCTTCCCCTCTTGCTGGCAGTGGAGTGTCACCTGGTCAACGGGGAAGGAAATAAATGGGTATTCTTTCCCAGAGTGGAATGGATCCGTTTTGCAGAGTGGTGGCAAAGAGGTGAGGGCAATAAGGGTGTCTGTGAGGCTCCCTGTCCCCAGTGTAGAGGTCTCGTGTTTTCTTGGCTTTAAAGGAGAAGAGTACTTGTGAATCTAGAGTGAGCCCTGGGCTGCGCTGGTGAGAGGACTTCTGCTGGAACTTTCCCCTGTCTATGAATCACCTTTATGCATGCCGAAGAGTCGGCTCCACTGAAGCCAATGAATCTATTAGGCTACTTGGAAAGCAAGGGGGAGAAAGAACAATGATTTTGTAAACTCCATAAAGGTCAGAAAAAGCTTTCAGTAAGTATGCAGAGACTAGAAATCAAATCCCATTTCCTATCATAAGAAGCCCGTTGTTTTAGCCGCAGTAGTTAATGTACTGTATGTGGAAGATTTAAGACTAGTTGGAAAGCTTTGCTTCTGTTTTATTAGGCTGCTATTGAAAAGCCAACAGCATAACTTCGACTAGGTGCTTTGAGATTTCTTAATGGGCTGTCAGGGGCAAGACACCAGGGCTGTGCTACACTAGCTCTTTCCTGTACATTAAAACAACAGGGGCCAGGCGATCACATACAGAAGTATGAATTACTTGATGCTTTCTCTGTTCCATATGGCCAGCCATGTCTTTGGCAATTAATCATGTACAAAATCAGTCGAGTGCTCTCTGAAGCACTGAATTCAACACTGAGTTGTACCTGTGCCAGTGGGGGCAGTGGGGTTGCAAGCATAAAATAGCAGGATGAGGGGCTGCCGGCGCCAAGGCCCAAGCAGCTGGCTTCTATAAACAACACTTTTTCCCCCTCTTCACCTTCTCCCTCCCTCCTTTTCCTAATTTTTTTTCTTCCTTTGCTTTCCTTGACAAACACACGAGCTGTTTTTCACCATCATCTGTGACACCAGAGTTGGCCACCGGAGCTCGGAGGTCTGGCTCTCCTAGGCTGCCCCCGAGTCCCAGGTGAAATGTGCAGAGGCGAGCCATCCTTTCCTCCAGCAGGCTGAGCATTCCAGTGGTCACCCACGTGACTGTCCCCGAGACCGTGTGCAGTGCCAGACAGGCTGCCGGGGCTCCCTGGATTCCAGGGAAACAGATGGGGTCCAGTGATGGCTTCACTGGGAAGAGGAGAAAACTGGGAGATGCTATGCAAGTACTTTCGGGGGAAAATTAATCATTCAATTGTGGCCGTGCTATTTTGAGGATTTTGGTTTTGTTAAAACATCAGCATCCCTATCTTCTGTACTGGTTCCTACATGTACGAGGATTGCTGCTGCTGTTGGTAATAATAATTTCTACCGTCGATCAAGCATTTTGCATATGCAGGATCCTCTCATCTCACCTTCACAAGAGCTTTGTGAATTAGGTGCCTCTACTTATGCCCCTTTAGAGTTAGGGAGACTCATCAAAGCAGCGTTTTTCCTGCATTTTCTTCCTCGCAGACAAATATTCTTGATTACCCTGAGCTAGCTCCCCTAGCTGAATAGTACATGATGGAAATGAGTGCTGAAGTCTGTCTTCCTGGTACAGTTTGGAGGATTCCTTTGGTGAAGTCTGCTGAGATGTTCCTTCAAATAAAGTAGGCCTTTGAGATGAACTGAACCCAGTGTGTCTTCCGGAGGGAATGAAAGCCTGCTTTGTTGGCAGCCTCTAGGAGACTTCTGCCTCTGTGCCTCCCTCTCCAGACAGTGGAGTTTATCTCCTGCTCTCCTCGGCGAGTCCCCCGTGAGGAGTGGGGGAGGGCTGGGCCAGGCGGAGGACCGCAGCCTTAAGTAGTCCAGTAGACAGGGCACCCGGTGGTGACTTTGGTGTTATCTCTTAGCCCAGGTCATCCAGGATGTGTTTTCTCAAATTCAGGAAACAGAGGAAAGAAAGTTTTCACATTGTGTAAACATCAGCACCCCCAAAAACCGCCTGCTCCCAGAGAGGGAGATAAGGTAGGCAAAGGGGTTGGGAGGAATGTTTATTTGTTCTGCTGGGCTGTGGATCCCAGCATGCTGGAAATCGGTGGTGGTGTCCAGTCCAGTTTAGAAAACGTGAAGGCATCACTCAGCATTGAGCTGCGGAGGCCTCACAAAAGAGGCGTCTTAAACTGACAATCAGTAAATGAAGGAAGACCTGAGCTCGACCTCTCTTTGATGGGACTAAGGCTATCTCAGTGGGTTCTGGGCCTTTCTTCTTTGAAAAAAAAAAAGGAAAGAAAGAAGGGGAAAAAAAAGCTGTTGCAGGACTTTTGAAGAGGGGAGGCTGGCCGGGGTTTTGACAGTGCCGTGGCACTGTGGATGCTAGGAAATAGCTTTCCCAGCTGATAACATCTTCAAGCAAGTTTCTTCACAAGTTGAACCTTTAGCCCTCATTATCAGTCAGAGCATATCTTAGTAATTTGTGTGTGCAGAGGGGAAATACAACCCTGACACAGGACAGCTCTGTGCATAAAACGTGTTCCGAGGACCGTTTTCCCCATCATTACAGTATTGAGGATGGGGACATGGGAAAGGTATGCAATTCTGGGATATGGTGTTTATAGGCATTTAGGGACTTACAAGAAGAGTAGCAGAATATATATATTAATGACCTGAACAGAGGGATTGCCAGCCACACATATTTGTAGAGTGCCATCCTATCTGATGTGTTCCCCTAGACATAGGTGGCTGATTGGTAAGAGGGATAGATTAAACCTAAGTTTTGGAGTTATGGACCTATAAGAAACTGTTAATCCATATACAGAGGAACTAAAAGAATTCATTACTTGTATAAAATTGTTATTGAGGTCTCTGTCTCTCCCTCTCAGTAACTCTGACTTTCAGATAAATAAATAAATACATCTTTAAAAATTATTAGTAAAGAGTAATTGCTGTAATTTCTCCTTTTCTCAGAGTGGATTCCACTCTGAAAACTTTACATGCAGCAAATTCTGCATATCGCACATGTATCAGTATGTGCTTTCTTTGTGATACCCTAGAACTAGGAGACATTCAGAGTTATTGAATGTAACAATGTATTCAACCAGAAGTGGGTGAACTGCCGAGTTTTATTTGAATAAATTCAGAATTGGGAGACTTTTCCAAGACAAATGTGAAACTCAAGACTCCTTAGAGTTTTGATCCTTTTCTTCTCAATCTCTCTCTCTGGTTGTGGGATTTTTTTCCCCCTTTGGTTTTGTGCATAAAATTTTGAGCCAGGAGAAACTGAAGACATTGGGGGAATTCTCCGGGGTCCTTAGGAGGATATGTATCGCCAGAGTCCATAGTGGTTTCCTCAAGTGAAATGGAGAAAGCGAGGCTCCTTCCTTGGGCATATTAGGAGGGTGTGCATAGATTAAGTGTGATCACAGTATAGTGAAACTGTATATTTTTGGACACCTCCATCCCTTTTAACTGTCACCTAGTGGGGGGCATATATTTCTTATTCCTTGATTCTATTGCTGAAAAGTACTTTTTAGAACTTCTTTCATAGAATTGTCTTCAGGAATAGTTTGAATCAAGTGAAAGATTATTTCAGATACTGTTTTAGACCTAAAATAGCACTCCCTGGCTCGATTGTTCACCTTGCTCACGAGACATGTTCTAGCATGTCGTTTGGCTTCATTTATTCAAAGGCATAGATCAGGAGTCTACTACCAAGGTGCGCTGCCAAACTAGGCACCTTGGAGGATATTAAGAAATGGCCATGGGCCCTGTCTGTTCCAATGGGGCTCGCATCTGGAGGAAGATGAAAAAGCAAGTGCAGTGGAGTGTGACATGGTTTGTGAGATGCTCAGAGCCCCAGGGTGCTTAAGAAGGGTGATCAACCCTACTTATTTTCTTAATTTGATGGAAAGATGTGGCTCATGAAAGACTTCAAAAAGGAGTGTCATTTGAGTTATTTCTCGAAAGGTGGATAATTACTGGCTCCTGGCTTCAGATCAGCTCAACTCTGGCTGTTGTGGCCATTTGTGGAGTGAACCAGTGGATGGAAGACCTCTCTTTCTATAACTCTACCTCTCAAATAAATAAGTAAAATCTTAAACATTCCTGGCTGCAGCTCCTGAGTTCAGCTTCCTGCTAATAAAGAACTTGGAAGGCAAACGTTTTGGCTTGAGCCATTGGGTTCCTGCCATCCACTGGGAGATTTTGAAGTCTCCCAGCTTCAACCCATGTGCAGCCCTGGCTGTTGGGGGCATTTGGGGAATGAACCAGAGGATGGGAGCCATCTCTCTCTCTCTCTCTCTCTCTCTCTCTCTTTCTCTTAGTCTTTGCTTCTCAAATAAATGCTTTTTAATTTTATGAAATTTTCAAACAATAAAATGGTTATTTTTTGGTATCCAATTATGAGTTTTCACTTATTGATAAATTAATGTAGCTACAACCACAGTCAGGATAAGACTAGTTCCGTGGTCACCAGCCATTCCCTCATGCTCTCCCTCATCTAACCTGTTCCCCAGTTACTACTGATATGTTCTCTGTCCCTATCGTTTTGCCTTTTCCAGAATGTCAAATAAGTGAAATAATAGAACATTTAACAACTATAAACATTGTTGTACATGTTTTTGTGTGAGTATGTTTCATTTCTTTAGATAAATCCTTTAGAAATGGGTAGCAAGATCATGTTAAAAATATGTTTAACTTAATGAGAAGCTATCAAACTGCTTATTAGAATGGGGAGTATCTTGCATTCCTACCAGTAATTTATAAACTGTTAAAACTCTTGAATGCTGTTTCATATGCTCTTGGGTTGGGGTTGGGGTTGGGGTTGGGGTTGGGGTTGGGGTTAGCAGTTATATGTCATGGTGCCCTGGGGTTCTGAAGAGATGCCACATATCAACGGGAGCGCCTCCAGATCCTCCACGCAAACTTCAAAAAGAACCGCTCCTGTTTTGTTTGCTGAAGGTGTTAGAGTTCCATGGAAGAACACATTTGGAGAGAAAATAGATTTATCTGCAAAGCATTTAAAAAACACTGCGCTCTAGGGCACTGATTCCAGACTGTGTGATGTGGGCCATGGGTATTACATGTGGTGGTGCTAGGTAGTGCTTGCTGGGGAGAGAGAGCAGACACAAGTTATCAGTCTTCCATCACCTGCTTCATTCCCCAGATGACCACAACAGCTAGATCTGAATCAGGAGCCAGGAGCTCAATCTGAATCCCACATGGGTTGCAGGGACCAAAGTACTTGAGTCATTATCTTGGGCTCCTAGTGTGAGCATTAGTAGGACGTTGGATGGGAAGCCAAGGTGGCATTTCATCTCAGGCACACTGGGTCTCCCACACAGAGCCCCAACCACCTGGCCCATATTCTGCTGCTTTTCCCTGGCCATTAGCAGGGAGCTGGATTGGAAGTGGAGCAACTGGGTCTCAAACAAGCACCCATCCGTATGGGATGCTGACATCAAAGGTGGCTGCTTTACCTGCTACACCACAATGCAAGCCTTCCTACATGCATTTTTTTGTTTGTTTGTTTTTTGGACAGGCAGAGTGGACAGTGAGAGAGAGAGACAGAGAGAAAGGTCTTCCTTTGCCATTTGTTCACCCTCCAATGGCCACCGCGGCCGGCGCACCGCGCTGATCCGAAGCCAGGAGCCAGGTGCTTCTCCTGGTCTCCCATGCGGGTGCAGGGCCCAAGCACTTGGGCCATCCTCCACTGCACAACTAGGCCACAGCAGAGAGCTGGCCTGGAAGAGGGGAAACCAGGACAGAATCCGGCGCCCCAACCGGGACTAGAACCCGGGGTGCCAGCACCGCAGGCGGAGGATTAGCCTAGTGAGCCACGGCACCAGCCCCTACATGCATTTTTAAATAAGAAATATTTTAATATTTTCAAAGGGAAAAATACTTTTATTTTCATCATGTTCTTGCCTTTTATTTTACAAGTTTTTGCGTTTTCATAGAATAATATGTATCCCCAGGTATTGTGATAAATCACATGACTTTATCTGCATCCTTCCGACTTTAAGTCCATGAAGGGTGTGGTGTCACAGATGAAAAGCAATACTGTTGTTAGGATAAAATTGATGCCCAGCCCTGTCTGAAATTAAATATCTGTTTAAAATGAAAGATATTAAATCGGTAGCTGCCTGAGTTCCATTTAGCCCATTGGTGTTTCTTGTTTTGCCCAAATGCTATTTTAATTTTTGTTTTAAATGAGTTTTCAACATCTATAAAATTAGGAGTTTTCACATTTAAAGAATCAAAATAAAATTCTTGTTTATTTTGAAAATTCATGAGTATGGTTCTGAGACAGCTTTTCTGAATGGCAGACTTGGCCAGAGCTGAGCAGTGGCTGAATAGCAGGAGCTCTCTTTGAGTATCTTCTGCTTAACTCGTTCCTGTCATCTGTCGGGCCTGAGTCGGTATTTGAATTTGCAGCTACTCAGTCTTGGGTTTCATGCACTGGAATGGAACTGAGAAGCTGGGGCATTCCTCCCTGTGCTGGAGGGCTGAAAATGTTGTTGCCATGGAAGTTAGCTGAGGTCCAACTGGGCCTATCCCCCGGTGTAGTGGGGCTAATATTGGATCTAGGAGGCAAAAATCGTGATCCTGTACCTGGCTAGTGTGAGTGAAGTTACATAGGATCCTTCAAACTGGAGATTCTATTTCCTGCCTTATCTGTATCAGGAAGATTTATTTATTATCACTATTATTATTATAAGCAACAAAAACAGATCCTGGTGAATTTACATAAAATGGGATTATATCGAAAGGGTATTGGATAACTCAGAGTATCAAAGGAAAACAATGTTCTAGACCCAGAAGCTTCAGGACAATCAGGGATATTCTGAGGGGTGATAGGAACTAGAGAAATCAGTTCTTTCCTCCTCTCTTTGTCATTCTGCTCAAGAGTCTTAAGCCCTGGAAAAGAGCATCAAGTTGGTCAGGCTCACACCCTTAGTAGGGGCAGGGCGCTGTGGTTAACAGACCCTCCAAGACTATGTACAACACAAGAAAAGGCTTCCCCTAGAGGAGTTCTGGGTGTTGTTGCCAGACAAAGGATCACTGGGGATGGATGTAGGCAACGAAAACAAGCGTTCACTGTACGTCCCCTCCGTGTTGTCTCAGAGTTACTGAATATGCACTATGAAGTGCTGTAGTGGAGTAAAGAGGTAGCATTGCAAGTGACACGAGAGCCAAATTGAGAGTGTGCTCTTTTAAGTAAACAAATGTATTGGCATCCCTTATCTCAGGAGTATATAGAGCGACTAGAACACAGAATGTGACAACTTAATTCCTTTTAGCAGTTGCCTTAGCTATAAAATCTCCAAAGAGGCCATGCTAACTTCAAATTAAAAACATCTATAACATCCAAAGATGTTCCCTGAGATATCATATTTTTTTCTGAGTTTTGTGCTTTTGTTTATTTCTTTGCAAGATCTTGCTTTGCAACACTCAAGGAAAATAAGTGAATCCAGCTATTACTACCACCTCCCCCCCCCCCCAAATCACTGGCATGGGTAGAAATTGAAAGTAATGATTCAAATAAGAGAGGCAGTGCAGAAAGCCTCAGCTGGATGGCAGGAAACAGAGCAAAAGTCAGACTGTTCGTTTTTGAAAAGGGAAAACAAGCAACTCACAGTGAAACGTACGTGAAAATCATTTCTAATAATAGCTCGTGGTAGGCAATTCCCAAGGGAAAAAAAAATCGTTGGTGTGCTGAGAAAATTAGAGTGAGAATGCACAGTATCTTGATGTGTTACTTAAGGCAATGGAGCTTTAGACTTTACCTTATGTGCCATGTACATTGATTAAATACAAAATATATGCCGGCCATTTTTGTCCATCATTTACTGTATTGATTTGGTAGCAGGGGAACTGTAATAAAAAAGCCATTGATTTACTGTCCTTATTTGCTTATGGGCTTTTTTTTATTATTAATTTTTCACCTTTTCTTTCTCTTTTTTTGGATCATTTCTCCTAGACAAATGCTGTGCTTCATGAGGTTAAAAGAGAGGGGCTCCCCGTGGAACAAAGGAATGAGATCCTGACGGCCATCCTTGCCCCACTCACCACCCGTCAGAACCTGCGGAGGGAATGGCATGCCAGGTCAGTTCTGCTGGGAGATGGGGGTTTGTTGTCCCTGACACACAGGGGCTATATGTGGCGAAACCCCTCCTTCCAGTTGGTCTCTTCCCTCTCATTTGAGGGACCAAGAAAAATAAGCACGTTGAAGACCATTTCAGCTAGTTAGCTTTCCTGTCCATGGTACCTACATTAGTTGTAATGACCTGTGACGCTGCCTGGGTGTGTATATGATTTATCCGTAGGTATAACATTTAGCATAAATGTTTGCATCTTGAGCATAATGTGCTTAAGTACCTGAGCCGGAAGGACGCTTTGTAATCAGCAGACCCCAAATCTGGGTGTTTGGGTAGACCAGATGTCTGGGAAACCCGCACAGTGCTCTTGGGTCACTTGGTGCAAAGTAGGTCCATTTATAACCCCATTTGTAGAATTGACGAAATAGGCATTGTTTTTGCCTCAGCACACTTTGTTTCCACGTGGAGTTGCCTGCGCTAGAAAGCTGCTACTGGTGGAAAGTTGCTCTTACAGAACTGATGCTGGCACGATAAGCACCACATTATCCTGCTCTTTTTTGAGAAACGGTTCATACGTGGATGGATGGAACTAGTTTCCTAGCACGTTGAGGTTGTCCTTTAGCTCTGTAGTTTGTCCAAGCTGTTGAATCGCCCTCCGTCCCTGTGCTAAGGAAGAGGAAATCCAGAAGACTGTGCTGTATGCTGTCTCACATTCTTCCCTAACACTCAAATATTCATTCTCTGTTCCTGGGAGTCAAAAACATTTATTGATAACCATAATATTCTTCACCTGACTTCATGCAATGGCATTTACACTGATTGATGGCTTTACTGGGAAGAATTGTCAAAATAGATTTGTCTGAACTGGGCTGAAGATGAGCATTTTCTAGGCCGATAGTATGAACTATTGATTCTGATTGGTATCAGAAATCTGCTTCTCCAGGTATGTGTATTATCTCTGAATTCAGGCTTGTATTTAAATAATAGTGGAAAAATTCCCAGCGATTCCACTCACCCCTCTCCATTTTGGTGGAAAGAGTAAATGACAGTTTCAGCGACAGCAGCGACCAGCCAATGTTTAATTTAACTCGTACCAATTCACTTAAAATTTTCTTTGTATTATAATTTACTTGTATTCATTAAAGTATACATGCTTTATTAAAATAATGGAATATCAGTGTGCAGACTAAGAGGTTTCCTTCTGTTTGACATTTTCTATCTTTCCCATGATAGTTCTTGTTAAATTAAAAAAAAAAAAAAAGGGAAGATAGAATTTCACTATAATCTCTCTCCCAAAGCATCTCTCTTCCCTCCAAAGCATGAGAGAGAAGGGGTGAGGGGGGAGAGACAGAGAGAGTGTCCACGGATGCTTTTGTTGAGTGCATTTGGTGTGTTAACAATAATTTCCGAAGACACCAAATCATCAGACAACGTGACCAGAGCGGCCTGTCTCCACGGAGCCTGCTGTCAGCGTTTCTGCCTTCACTGGTAACAGTTCCATCAGGAGCTGGAGCCAGTGTTGAAGTGGATGTAGTCTAGCATCTGGAACAGAAATTCTCAAGTCCTTTGTGGTAGGGGAGGAGGAAAGAGCAAGCTTAGCAGCTGACATTACGCAGAGCCCCTTAAAACTAAACACCTGAAAGCCAATCTCCAGAGGGCGATGTCTTGCGCGCTCCCAAGGAGAAGTGTCCTCCGCGTTCTAAGTAACCGCCGTTCTCGCCCCCCAAGCCTGCTGCAGCCCCGTTTGCCCATCCCCATCCCAGTGACCGAGCTGAGGCTTCTCCGGGCACTTGGGACCCGCAGGCGGTCACCACACGCCTCTCGAATTTTCGTCTTCCGAGCATCCTCGTCTGGCCATCTCGAATCGCACGTTGCCTCGAGTAGCCATCAGTCGGGGTGGTGGTGAAAGTTAGAAAATGTCCACGGGCAGCCCAGACTGAGCTGCCTGTGTTTTGGAGATTGGCCTGTTGTGTACTTCGGAATTACACAAGGAAAAATGTGCTTTGACAGAAAATAATTAGCACTCACCAAAGGCCAGGCAGTAGGTTACAGTATTTTACTTTCATCAAAGCTACCAGGGGATCGTTTAGATTAGATAATAGAATTTTTTTTTCCCCCGCTGAAAGTTAAATACAGATGACTCTAATTACCTTATATTGCACGTTAGAGCACGAGCTGGGAACCGAAGAACTTCTAGAAATTTAGGTCAGCTGAGACTCCACAGCTGGCAATCGCTTCAGTGTAAGTCTGTTGCAATAAACCGTCTCCTGAGCAGGTTCATTGGCGATCATGACATCAGGGAGACTATTTTAAGTGAAACTGGTAAACTCAGTTGTAAAATATTTGTGTCTCTCTCAAGCCAGGAGCTGAGCCATTGTTTGGGCCTCGACTGAAATCTCTCAAACCAAAAGCATATGTTCCCTATCATTTTGCTTTTGGAGAAAAGTGTCCATTCTGCATGACTCGGGGTAACCGAGTTTGTCACAGTGTCACACAACCCTGCGATCCTAGAGGCACATCTGAGTGCTGTGGGCTTCCTTCCCCAAGCTCGGTAATCCCATAAACAACCCTCTCCAAATAGGCTTATTAGGCTGTCTGTTCACTTCCCCGGAGTTGAATGATCCAAAGTACATCCAGGAGAAGCTGTGTGAATGCAGGGTAAGTGTTAACAGAAGTGGTACAGAATTTCTGAAGATTTGGCTTTGTTTATACAGTCCACTCCGCCTGATGGACAGCTTGTTACAGCTTTTAAAGAACTGAGCAAGCCCTCTCATCTGACCCCTTCCTGACCCCCGCAACCCAAAGGTCAGTCTGCAGCTAATAAACTCTGAGGCTCTTAGGGTCTACTGTAGGAAAAGGCAGAGAAAGAGCAGCTGCAAGGACGGGGTATCCCAGAAAAGGCTGCTTTCGGGTCACTCTCTGATAATGAAAATGATTACCAAATTATATGGAAGTTTAACCGCAATAGTGAGTGAGAGGAGGGTGGAGCCCAGCGTATTAGGTTTGATAAATGAACTGTGAAGAGGCCCATCTGGCTCTCAACATCTTTTCTCCCCCTCTTTCCCTACCAAGGGGAAACATTTTAAAATAACAGCAGTACATATAGACTCAATGACCCATGCAAGGAGCTGGAATGGATTAAGATTTAATGGTGACAGTGGAAGAAATTATCATTTGAAAAGTGCACCAAAGAAAAGGTACAGTTCAATGTCCATGCCCGAATTGTTTTTCTAAATAAAATATAATAAGAATCAGCGCCTTTGTTTATTTTACACAAATCCCCAGCATCTTTACTAGATTGCCAGAAATTCTGAAGGCGCTGTGCATTACGGAATAATTGTTCCTGGTGGGGCTCAGAGCAGCTTCCCCTTGCCTTGACCATGTCAGAGTGAGAAGCAAGCACTTTACGTCTGCCTGCTTACTCGTTTGCAGCTACGTAGGAAAATCAAGTGTGAGGGAAAATGTGAAAAATTTGGCAACCATTTCAGCATCTCATCATTGATCGTTGTGCATTTTTTTTTTCTGATACTGATTATACACTTTTTTAAGTTCCTGGGAAAGAAGAATTTAAGGCTAAGTTTATTGGTGCAAAAAATTTGAAATCCATGCGTAGTTTTTCATATTCTGCATTTCCCACAGACTTTTAGAAGGAGCACCTAATTATGGTTTTCACTTGATTTGTTCATTTATTTAATTTTGGCACCAAAAGAGAATTCACTTTTAATTTCATTTTCTACAAACTTTCTGAAGTTCCCTCAAATGAATAACTCTTAATACTGTTTTATTCCTCCTGTGAATGACTTGGCAGTTTTTCTGTAAAAGAAAGCAAGCACATAGTGTTAATTAACTAGATTAAGGTTTATTCCTTTCTTTATTCTTTACTCAAGGAAACATCACAGCAATGCTAATTAGTGGCAACAGCGCGGATGGGTCACTGAAAGCTCTATGTCTGCTCGCTGGTAATTGATCAGGATAATCTATTTAAAGCTCTCACCCAGGTCTGTGTGAACAGGGATGGGTACTGGTTTCAGACCGTTGATACCAGAGACCACAAAGCGGTGTCATTGCTGCAGAGACGATGGGCGCATGCTATGATTCTTTGTGAAATGAAAGTGATTTTACTCATACGGTGTACAAAATGCTGCATGAGGTGCCATGCACATTCTAGATTGTGCTAAGGGAGCCAGTTTAAGAGTTCATCTGGGGATGAGAATGTAGAAAAGTTCCTAGAAAGACGCTGTGGAAGGCAGTGAGCAGGCTAGTAGTGCTGTAACCCAATCAGGAACGTGTTGAACTGTGGAGGTCTTGGAAGACTGTACTGTTGTTACCTTGAAAGCCCCTTCTGTTGAGCTTCATTGTCTGCATAATGTAAGCCTCACCAAGACAATGCTTATATTAAAAATAGAAATTAAAAGCTTCTAAATGTTATCTGGAGTCAGCATGTTTCCCACTTGTGGTTTTGACTTGTCTGTGGGGCTTTGGACTAAGTGTGCTTAGAAAGACAGTTATGGAGATGAGGGTGCTTTGAGCATTACCTGTGCGTTTCACTTTAAGGCAGCACCTCTAAATCTTCACTACGTAAGAGGCAAATGCAGAAAGCTAAGGCAAAAGCAAGGTTTTTAGTTTTTTGTTGTTGTTGTTGTTGTTAATTAAAAAAATTGAGATACAATTCACAGAACAGAAAACTTCATAAGACATAAAATTAATCATTTTAAAAGTCGACAAAGGTATTTTTTTTTTTAGTATATGCCCAATTGTGCAGCCATCACCACTTACCTGATTTTTCTTACCCCAAAATAAAACTTTGTAACTGTTCACAGCCCATCTCAATTCTCCTTCCTCCCAAGAATGGCTAATCCTTATCTACTTTCCATTTCTATAGATTTGCCTATTCTGATCATTTCTTATAAATAATTTCATAAAATGCAAAGTATTTTATATCTGACTTCTTTCATTTAGCATAACGATTTCAGGGGTCATCCTTGTCATAGCATGCATTTCATTTGTTTGTACTGCCGAATAATATTCCGTTATATGGATGTGCCACATTTTATTTATCCAGTCACCCATTGATGGACATTAAGTTGTTCTACCTGTGGCTATTTTGAACAATGCTGCTGTGAACATGTTTTTGAGTGACGTTTTTAGTTCTGTAGGGTGCATTGCTGCTGGGATTCAATCACTGGACATGGGGTAGCTCAATGTTTAATTTTTTGAGGAATTTCCAGACTTTTTTTTTTTTTTAAGATTTATTTATCTGAGAGGCAGAGGTACAGACAGAGAGAGGGAGAGACAGAGAGAGGTCTTCTATCCACTGGCTCACTCCCCAGATGGCTGCAACAGCTGGAGCTGCACCAATCAGAAGCCAGGAGCCAGGAGCTTCTTCTGGGTCTCCCACATGGGTGCAGGGACCCAAGACAATTGGACCATCTTCCATTGCTTTCCCAGGCTACAAGCAAAGAGCTGGATCAGAATAGGAGCAGCCAGGACATGAACTGGTACCCATGTGGGATGCCAGTGCTGTAGGCGGAGGCTTGGCCCACTGTGCCACAGTGCCACCCCCCAGACTGTTTTCCACATGTGATGCACCACTTGGCAATCCCAGCAGTGTAACACAGAGGTTCCAATTTTTGCACGTCCTTACCAAAACCTGTTGGTTTGGGTTTTCTAGATTAGAGGTCTCATTGGCATGTCCTTATGGTGTTGACATGCCTTTCCCTAGTGACTAATGATGCCGAAATCTTTTCATGTAAGGTTTTCCTGAAAACCAATCTTCTTCTTCTTTTTTTTAAAAATAGAATATTATTTAAATGTGGCAGACTTAAGAACTCACCTCTCGTTAGCAGTAAAGAACTCACAAGCCTGCCAGGGGTATTGGGCTTGTTGAAGGGGTGAATTCCAAGGGAGGCTGTCATTTACTGGCAGCTGTGTCCACTTCCCCCTGACCAGGAGGAGGCCTGGCCCTTGATTTACTTCCATAGGGCTCAACTTACTCGTTTCTGGAGATTTCCTACTGCCGTTCTGTTAAGTTTCTCTCATTACAGTGTCTGACCGCTGAAATGAGAATGTTGTCCTTTGGAGTGGCTCCTCCACTTTTACCCTCAAACAGGACTCCCAGAGCAGACAGCTTCAGTTGGGTCCAAGGAGCCTTAAAATGGTGCTAAGAACGATTTTTAAAAAGATCCATGACAGTTTCTTAGCAAAGCTTTTAGAACTTCTTATGTCCAGTTAAAAGTGACTTCCTCAACACCTAGAGAGCTTTACATACACGTCTTCCTCATACTGGGCCTTTGGCAGCTCAAAAAACTGCCAAGTTAGTATTTTTCTCTGGACAAATACAATGGTCTCAGCATTGAGCATTCCCCTAGTCACAGCCCTGCCCCTCACTGCTGGCCCCCAGAATAGACCCACTGCAGACCCCCTGATAGGCCCCAACCCCTGATGGTTAGAACCTAGAGCTTCAAGGGAGTCGGACTGCATTTTCCGAGCTAATGGGCCTCAGCACTTTGATCTGGATGGGAGTCAAAGTATGTGTAAGGCACTTGTGGTTCACTTCAGGTGCTAAGAGTTGATGTGGAGGTTTCCTCCTTGGCTATCTGGTCTCTCCTTTTGCCTCTGGCAAGCTTAGATTATACTCAAAACTGACAAGTTGTCCAGCTTAGCAATGAACTATTATTTATTGAGGGCTGGTCAGGCGCAAGTACCTGTAGAAAGTATCAAAATGAGTATCAAAATGAGTTTGACACGGTGTCAACTCTGAAATACTTATTTAATGCAGGGGCCGGGGCAGTTAATAGGAACACAGCGGCTACCACGTGCGTTTCCTTCCTTACCAATGCGGCCTGCACTGAGGGGGCTTGTATTTGGGCCGAAGCTTAAGAAAAAAAGAGCAACTTGACTTTGATTCTACGCTGATTCTGTGTTCATATTGTTGTCTCTGCTACCATAGTGTAGGCTTCACGAAGGAAGAGCCTTGGTCTGCTCAGCGGCTCTGAAATGTGCACCCCGAGGTCTCTGTAACATTAAGTGGTCTCCCCCGTTAGAACGATGCCCTGTGCGGGCAAGGACCTTGCTGCTTGGTTCTCTTTGTATCACCAGCATCTGGAAGGGTGCCTGGCGTGAGTCACCTGAATGAATGACATGACCTTCCTGTCACCCCATTTCCTGTGCTCAGAAGTGCTCCTGTTCCTCCTTCATTCTGAAGAGGAGTGACCATTTGACATACTGTCCTGGTGCTTTTCTCCCCTCCCCCCCTACCGTTGCTGGGTGTGAAAACCTTGAAAATGAAAGTAAGGCGAGATCTTTGATGTGAGTTCTGTGGTGTTTCAGCCCCAAGACAGCACCCCAGGCCCTTGTTCCAGCACAAACACGGGAGAACACTGTCTGCCCAGGCACTTGACGGAGATACACCGTGAGACTGGGCTGAGACTAGGACACAAGGACATGGTCTTGTCCTTGAACCCGCCTTCCTGGCTCCTTGTCCTTCCTGGAAGTGCAGTAGAACTGGGGGAAGGAGAGGAACCAGTGAGGAAGGGAAGGTAAAGGCCCCTCTGGGCTCATGCCAATGAATAAACGGGTAGGTTCCAGTTCAGCAGGGACACAGTGAGACCCACACACGTCAAGTCTCTGTTCTGCCTGCTCTGCATGGCCGCTTTATTCTTGACACCTGGTGATGTCCTGATGTGGCTTTAATAATAGTGACACAGGGATGAGCTTTGATCCTGGTGACTCCACACTTGGGCTAGAACTTGTTTTCCACCCTAGGGAGTTGTGGTCACCAAAAAAAGAGTAGAGCCCTGAGGATGGGACTGTGGCATGTTGAGGCTGATGCACTTATCTGCAGAGACAACCTGTGGCTGCGCCATCTGACCGTGCCAGCTATTGCCATCCATGCTCCAGAGAGTGGCTGCTTATGCTGGCGGGGGTGAGCTAGTCGGGAACTAGACGTTGGGCCACCTGCAGTTCAGTCCTTGTGCATCGCAGCTCGCGGAATTCTGTATTATAGTGTTGGGGGTGAGCATGAGGAGTCAAGGAAGCAGGGAAGCCCTGGCCTGCTAATTGCTTTCAATATCTTTCTCTGTCCATGCATCTGTCCCTTCTCCTTTAGTGATTGCCGTCTCTGCTCCCTGCTGCCCTGAGCAGAAGAATGTCCTCTGTGTCTCTGCACCAGATTACTCCATAAAATCCACTTACTCCATAAAACCTCCTCATAAATGTGTAGGCATTGAAATGTTGTATAAATTTAGAGCAAGGATTAAATGAATCTCGAGATAGGGTTACCTTTTTTTCCAAGATGCAGCAACTTATCTTAAGGGGGCAAGAGTTGTTAATGTTATTACCGTTGTTACTGTCATTATTTGAATGGTTTTATGGGGGACAAACGCCAATTGACTTCTGCGTATCTTGTTTAGAAAATCAACACATGGGCTCAGTCCGAGCTGTGCCTCTGGCAGATCTCTCACTGTGCTGAGTTGTTTGCCGTTTCTTATGGACAGTGCTGCTTGAACTTTCTGAGGAAACATTGGTTCATTCATTTATTCTACAAATATTTATTAAGTGCATAGTATTTTCCAAGCAGTGTTCCAAGTTCTGGATACACACAGCCCTGAACCAAAGTGATGAAAATTCTTCTCTCATTGAGCTTATATTCTAGTTGAATGACAGACGAGAACTGTTTTCCTAAGTGGAACTCTGGAAATTTCATATATATATATATATATACACACACACACATATATATATACACATAATATACACACACATATATATACACATAATATATATACACACACACATATATATTAGGGGCAAATATCTGGCTCAGTGGTTAAAACCCTGTATCCCACATCAGAGTACCGGGTTCCAGTCCCAGCTCCTCTCCCAGTAACCACTTCTTGCTAATTCAAACCCTAGGAGGATATGGCTCAAGTACTTGGATTCTTGCCATCCACATGGGAGACCCAGTTTGAGATTCAGGCTCCTGGCTTCAGCCTGGCACAGCCCTGGCTGTTGCCCAGAGTGAAACAGTGGATAAAAGACCCCCCCCCCCCCCCCCGCCTTCTGCCTTTCAAGTAAAGAAATTTTTTAAAAGAGAGGGGTTAAGCCTCTGCCTGCAGTACTATTATCCCATACGGGAGGTAGTTCAAGTCCCAGCTGCTCCATTTCCAATTCAGCTCCCTGCTAGTGTGCTAGGAAACCAGCAGAGGATGGCCCAAGTGCTTGGGCCCTTGCACCCATGTGAGAGTCCAGAAGAAGCTACTGGCTTCAGATCAACCCAGTGCTGGCTGTTGCGACCATCTGGAGAATGAACCAGTGGATGGTGTGTCTAACTCTTCCTCTCAAATAAATAAATAAATCTTTTTTAAAGTAACATATTATAAAAAGAGAATTAACTTTCAAAAAAAGAGAAGAAATGTATATAGTTGCCATGTCCTGCATATTTGACAGCACTCTACAGAACCAAAATAAAGTCATTCAGTGGAAATAAAGACGCAGCCTTTCCTGCTCTTAGGAAATGCTCACTTGCTGTAACACTTGCACGCCGTTGTAGTGAGTCACGTTTGTGAGGTATGGGCAAAACACCAGTGTCCGCGAAATGCCACGCTAAGGAATGTGCAACGTTGATTCTCCTCTGATTAACTATCCCCTTCTTCCCAGTGCCTTTTCCCAGAAATGTGTCACTTGAAAGATCTTCCCTTTAAGGAAGGCTTAAATTAAGGCCTCGCTATATTGAGAAATCTTTCATAAGAACGAACTGAAGCAGCTGTCCGTTTCTCATAGGTGTTGGGGGATTACGGATCATAATGTACTCAAGCGCTTCATAAATGGTGGTTATTGTTGCCGCGAGTGGCCTGGCAGTCATGGGTTGCTTCAGCAAATATTTACCGAGTGCCTTCCTGGTATTAGGCACTGTCCTAGGCCCTGAGGCCATGGAGCTGAGTAATGTGTGTAGGGGGAGTATATTACACAGTGCAGAATAAGTGCTGCGGAAGAGGTTGAGTCATGATTCCGTGGAAACCCATGTGCCAGGGAAGCAAGAGGCTCAGTGTCCTTGTGTGGCTCGTTATATGCCCACGGACTGTGAGGAATGTTGGCTACGAGGGGGCAGGTGGCTCTTTGTCTCCAAGTCTGAGTGAGAAGTAGGGGAGAAATCTGTGCATGATTGTGGGTCATTGGATGAAGTTTATGCTACCTTTCTCCAGAGGGACCTAGTTCTCAATGTTAAAAGTGGCGGGGGGGGGGGGGGGCGGGCAATCATTTACTTCTGGAGCAAGTTTTGTGAATATGGCGTGGTGATTGGGAGCTTGGATTCTGAGTCAGATTGCCTAGAGTTGAATCTTGGATCCACTTCTGTAACTCCAGGGAAGTAACAATTACAGACTTTAACTAGACAAGTCATGCAACCCTTCTGAGCCTCACTTTTCTGGTTTATAGTTTGCTTAAGGGATGATGATAATGGAACCTATTTCCCAGAGCTAAGTGATTCCCTGTAAAATACCTAGAGCCCATTTCCGTAATGCACTCAGTATTCAATAGAAAGGACCTGTCCTCATCATCCTCAGATCAAAACAATGTCAAGAATCAACTCAGTTACCCTCACCAAAACTTGCCTTTCCTTTAAAAAAAATCTATTGATTTGAAAGGCAGTGTAACAGAGAGGAAGAGAGAGAGAAAGAGACTAAGAGACTTCCATTTACTGGGTTACTCTCCAAATGGCCACAACAGCCAAGAAGCCAGGAACTGCCTCTTGGTCTCCCACATGGGTGGCAGGGGCCCAAGTACCTTGGCCATCTTTTGCTGCCCTCCCAGGTGCATTAGCAGGAAGCTGTATGAGAAGCAGAGTGGCCAGGACTCAAACTGGCGCTCCGACGTGGGATGCCAGTGCTATAAACTGCAGCTTAACCCACCATTCTGCAACACTCGTCCCTGGTGTCTCCTTTGCAACAGTACCCTTTGTGAAATCCTAGCCTATTGCTGAATTGGTGTAGGAAGGAGCTGTAGGCAGGACTGTATGTCAGGCCCTCCACTGAGCACTGTCACACATTGGCAGAGAGCTAGGCTGTGGTGCGAGTCCTATCATCAGCTGGCTGCAGCACTCGGAGCAAGTCCCAGACACTCTGGACCTGAGCTACTTCGTCTGGAACAAAAGTGGCGCGAGTCCGATGACCACCAAGGTAGGAGGCACGTTCCAGCCCTGACCTGGATGTGGCCCCTTCGCTTGGATTCCTGGGAGCAGCCGAAAGTAAGTGTCAGTTCCTGTGAAGCCTGCAGTTGTATTAATTATTATTATTATTTTTTTTGACAGGCAGAGTGGACAGTGAGAGAGAGAGAGACAGAGAGAAAGGTCTTCCTTTTTGCCGTTGGTTCACCCTCCAATGCCGCTGCGGCTGGCGTGCTGCGGCCGGCACACCGCGCTGATCCGATGGCAGGAGCCAGGTGCTTCTCCTGGTCTCCCATGGGGTGCAGGGCCCAAGGACTTGGGCCATCCTCCACTGCACTCCCTGGCCACAGCAGAGAGCTGGCCTGGAAGAGGGGCAACCAGGACAGAATCCGGCGCCCCGACCAGGACTAGAACCCGGTGTGTCAGCGCCGCAAGGCGGAGGATTAGCCTAGTGAGCCATGGCGCCGGCCATGTATTAATTCTAATAATAGTAGCAGCCCGCATTGATTGGGAACTCACTATGTGCAGGCAGAGTTTTCAATGCTTTCTATGGTGAGGTGAGGAAACATGGACATAAGGAGTGAGGGAGCTTGCCCAAAGCAACAGCTAGTACGAGTGGGGATGGAATGTAAGCCAACATGACCCAGCCCGGGCCAGCCCACTCGGAATGTAGGGCTGCTGCGAGGGCAGTAACTTCGCTTTAGTCTTTGGCAGCCACTCGAATGCTTCCCTGAGTATTTTGACTCAAGTCTCAACATGTGGGGCTCAGAGACCTTCTGGGATCCTTCCCAGCCTGCGTCTGTAAGTCTGTCTTCCTCTGGTACCAAAATGTGTTTCTCACTTTTTCGTTGTGGGTGCATCTCTCTCTCTCTCTAAGGAAGTCGTTTCCAGCTCATGCTTTATAAATCTTCCTGCCGCCAGTCTTTTAAGGGAGACCGTTATTACCTTTATAGCTATGTCATTTCTTTTATATTGCTTACAATCTTTTAAGAAGGTGAGAGAGTCAGGGCGAAGATGAGAACATCAAAGTTTAGCCTCCAAGAAATCTGTAAATCCTCAACGTCAAATAATTTTGGGGCCATGTTCACCAAGGCTGATTTGAGCAGGTGCCCTTAAGGTGCAAGGGTAGCAATTTATCTACTCCGTAATGGGTTAATCACCAGCTGTACACTATGTTTATATCGAGGAAACAATTTCCTGCACATCAAGTGTAGTCATTTTATTCTATCTCAGGGGTGTCCCCAGTGTATTTTACAAATTTACTTTGTAATGTATATTCCAGGTTTATAGATAAAAGTTTAACTCTGCTTTTCAGTTGAGGCTGTGATGGGGGCAGGGGAGCTGGGGCTTGAGGGAAAGGAGAGGAACAGCTCTGATGGCCTGTAGGGGACACTGTTGCCTCATTTATCAGAATTTCCCAGTATCTTGTCCTGGGACAAAAAGAAAGAGAAACAGAACACCAAGACAAGTCAGAAAGCAGAAATAGGTCAGTCACCTTAAAGTTGGTCCTCAGAATCACTGGAATAGTTCCAGTGGGTTTAGAATATTTGGTGTTTCTCAGGCATTGGCCGGGCTGTTTGGTGTCCATGCAGGAAGTAGTTCAGTGTCTCTGAGATGGGGTGATGGTTAAGACTCCCAATTAGCTGTCTCTCCACATTCTCCACCAGCCAGAGTGCTCAGCACATTACTTTTTCGTTTGATAAACCTTTGGCTTTCACTGACCATCTTCATTGCCTATTAAGATATGCTCATGTTAAGTTGGAAATCCTTCTGGTATCTGGTATTCTAAATAAATACTAGAAGCCTTGGAAGGGCATTTTGGAAGTTCTCTTCCTCCTGTTTTTGTCCATATCATTTTCATAGCTTGAAAAGATGCTGTTTACTGGGAAAATGAAGTTGTTATGGCTGCAGGAGAGGCGT
This sequence comes from Oryctolagus cuniculus, assembly GCF_964237555.1. NCBI lineage: Eukaryota > Metazoa > Chordata > Mammalia > Lagomorpha > Leporidae > Oryctolagus > Oryctolagus cuniculus. The sequence continues at coordinate 37,378,592 of NC_091449.1, forward strand.
CTGCAGGGCTTGATGGGAACTCCAGGAAGCACACGGCCAGGTGCTGCAATGGCTCCTGGTTGGGCATGCCTCTCTCCAAACTGTTGACAGCTTCTGTGTCTGTCCAGGTGCCCCGTGGCCTTGGCAGCCAAACCTCCACCTCCCTGCCCAGCTCTGACCTCTTCCTCACCAGACCACAGGCCCTGGAAGGTGATTGTAATTAACCCTTGGGAAGCATGGGTTTTGTTAAGGCAGTGTGCACAGTAATGATATTGTTAGCTTGCTTCATTTCCAGTTTCACCATCAATTATGCCATGTGTTTCATCCAGTTGGTGCTACCCTCCCAGTGTTAATTATAACCTACAAGACTGTTACAGTTAATTTTATGGCAAGCATATTGTCTCTTCAAGGCTCCAGAGCAGCTCATAAATTATCTTGAAGGTAAAATGTAACTTGGGGAACTAGTTATGAAAATTCCATCCATCTCGCTTAGGAGCTGCAGCTGCTACTGTCAGCTGCCTCGCCGCTGCATTGTGAAGGAATTATGGTGGGTCAAGTTGAAGAGGGTAGGCCCAGGCTGTCACTGCGGAGAAAGGCTGTCCTGGCCCTGTCAGACAAGTACCTTCTGCCAATCCCTGGTGGTTTCATTTTGCAGGCAGAAAGAGGAGGCAGCGCAGGTGGACAGTCCCCCAGCTGTCTGTATTCATTACTTTACAGAAACTTGGTGTAGGTAGGCAGGTCCAGAGACCTTGCCTCTTCTCTGTTGTCATGATGTTAGGCATCATCTACAAAGTGTGAGGTGGATAACTCTATAACTACCTCAGGGTTTGGTTTAGGAGACCAGACAGGTAAGAGGGGCAGAAGCTTCTTGTAGCAAGAAACCACCCCCCCCCACCTCGCCCCCTGCCAGCAGCCCCTTGCTGATCTCCCACATGGCGAGTTCTATCTTGCAAAAGCCCTTGGCTTGAATGAGCACTTTATTTGTGGTTGTTATTTTTCATATAATCTGATAAAGTGAGATTTCACTGTGAACGAATGTACTCTAAAATTGCCTGCTAAATAAATTAGCAGGTTATCTTATTGGGATAATAAACACACTCCTTTTCTGTTTCCTCACACGAAGTATAAGCCTTACATTTCAGCCCTCGGGGCTTTAGCATTATTATTTTTAATGACTGAACACAAGTCTTTCATTTAGCTTGTTTGTATAGTTACTGTAAATGATCTTTCTGCTGTTGGTTCTTCATTTGAAATTCTGCATGTTATGCCAGCTTTAAAAGCTTTGAGGGGGCCTCTGAGAATTGGGAGCTGTAGTAAGCTCAGCATCGCCTAGCAGCATCAGAAACAGGCTGTGGCAGGAAAGTCAGATAGAGTGTGGAAAGAAAGTCCGCCTGCACGTGTCGATCTGAGTGGTGTGGGCTTGCATGTAGCGGGTGGGCGTGGGGGTGGTGCAGGCCGAGGAGTCTCTGCGCGGTGGAGGACAAGAGCCGTGCCCGGAGCTGGTGGTTTGTTCCCCCTCATGTTCCTGAACATGTTTATTGTGTTCCCACATCCGCTGGCTTTTGTATCCAGGGTGCCTGCGACTGTTGTACCTGGGCTGTGTAGTGGGAAAAAAAAATGAGGTTTGGTTTTGAGGGGTTCCGGGGGGGCACAGGGAGTGTTGAAATCTGCCCAGAAGGAACCCTCGGCTTTCTATAGGTGGTCTTCTGTGCTCTTGTTTATAGGAGCCCAGGAGTTGAGTATTTGTGAGTTTTCCAATGAATGCCAGTGAGTTCAGACCTGAGTTGCAAAGCCACGTCTCCGGGGCCTGGCAGTAACCTCAGTAATGAATGGAACCGCAGAGACGGGACTTTCACACCCCGTGGGTGCAGCTGCTCTTCAGCCTTGCAGGGACCTTGTCACCAGGGCTTCCATGTTTTCAAGAGAGGTGGGAAATGTAGGCTGTGTATGAAGGCTTATGAAGGCTCCCAGCTCCAAGTGTTAGCTTACTAATGCAAATATTTGTAATTATTATTCAGGCTAATCAAAACATGTCTGGAGGCTGGATGGTGTGGATAGGATTCTGTTCTAAAATGGAAGTCCTGGCTGCTTTGAATTAAAAACCCTCTCTACTTTCTCCCACTTCTTGAGAATAGAGGTACCAGCCCTGGCTGGGAGACTACAACAACACGATCTGGGCACTGCCGCCATGACCCAGCACCATTGGTCTGCTCTATGTAGGTTCTACTTACAAGGGTTGTTTATATGTATTTTATTTTATTTTGCCTTGAACTTGGCAGGCTTCTGAGAGCGTATCAGGGAACGTTTTCACGAGCAAAGTGTATGTGGTGCTCATCATCACTATAACAGGGGCGCCTGCCAAAGGGTTGTGGTTTTGAATCCGATAAAGGGTTTGATTCTCCGAATGGAAGGGCCAGGACTCTGTGGCTGGTGAATCCCCATCTCTGCTGTGACACCCGGAACGCCTCGGGAGGGGAACCCAGCTGCTCCTTCAAGGCACAAGTGAGGCTTCTACAAGGACCTCACGTGGTCTCACTGCTCCTGCCCAGCAGCCACGTGGGGGTGTGGCTTGAGAAGTTGTTAAATACCTGTGGGTTTGATCTGGAGAAGAGGAAAGTTTAAAAGCTATTTCTTGCCTTTAATAAGGAGAGCTGGGTAAGCCTAAACCTTGGCTACCACTGAAGTCAGCTGTTACACATGCATGGTTAAACTTCATTGTAAATATTTCATAAGGGTTATTACAATGTGACATCACAGCCCCAACTGTACCAGAGGAACTATTCCATTAAAATAAGCCAGCATTTCCAAAGAAGCATGGATGTCTTCTATGGCAAAGTTAACATAAGGTCAGAAAACTCTTTGAAGAACTGTCTGCATCAATGTTTATAATTTCTGCAGTTATGGATTTGCAGTTTGTGTGAAAAGAAAAAAAAAATCTCCCAGAGAGATTTTATTTTGGTTAAATAAGACTGGCTTATAAAATAGTCTGTATTCCAAATCCACCCTAACCCAGCATCTTGGCAGCCTTCTGGATAAATAATGTATTTTCCAAAATGTGTGTATTTTTAAAAAGAAGAGGAAAATTAAGTGGCAAACTGTGTCTCCGGGTTGCCATAAACTGACAGAATTCTAGAAACAGAAAGCAGAGACTGATACTTCATTCATTTTTTTCTTGATGCATGGAAGGTTACAGTGAGGAGCAAAATATTTACCCTAACTACTTTCATTTTGCTCTTGGGTTTTTTTTTTTTTGAGTAAAAGTTTATTAAAGCATGCATTTTTTGGTGTGTGTCACACGAAATATGTATGAGGTTGAGAGGCATTTGGCAGGAAAAAAAAGATATTCACATTTTGTTAAAAAAAAAAAAAAAACCTTAATCCATGCTCACAGATGGTCCTGTTCAGGTGCTATTTTAATTATGAGGTAAAAAGCAGCCCCACACAGTAGGAAGTCGTCTTAATAAATGGAGGGGAGCTTTTGTCTTCAACCGTCAAAAAGCCTTGTTACCAAGAAATGTAAATACCGGGTGGGGCGTCTTTGGGGAGAGTCTCCACGCCACCCAGAGACTTGGAGAAAGCAGGAGCGTGGCCACTTCTAAAGGTGAAATGAGAACACTTGAAACGCTTCACAAACCCGGGGACCTGGACTTGCTTAGCCGTGGTCACTTTACTGCTGGCTTTTTCAGAGAGAAGGACCTGACTCGGATGTGTGGACGTGTCCGTGGAATCGGAGGGACTATAAACAGAGCTCCCTGCAAGTGCATTTACAAAATGCTTTAATGCGAATGGAAGTATTTCTTGACTCTTCTCAAGGCTCCTCGGGCCACCGTGCCCTTCAGGCGGTGGAGAACCGATGGTGATGCATGTGACGCAGTAACACGGAAGCAACACAGCCTTCCTATAAAATATTGGTAATATATGATAATGATGTCTTACTGTCTGTGCCTTCGTGGGGAATGATGAGGACCTCATGTTAGGACCCCAATGTCCTGACATAGTTAATTATGCATGGATCATGGTTTGCAGCCATTGCTGTCCTGAGGCATGCAGCTTTGGTTGTGGGGGGCTTAGTAAGCGTTTTTCAGACTCAGGTGCACCGCACCTAGGTACTTTCCTACGCAGGAAACAGCTGGGCTTCCGTCACCGTGCTATACATCACATAGGGCGACTCATTTGTTATTGCTAAGCTAATGATGCAAGTGTAAACCTTTATGTCCCCTTCTATATTGTCATAATATATTTGCTGTAGAGATGCTAGCTTGTTTCTCATAAGTAATTAATCTTTCCCTACGCCAAATATAGTACATGAAAATGGGTTAACACAGGGGTCAAAATACATTTAAACCAGTCTGCAGAGGTTAGATGAGAACCCTGGATACAGGGGCAGGTTTTTTCTTTCAAACTGCCTCATCGCGTCTCCAGGATACGCACCCTGGCAATGCCCACATGACTGGGAACTTACTCTACAAAGGAGGCTGTTGGCAGTCCTTTAGGGCTGGGGGCAGGATTCAGAGCTGAACCTGTGCTAAGCACAACAAGCATGGTGACTGCTGTCCGCATTCAGTCCCTTGATGGAGCGGTGTGTTTTTGTGAATGTGGTGGCGAGTTTCTGTTGAAGCTTCGTGTGTAGGTAGGCCCCTGTGCAACCTGCCAGGGCATGCCACAGAGCCTCCGGAAGTGGAATTCACGTGCCCATAAGAAGATACTGTGATACACTGAAAGGACTTTGTATTCTAGAAAGTATGTATTTTGCCCTTTTTTTTGTAGTGAGACATTTGACATTTATTCTCAGCAATTTTGAAATGAACATTGTATTGTTTTTTAAGATTGGGGTGGGGGAGGGCAGGAGAGATCTTTCATCCTCAAATGCTCACAGCAGCCAGGGTTGGGCCAGGCTGAAGCCAGGAGCATGGAACCCCATCTAGGTCTCCCATGTGGATGATGGAGACCCAAATACTTGGGCCATCCTCCACTGCCTTCCCATGAGCATCTGCAGGAAGCTGGATAAGAAGCTGCGTAGCCGGGATTCAGCTGCAGCACCCTAACGTGGAATGCAGGCCTTGCAAGCAGAGACTTAACCTGCTGCACCACAACACCCACCCCATACAATATGGTAATTGACTGTGGTCTCCTGGCTGTGCCAAAGGTCTCACACACTTCTTCCTCCTGTGTTTTACGTTAGATTACAAAAGCATGATCAGCATATTGAATCTGTTGTTCCCAAATCATGTTGTTCAGAACAAGACTGCAATCAATCTTTAAATTTTTTCACTTGATTTAAAGGCTGATGAAATGTAATAATGTCAGTGGTTTGTGGATATGGATAAAAATCATGATGGTGCCTCATATCATGAAAGTTTAGGAAATACTGGCCTTACAAAGTGCAGGGGTCCAAAAGCATGTGTCCAGATCATAATTATGTCCTTGATTGCAAAGACGATCATGGTCATTATATAAGAGTACGTAGCAGCAGCTAACTTCCATGGTGTCTGAAGACCTAGCAAGGTTAGGGACCTCACCCAGGAAGGCACTGATTATAAGTACTCAGGATTTGAACCTAAGCAGTCAGTTCTGGGGTCTTCTTGATAATCATTTCATTTTTCTGTGTCTTGGTGAGTAAAAAAAATATGACTTCTGTGTGTTCTCTAAAGAGGAAAAGCATAAAAACACTGCACATAACGTTGCACATTGCAGCACTGTGCTGTCCACGGCTGGTGAAGGCTCTCTCCTACGCTGCTGACCTGGCACTGCTGACTGCTTCCTTAGTTAGCATCCTGGATGTGTGCTAGGACACATGCCTTGCAACTCAGAATTCTTCATTTGGATTAATGAGGAGGGGGAGAGAGGGAGAGAGGGAGGGAAGGGACAGGGAGAGCAGAACCTTGTTTTTTCAATTACTGCCATAGCCCCTTCTGAATATGTACTACTAGGGGATAAGTAACACATTTCTTGCTGTACAAGGGTCCATGGAGCAAAAATTCTTTGGCAACTTCCCATATTTCCATACTTAGAAAAGTATCATAATTCTTTTCCACGTTCACTTCAAATATCTGCAAGCAGTGTCTAATCTTGTGGGAAAGCTAAAGTGAAACTCTCTAGCAAATGGCATGGTTATATTCCCAGAAAGAAGAAACAGAGTTAACCTATGAAAATGAATCTTGACTGTTAACAAATGTGCTGAAATGAATGGGAGAACACAGCCCCCAAGACTGAGATGTAGGCAGGAATTGCAGTCTCCTGGGTCCCAGGTCCTAATGCACACATTTGAAGTTCTTCGGTGACTGTTGATTTAAAGTCCCAGGAACAAAGTTCAGACAGGTAAGAATTCTCATACCGTCTCCTCTGATATTTTTCCGAGCCAGAGTGCCGGGTTTTCTTAAGGAGTGTTTATGACTAGCTCCATGGCACAGGGAACGCTGACTTGGGAGAGGCGTCAGCATGTGGAGAAATGGGTCATTGGAGCACTTGTAAAACCCGCCCAGTGCATGCTTCCAAGCCACCCTCCCCACGGGCCCAGAGTCACCACGAACAGTCACTTGAGAACTGTGAGATGCTCAAAGAGGAAAATTGCAGAACAAAATGGGTTCAAAAGAATTTATACTTTTGTCACTTCAGGTTGAAGCCAGGGGCCAAAACTTGGATCTCATACCATTGTGTTCTACAACCGTTTAATTTGCTAACCAGACTTAACTGATCAGGACCTGCAGCCACTGCCTCCTCTTCCTCCTCCTCCCCCTCCTCCTCTTCTTCCTCCTCCCCCTCCTCCTCTTCTTCCTCCTCCCCCTCCCCCAGCATAATCAAAACAAGAAGCAGTGGGCTCTGCAGCGTCAGTGTTGTCTATCTTTTATTGTCCAGCCTCACCATGTTCATTCTGGCAGGCTGAGATGAAACAGAAAGCTGATATTTGGAGCCACTGGAATTGCAGGCCTTGTAATTTAGAAATATCCATTTTATCCCGTGTAATTTCTTCCCTAAGATTCCTCAGTCTAAATCTGATACAGGTAGGAGCCAAGACAAACAGTAACCATTTATAGTCACCCAGACCAGTTTGAATTTCACTCTAATGTAAAGCAAAAAGAGTTTTTGGCTTCATTTCAGGTGTGTAACAGGGGTAGAAAATGCATTTAAAATTTTGCAGCAAATGTTACCATATGTTTCCATAACAACTGCAAACTTTTATGTTAGAAAAGCAATAATATAAACACGTAGGAATCTTGGAACAGTAAACTATTAATTTACCAAATATAAAAAAAATCCAGCATGAAGGGGCTTTTACAGCCACAGAAGCCAGGAGGGGCCCAGCATCCTGTGAATTTCTCCATTATGTGGCAGAAAATGCCGCCGGTTAGTTTAAATGAGCAAATCTTTTAAAATTATAGGGACAGCGTCAATTCTCCGCAGTGCATTTTCCTGAAACAATGTGTAGTGGTGCCAGCCATGGCTGATTTTTTTCACCACACCGAACTAGTAAAATGCCCTTTAGTAGCTGCCCTGATGCACATCTGTAAAACAACTGTAGTTTGTGTGTGCGTGTGTGTGTGTGTGTTTCCCTCCTTCACCCAGAGCTTCAAACCATGAAGAAGGCTCAGGGTCCCTGCAGAAAGTGTAGGGCCCAGGAGCTGGCTGTAATAGTTGGCACGGAATACGTGTTCATACACTGTTTACACATGTTGATGAGGTCCCCAGTTTCTCCCACGTACCCATTTTGTAATATTAAAAAGGGGACAAGGGGACAACCGGATCGACCTAACCACATCTTGAGAATGAGCAGTTCATCAATAGAATTATTGAAATCATCACCAAGGCAACATCAGTCTTCTCTTCTTCTCTCTGTGGCCAAGAGACGGAGTCTGCTTGTAAGGGATGTATTAGAAACATGGTGATTTGGGGCTGGGGCTTTCCTTTGAAAAGGTGCATGTTTTTGTTTTGTCCCTAAACCTATCTCAGAGTGTGCCTAGGGTTTTTGAGACTTTTCCCTTTTTATTTTTTTTTTAAGTGTTCATTTGTTAATTTGAAAGGCCGAGTGACAGAAAGAGACATTGAGATCTTCCTTCCATTGGTTCACTTCCCCAAATGCCTGCAAAATCTGGGGCTGGGCCAGGCCAAAGCCAAGAGCCCAGAACTCCATCCCGGCCTGCACATGGACTCAAGAAGTTGAGCCATTATCTTCTGCCTCCCAGGGTGTGCAATAGCAAGAACCTTGATAGGAAGCAGAGGCAGGATGAGACCCCAGGCACAGCAAACCCAGCTATGTTACTTTCTCATTCAAAGGTAAGCAGAGGCACCTTGGCAGTCCTGGGCCATGGGTTAATGATGTAACTACCATTGAACATATGATCAGTGAAGAGTTAAGTTACAGAGAAGTGGCGGAACTAAAAATCAGATATAGGACTCCAAGGGGTACGTTAGGAAGGGCTCTGGTATGGAGACAAGGTAGAGAGAGGGGCAAAACCCTCAAAATTTCAGAAGGTCTAGTAAAGAGAGCTGTGTTTCAGCTGGGCCAGGATTTCACCGTGGCTTCTGCTTGGCCTTCAGTCTAGAACGCGCAGGCTGCCGAGCCCGAAATGGTTCATCCACCAGGGTGCTGGTGAAGTAGGGCTCTCAGCGTTATCAGCTAGAGGAGGAACTGAAGCTAATGTCTAAGGAGCCTGTGTGAGTCGGAGAAAATTTGGCCAAGCAGAAGTAAGAGTGAGAGGCATGACTTAGGCTGGCAGAGGTCAGGTTGGTAACACAGAGATGCTTTGGGAAGACCTCTTTCATTCCCGAGTCCTTGGTGGGCCTGTTTTTTAGACCAGAAACCTAAAATTTTACCTGCGTTGTCACCGTCTCTAATTGGGCTGTTAAAAGCATTTCTCATATTCCTGTCAATTCTTTTTTTTTTAATATTTTATTCATTTGAGATAATTACACGGAGAGGTAGAGACATAGAGAGAAATCTTCCATCTGTTGGTTCATTCCCTAAATGGCCGCAACAGCCACAGCTGAGCCAATCTGGAGCCAGGAGCCTCCTACAGGTCTCCCATGTGGTTATAGGGGCCCAAGGACTAGGGTCATCCTCCACTGCTCTCCCAGGTACATTAGCACAGAGCTGGATCAGAAGTGGAGCAGCTAGGACTTGGCGCTGCAACACTACTGGTACTGTAGGCCAGGGCTTTAACCTGCTGCACCGGGCCACTTCTTTTTTTTTTTTTTTTTTTTTTTTTTTAAGATTTTATTTACTTACTTAACAGAGTTACAGACAGAGGGAGAGGCAGAGAGAGACCTCTCACTATTCATTCACTCCCCAAGCGGCCGCAACTGCTGGAGCTGGGCCTATCTGAAGCCAGGAACCAGAATCTTCTTCTGTGTCTCCCACATCAGGGGCCCAAGTAGTTGGGCCAATTTCCACTGCTTTCCCAGGCCATAAGCTGGATCAGAAGTGGAACAGTCAGGGGCTGGCGCTGTGGTGTAGCAGTAAAGAGGCCATCTGCAGTACAGGCATCCTATATGGGCACTGGTTCGAGTCCCAGCTGCTCTACTTTCAATCCAGCTCCCTGCTATGGCCTGGGAAAGCAGTGGAAGACAGCGCAAGTCCTTGGGCCCCTGCACCTGCGTGAGAGAAGCTCCTGGCTCCTGGCTCCATATGGGTGCAGCTCTGGCAGTTGCAGCCATCTGGGGAGTGAACCAACAGATGGAAGACCTCTCTCTCTCTGCCTCTGCCTCTCTGTAACTCTGGCTTTCAAATAAATAAATCTTAAAAAAAAAAAAAAAAAAAAAAAAAAAGAAGTGGAACAGCCAGTATACAAACTGGTGCCCATAAGGGGTGCTGGCACCACAGGTAGAGACAAACTACTATGCCACAGCATCGCCCCTTCTTGTGTTCCAGGGTACTTATGCTAGAAAGCATCTCTTTAGGCAGTAATGCCATTGGAGTCTAGCATTGATCATGTGGATCTTTACTATGTGTCTAACCATCCAGTATGGATAGTTAAGAAGAAAACAATCCCTGTTTACTCATTTCAGAAGTATTTATTCCTACTATGCAAAACTATTCAGACAAGAGTACATGAAAGCCCCAGCCTGTGTCTTATGCTGGTGGAGCTTATAGTCTAGTGGCAGGGGCCAGACAAAAAACAAGTAAACAAATAACACCAAGGAAAACCATGTCAGATAGGGATACATGCTGTGGGCAAAGAGGAAGGGGTTGGTGAGTGGGGGCTGGGGCACAGAGCTCTTGGGGAAAGGCCCTGAAGGGATCTCCTGGGAAGCCTGTGTGAGTGGAAAGGGAAGAGAGGGACCCTGTGACCAAAACAGTGACTGAGGGAGGCAGGAGGGGTCAGATCTAAGGCTTCATTTCTCATGGTGTTAACTAAGAGTAAAAATTTAATAGGGGGGCCAGCATTGGGACGTAATGGGGTAGGCTGCAGCCTGCCATGCGGGCATCCCGTATGGGCGCCGGTTCAAGACCTGGCTGCACCACTTCTGATTCAGTTCCCTTCTAATGCGCCTGGAAGGCAGTAGAAGATGGCCCAAGTGCTTGGGCCCCTGCACCAACATAGGAACCCGGGAGAAGCTCTCGGCTCCTGGCTTCTGATGGGCCCAGTTCCAGCCCTTGTCGCCATTTGGGGAATGAACCAGCAGAGGGAAGATATTCTCTCTCTCTCTCTCTTTCTCTCTCTTTCTTCTCCTTCTCCTTCTTCTCTCTGTAACTCTGTCTTTCAAATTAAATAAAATAAATCCTTAAAAAAATGAGAATGGGAGGAGGAGGAAGAAAAAGGGTGGTAGTATGGGCAGAAAGGAGGTAGGGTGGGAAGAATCACTGTGTTCCTAAATTTGTATATATGAAATGCATGAATTTTGCATTCTTTAAATAAAATTTTAAAAAAAGAATCCAAAATCCATTTACAAAGTTATTTGAAAATGTGTTCCCACTGTGTATGAGGAGCTATGGAAAGCAGTTCTTCCAATCAAGGTTGTTACAGTTTAGAGGTTGGAAAGCAGACATAATTGATGGTGAGACAAATGCAAAATTAAGTGGAAATGACCATAACTAAATCATGAGCTCTTTGAAGTAGTCATTATGAGTTGAGAAAGTGTTTATGGAAAGAAAGAGGAAATCAAAATGAAGCTAAAAAGCTATTGAACACCTACTATGTGCTGATCCTTTATAGGTGTTTTTATATTTATTTCTTATGGTAACCATTCAAAAGTAAGTGCCATTTCACCATTTTATAGATGATGAAATTGAATTCCAAGAAAGTTAAATAAAGACGGGTATCAGCTCCAACCCATTTTAATATCTTAGAACAGAAACAAAACCTCAAAACTAAAATAAAAAGGCCAGGTATTCAGCATAGCAGTTAAGACACCTGCAACTGAATTTGATTCCTGGCTCTCCTGACTTTAGCTTCCTGCTAATGCAGACCTTGGGAGGCAACGTTGATTGGGTTCCTGCCGCCCACATGGGATTCTGGCTTCTGACCCTGGACCTGGCCTACCCCTAGCCATTGCAGGTATTTAAGGAATGAACCAGTGGTTGAGCACACACTTTCTCTCACCTGTCTCAAAAACTTAAAATTTTATATACATATATATATATATACATATATATGCTTTTGAATATCTCTGATATTTCCCCCCTCTTTCTCTCATTGATATGCTAAAATGTCACACACACACACATGCACACATGCACACACACACACGATCCATGTGCTTGTTTTTAAAGATATGGAAAGGGGCTGGTGTCATGACTCACTTGGTTAATCCCCCACCTGCAGTGCCGGCATCCCATATGGGTGCCAGTTCTAGTCCTGGCTGTTCCTCTTCCAGTTCAGCTCTCTGCTGTGGCCCTGGAAGGCAGTGGAGGGTAGCCCAGGTGCTTGGGCCCCTGCAACCACATGGGAGACCGAGAGGAAGCACCTGGCTCCTGGCTTCGGATCGGCACAGTTCTGGTTGGAGTGGCCATTTGGGTGGTGAACCAATGGAAGGAAGACCTTTCTCTCTGTCTCTCTTTCTACCTGTCAAATAATAATAATAATAATAAAAAAAAACAGGAAGAAAACATTTATGAAATTAAAAAAAAAAAGATATGGGGAAGGAGCAGAATTCTAGGGATATTGTGACCTATTAGGAATCCAGCCTTTGGAAGAAAATCCTCTTAAATAGAACAGGTTATGGTAGCTATGCTATGCTATGCTATGCTATGTTATGCTATGCTATGCTATGCTATGGCACGGAGAGCAGACCTAGTCCTGTGGGAGGAGAGGAGAATTCACAGAAGAAGTAGGTGCCAGGTGTGACCTTGTAGGGTTGAGCAGTGCACTCAGGTGGAAAGACCCTGAAGACATTGAAATGTAGACCACACCATCACCAGTGTAGTTCCTGGAGACAAGTAGAAACTATGAGAGGAGGCATCACATAGCTGTGAAACACACCTACATTTTCCTCTTTGGTTTTAGAAGTAAAACCACCCCATTTAAAATGTGTTTCCATTGCATGTAGACATCTGCTTCAGGAATCTTTTCCTTAGACTATTGTTTGAGGCATGTCCCCAGGTGCAGGTAAGGGTTGCGTGTAAGATAACCCTTTTTCACTTGAGGGAATATCCCAGTAAAAGTCCTCTGGCTTCAGCTGGGCTGGCATGTCTGACAGACGTGTAAACAGATGCAACCATTGTTGCTAATGACAGGTGATTATAAGAGGCATGGGGGCCAGGGTAATTAAACCACAATTTGACAGGAACATTTGGCAATGTACTATTTCAGCATCCGAAATATCTTTGCAGTGTGCTTCCCCCATTGGCTTGGTGACTGTCATTCATTTTTATTCTGCATTGTGGTGCTTTGAGATCCGACAGTGTTCTATCCAGTTCCTTCATGGTTCGTCGTAGGGCTCCAGAAAATGGACCGAGTATCCAAGACTCTGCCCCAGGCCTGCTGTGGTGCAGCAGCAGGAATCGGGTCTGTGACCTATTGCTGCGATTGTTTTGGACATATTACTAAGTCCGGTTTGGTGGGCGTAATGCCCTTTGGAGAGAAATATGAATTGTGTTCATATCACTGTGATTTTAGCTTCTCTGTTACCTGAATTTACCTGATGTTGTCCCCATAGATCAAAAGACAGCTTATTTGATTTTCCTGTCCCCTAAATTGCTACTACTGAAAGAAGGGAAAAGATCTCAAGTTACCAGTAATCTGTTGTTATGTGGGATGAGAGTAGAAATGGTTCATTTCTACTAAAACGTGGAATTTATCCATATATTCCTTAGATTAGAATGCAAATTAAAAAATACATTCTTTTTACTATCAGGATATTTAGCAACATTTGAAGGCTACCTCCTGCTAACTGCTAGTTATGCAGTTAACTCATGGTTATGTCTTTGCTGGGGGTGGGGGTTCCTATCTTGTATTGGATAAGTCGTGGACCATCATGGATTCAGCCTGTATGGTTTTGACTATTGGTGGTCTTGTGAACATAGTAATGTGGTCTCATCTAGTAAAATGGTGGCTACTACTGACTATTTTTTAAAAAGATTTATTTATTTATTTGAAAGGCAGAGCTACTGAGAGGTGAGGGTGAGGGGAGGTGTTTTCCATCTGCTGGTTCACTCCACAAATGGCTGCAACTGCCAGAGCTGGGCTGATCCGAAGCCAGGAGCCAGAAACTTCTTGGTCTCCCACGTGGGTGCAGGGGCCCAAGGATTCGGACCATCTTCCGCTGCTTTCCCAAGCCACAGCAGAGAGCTGGATCGGAAGTGGAGCAGCCGGGACTAGAACCGGTGCCCATATGGGATTCCTGCACTGCAGGTTGCGGCTTTGCGTGCTACTCCACAGTTCTGGCCCCCACCATGGACTATTTATTGTGGTCCTGGCACCGGTCTAAAATGAGCACCTTGCCCAAGAAGAGTGCCATAAGTTGGCCTCTCAGGATTCTTGGTATAGAATGTACCTGGCTAGCTTCAGAGATCGGTGAAGCCGAGCTTTCGGTGAAGGCCAGCTACAGCCCCGATAGCTGTGTCTCTGTCTCAGCCACTTGTGATTTCTCCAGGCGGGACATAGAAGGAAATGAGCTTTTGGGTGCAGTTTTGCTTAACCCACAAGAGAGCCGAGCCACTGTGACTGCTGCCCCTCCCACGTGGAAGACTGGCGGCCACCTCCTCACTGCATCGGGCAGCCTGGGAAGCCCGCGGCCGGCTTTTACATTCTGCTCCAGGCTGCCGTCAGTTTCTAAGCAGAGGCTTTTTTAAAGCTTTGTCAGTTAGGTTAAAAGGTGTTCCACCCCCGGTGTATAAAAGAGAGAGCGAGAGATTAAACTCACTAAGCCTGCCATGTTCTCTGTAAAATATCAAGTCAAAATGATTTTTAAATCCAAAGTTACTAGGCTTAGGGGGTGTGACCTTGAGTGAAAGCAGCCTCGGAACTAGGGAGGAGAGATCTGTGCAAAAGACAATTGGCCCAGAGGCTGGTGGCCTCGGGAAAGCTACTGAAGCCAAAGCGAATTTGTCTTCTTTCTCTGCCTCTTGGCCAACCGAGCGCTAACCCCACGTAAATACCCAGCCTGACTCCCAGGCCTCTGGATTCCACGCAGCAAGCCTTTTGCAGAGCGCCTGCTTACTGCAAAGCCTGGGCCAAGCTCCAGGCCGTTCCGGGGATAAATAAGACAGGGGCTGTGCCCTTGGGAGGCTTAACGTCAGGTGAGTACCGCTAGGAATTAAAAGTCTCATTCAGCCCCTGCTAGGGCGTTCAGCTGCGGTGCGTGCTTGGCCAGCTTGTTGCATCCTAAAGAGTAAGAGTACTCGCTAGTCCCCATTGGGTGCTTCTCTGTGCCCGGTACTTTGGAAGTGCTTTATGTGAATGAACAACTATCGCCACGGTAGGTATTTTTGTCACGCCTGATCTTTTTTTTTTTTTTTTTTTTTTTGGACAGGCAGAGTGGACAGTGAGAGAGAGACAGAGAGAAAGGTCTTCCTTTGCCATTGGTTCACCCTCCAATGGCCGCCGTGGCCGGTGCGCTGCAGCCGGCGCACTGCGCTGATCCAATGGCAGGAGCCAGGTACTTATCCTGGTCTCCCATGTGGGTGCAGGGCCCAAGCACTTGGGCCATCCTCACTGTACTCCTGGGCCATAGCAGAGAGCTGGCCTGGAAGAGGGGCAACCGGGACAGAATCCGGCGCCCTGACTGGGACTAGAACCCGGTGTGCCGGCGCCACAAGGCGGAGGATTAGCCTAGTGAGCCACGGCGCCGGCTTGTCACGCCTGATCTTAAGAGGGAAACTTCCGGCGGAAAAGACCTCAAGGACCTTTTCCCCCGGGGCACGAGGCTGGGAGGCAGAGGAGCTGGGGTTCCGAACCACAAAGTCTGGTTCTAGAGCCCAGGCTCTATGCTCATGGTACTCTGATGTTAGCATCCGAATCGCCACTTGGGCTTGTGAAACACATACTGCAGGTGTTGGGAGTTCTGCATTTTGACGCTCTCAGGTGATGCAGATGTCCATAGCTCTGTGCCAAGTGGAGAGAGAGCCATGGAAGCCTGTTCCTGTATAATACAAGGCAAAAGGGAAATACCCCATGACAGTTATAAACGGAATGCTCTGAGAATACCAACAGCCACACAGCAGTGATATCATTTATTATTGTTGTTGTCATGACAGCTAGCGTTTACAGAGAGCTTGCTCTGTCCTAGGCACTGTTTTGTAATCCTGTAACCATCGTAGCTGTCACTCTGGGCTAGCTCGTTTAACCCATATGACATCCCTGTGAGTTAGGTGCTCCTGTTATCCCATTTGCCTGCTGAGGAAACTGGGCAGAGTTCCTAAACCTGCCTACATGACGCCAGCCCAATTCCAGCAGCTAAGCTCTTAGCCACTAAGAGAACAAGGAAGAGCCATAGGGAGTCAGAGGCGCATCTAATGTAGTACTTGGGGCAGCCCCTGAAGAGGAAAGGGGTACAGGAAAGGCTTCCCAAACGGAAGGGATGTGTGCAAAGGCCCCGGGGCATAAAAGCACATGGTATGATGGGAAATGAGTAACAGTGGAGATTTCTGGGTAACCCACATGGCAAGAAATGAAGGCTGGTAAGGCTGGAAAACAAGGTTGACTAACCTTAAGAATGAGGAGTTGATGATGCTCAAGACTGAACGTTGAGCTTCTGAGCACCTTGTGAGGGGCGCCCCCTCGCTCAGAACTCACCTCTGATGACCTGCAGGCAGAGTGGCAGCACTGTTCTTTGTTCAAGATGCTGTGAGGCCTTCTCTCCTCTGCCTTGCATGACCTGGAAGTCCCCATATCCGCTCAGAGGACAGTTGGGTTTCCAAGGTTAGTGAACCTGGAACAGTGAGAAAGACGCTGCTAGGGGAAAGATGTTTTGAACACGGCCACCTCACACACAGATGAGAATGTGTGTGCATGTCGGTGAGCGTGTGTGTGTGTGTGTGTGTGTGTGTATAAGTCCATCCATGGAGTGCCCTTGGAAGATGCCTGCTGTGGCGCTGGTGCCGCGGTATCATTGGAGCTGCCAGTTTGTTTTATTTCTGATGCCGCCCGGCAGCCCCTGAAGGAGGGGAAGCATGAATTCCTCTCTCCCGTTTACTAGACTTTCTTTATATTGTGCTTACAACCACAGTGTGAGCACATAAAATGTTAAACATCAGCGGGCGGAAAGAGGCTCCCGTTGTCTTTCCTCTGTCGCCGGGGGACTCTGGCGAGCTTTGCGGGGCTGCTGCTGTCAGTGTCACATGACATGAAGCATTGCTCAGTAACGACAGACATTGAATATGAGTGACAGGCACTCTGACCACAAGGAATGGGTTCAATTACCAGAGATGGCGGGTTACCTGGGATCAAACCAAAGGGCCCAATTGTGCTTGGTTTTGACCCCTTGACTCCCAGATCCCGAGCCGCAAAGACAAATGGCTGATTAACCAGCCCCCTAACCCTCTTTTTTCAGTGATAAACTTGTTTGGATTTCCCTGTCCGGGGTAGGGAGGGAAAAAAAAAAAATCTGTGTGTGGCGCGTTTCTGAAGGTAACACGATCAGAAAGCGGCAGGGTGGGGGTAAGCCATTTCTGTCTCTCACAAGCACAGAACTGAAAACTGTCATTCTATCTTGGAATGGATCTAGGACAGTGTCCAGAAATCAATACAAGATAAATGATTGCTCTCTTAACCCCACCTTTCTTCTGCTGCAGTGGTTACATCGCTCCCGTTCACCTGGAGCCAAGCTGACGCCAGGGTAGATGAGAGATCCTGCCATCACAAGCTCGCCTGTTCCCTCCCTCCTGCCGGCGGTTCTGCCGAGCACCGAGCGCAGCACTGTGCTTGTTTACAGTCCACTACTTGTAGCCCCCAGATAAAGTCATAGCGAGCTGCCCAATTAAACTGTCGCAGGCTGCCCTCACTTGACTCACTCCGCAGAGTCATTTAGGCAACAGACATTCCTGACTATTAAAGCCAGTACCAGCATGTCTCCAGTGCTGGAGATAAAATGAATGAAATTTGTTATTCTGGACTGACACTTGATCCCAGCTGTTGAACTCATGCTATTGCACCTGAAGTTTTTCTTTATGGTAATTGCTGTCTGTGTTATTATTTCATATACTAAATTGGGGAAAATTGCAACAGGTATTAAATTCTTTGAGCTAATTCATGGGAGTTTCATTGTGCATTCTTCCAAGGTGGATTCCACCTTCTGTTCGAGGCTGCAAAGATGGATTTTGCCAGCCAGATGCACTGGCTTGTGTTTCATTATTATCAGAGACATTCCAATTTTAGGTCTGGTCAGGCATTTATCAGCTTTCCCTGAAATCTGTTTTCAAATATACCTCGGCTCCTAAATCAGTCAGCATCTGTTGGGGACTGCCCCAAGGAATTCAGTGATGATGACCGACACCGACAGTGATTTGCGCCCGTCTGGTTGATCTGAGACAGACTTGGTGGTATCTCTCGCTGTGTGTATGCTCAGGAGGACGGCCAGTATGAAGTGGGTCATCCCACTGGGCACCGTGGGAGTCCCCAGCTCTAACGGGGACTGCTTGAGCAGCTCGTGTGGTGGCTCTCCAGTGGGAACTCACTGGAACAAGTCTGCAGAAGGTACGATGCCTTCCAGCCTCCCGGTGCATCGCAGTCACCTGACCTCACTGTCTCCTCATCTGTAACCTCCTTCTCCAGCTCTCTGCTCAGTCAGAGGAGGTCATTGCAGAGTCTGCATAGTGGCATATGAGCCGTATTTAGAGTGTGGTGCAATCCCCAAAGCCTCTGTTTCGGTAGCAGATAACACGGGAGAGCAGTTCTTCCACAGCATATTCACTGTGTGCTTAAAGTCAAGGGCAAAGGCTCCAGGAAGGACCCAGAGGAGAAATCAGGTCCAGTTAGTAGGGGCAGTACCATGTGTGCTGTCACATTAAGGCTTTGGGGAAGACAGTAACCCCAATCAAAATGTTAATTTCTATCTGAAGACCACACCTGAAAGACCTAAGCAGGGATTGGTCTACTTGGGGGACATACTATCAGCAGTAGAATCCCAGGGTTTTATCACATCCACACCAGGAAGCAGTTAACAGACTGTATTCCATATATCTTTTAAGAGATGTATTTATTTGAAAAGGCAGAGTTGCAGGCAGAGACAGAGAGAGAGAGAGAGGTCTTCCATCCGCCGGTTCACTCCCCAAATGGCTGCAACGGCTGGAGCTGGGCTGATCCAAAGCTGGGGGCCTGGATCTTCTTCTGGGTCTCCCGCATGGGTTCAGAGGCCCAAGGACTTGGGTCATCTTCTGCTGTTTTCCCAGGCACATTAACAGAGAGCTGGATCAGAAGTGGAGCAGCCAGGACTCGAACCCATGCCCACGTGGGAAAAAATATGGGTCGGCCCAGTGTATTCCATATTTTGATGAAAGCAAAATGTGAGAAACTTGAGCCTGAAAGTAAGGGAAGGAAGACATAGGACTTTGTGATTATATTTGATTTATTGCTCTACTCTCATCTACCAACAGACTATTTCATGGCTCCTCTAAAACAAGGACCTGGGAAGCCCATTTAAAAAGTCATGCTATGGTGGGGGTGGCTGGTGCTGTGGCATAGCAGGTAGAGCTGCCACCTGCAGTGCTGGCATCCCATACAGGAGCCAGCTCCCTGCTATGCCTGGGTATTTATGTGGGAGAGCTGGAAGAAGCTGCAGACTCCTGGCTTTGGATTGGCTCAGCTCTGGCCATTGCTGCCATTTGGGTAGTAAACCAGAAGCTGGAAGACCTTTCTCTGTGTCTCTACCTCCACTTTTCTTGTGACTCTGCCTTTCAAATAAATAAATCCTGTAGAAAAAAAAGTCATCAGAAAATCCTACTCATGTGCTTTCTTAATGTAAACATCTGTGCTTTGAATGATAGTGTCTGGTATTAGCTTATGATGGAAGATTTCTGTTGTACTTAGAAGCTGAAGTCTGGCCAGTGCCGCAGCTCACTAGGCTAATCCTCCACCTGCGGCACCGGCACCCCGGGTTCTAGTCCTGGTCGGGGCGCCGGATTCTGTCCCAGTTGCCCCCCTTCCAGGCCAGCTCCCTGCTGTGCCCGGGAGTGCAGTGGAGGATGGCCCAAGTCCTTCGGCCCTGCACCCACATGGGAGACCAGGAGAAGCACCTGGCTCCTGGCTTCGGATCAGCACAGTGCACCGGCCATGGCACACTGGCCACAGTGGCCATTGGGGGGTGAACCAACGGAAAAAGGAAGACCTTTCTGTCTGTCTCTCTCTCTCACTGTCCACTCTGCCTGTCAAAAAAAAAAAGAAACTGAAGTCTGTAGTTTGTGGGGCCTCAAACATACCCAAGGTATGGTGGTCTGGGTTATTTCTGATATTCAGAAGCTTTGTTAAAGTAAATTGTTTTGAAATTCAAATCTGCTAAAATTGAATTACTGTAATTTATAGCAAGGTTCAGCATGAGAAATCTGTATTTTCTTTCCCAACTGAGAAATTGAAAGAAGTATTAGTCTTTCATTGATACATGAGATGTATAGAGTTTGTATGGAGTATCAAGTATAAAATTTATTTTTAAATCCTAGTAGATTTATTTTCCCACCTTCAAATCCAATAGCAAGAACTGACATTTTCATCTAAAGTAAACTAAGATTAGTCGTTGTTCTATATTCTGAAATTACCCAACGTACAACAGTTTTAGGTATTTTAAAATGATGTATCCACAGGCAAACAGTGATTTGCTCCCAGAGGCCCTTCAGATGTGCATTCATTCTTGTCTTTGATATTTGAGGGTCCTAATGCTATCATAATAACACATGTAAAAGTTGCCATACAGTAAATGCAAGTTTGCATTTCTTGCCCAAAACTAATTCTTCATATTTCTCTCTTGGTGTTTGTCCAGCAAAAGTGGTAGCTCTACTCTCTAAATCTTACCTGAACTTAATGTTTTATATATTTCTTGTTGCTCTTGGGTGCTAGACAATTTGAGCTGTTTTGTGTGGATTGCGTGGAAAGCATGGTGGAGAACTCAGCACATAAAGCCTTTGTAAGAGCTTGTTTGGAAGCTATCTACGTTAACAGTCTACTTAAAATAAGAGTCAGACTTTGGAAGATTCCTGACGTAGGGGCAGCAGAGAAAATGACCGAGTTTTGGACTCTCAAAAGGCAAAATCACAAGAAAACCACACCCCTTCTCTGTGGTACTCGTAAACCAAACAGCTATCTCCGAGGGGACTTCAAGAAGTTCGTTGAATAAAAATATGTTGACTTTGACACACAGGAAAATGAAAGCCAGGCATACAAAGCATCTCCAGAAAGGTTGTGGAAAATGGTATTATGAGAAAAACTGCATGGATCTCAAAAAAAAAATTTTTTTACACCAAAATGAACTCATCTTTGAATTCCATTTCCATTTCCCACGAACTTTTTGAAGTACCTTTGAACAGACAGGTCACTAAAGTAAAAAGATTCGTTAAGACGGCAGCTATTTGGATGAGGTGAGAGTAATGCATAAACAGGAAGTGATTCCTCAATGTTTATCTTGCAAGCCCTGAAATAATCCCTTTCTTTTCTCTTACACTCACATTTAGGGAGCATCAGACCCTGCACTAAGTGTCGTGGAGTCACTGTAACTTTTTCATGCCTTTCACACATTCGCTGAGGTAGGATATTCTCACTCTACCAGTGAAGGAAGTAGGACTTACAGGCTGAAGTCATGACTCTCACTGGCCATTTATTAAGACATTTTGCAAGGTAGAAATTGAACCTGGGTCTGATGCTTCTAAAATCATATTCCCAGTTTAGGTTGGTCAGAACTTGTATGTTTCTCTGTGAAATTAATTGCTCTTATCTGGGAAAGTAATAGAACTTTCAGCAAAGAAGTTCAAGCAGGCTGCTGAAATCCTTCATATCGTTTTCCCTGAAAAATGTTCATGTAGTCCTAGGCCTTTAGTCACTACCATGAAAAATAAACCCTGCCAGGATATTAATACACACACACACATATTTCTTAAAATTTAAACTTGAAACCAGTGTTCGAAGTGTGGATGATGCAGAATTGGTTGAACAGATGTGGTCCTTACCATGTGGATCCTAGTAGGTCCTTGCCCATGCTAGGGATCAGCAAACATTTTCCTTTTAAAAGTCCAGATGGTAGGGGCCAGTGCCGTGGCTCACTTGGCTAATCCTCTGCCTACAGCGCCGGCATCCTTTATGGGTGCCGGGTTCTAGTCCCAGCTGCTCCTCTTCCAGCCCAGCTCTCTGCTGTGGCCCAGGAAGGCAGTGGAGGATGGCCCAAGTGCTTGGGTGCCTGCACCCACGTGGGAGACCAGGAGGAAGCACCTGGCTCCTGGCTTCAGATCAGCATAGCTCTGGCCGTAGCAGCCATTTGGGGGGTGAACCAATGGAAGGAAGACCTTTCTCTCTGTCTTTCTCACTGTCTATCTGTCAAATAATATATATATATATAAAAGTCCAGATGGTAAATATTTTAAGCTTTATAGGCCATAAGGCCTCTGTCACAACTGTTCTCTGTTGTAGTGCAAAAGCAGCTATGGACAACATGCAAATGAGTTTCAATAAAACTTTATTTACTAGAACAGGTGGCAAGATTTGGTCCTCAGGCTGTGGTTTACCAGCCCCTGGCCTCAGCCATGTGGAAGGATTATGTTTAAGGGACCTGAACACAACAAATATTTTATCCTTTCATTTATTAGTTGTTTATGTAGATTATGTATTTTTGCTTCTGAGAAAGAGAGATGTTCTTTTTGGGCAACTTGAAGCTCTGTTCACTGGCTTGTGTTTAAAATTTTTGAAAAAATAAATCTCTTATTTAAGCACATGTTAAATATGTCCGTGTTCTTTCCATTAAATATTTTGGTTGCCTTCCCAGACTTTGAATTGCAGTGAATTTATCCCCTAAAGATGTTTGGTATCAATTCTCAAGACGCAATTTGAATGTAGTCTGTTTCTGTAATGGAAACAAGATCCCAAATCTTCATTATTTAAGTCCCTTAGAAAATAGCAAATTGTTGAATTGGTTATTCGTCAGCACTGTTGAGGTATACTGAATCCTTTGTTCTCTTGTTTTACAGCTTTGTGTCAGCTCAAAGGATAAAATGGTATGAAGATTTCATTTTAGGGCTACCTGTGAGGTATTAGATTATGGTTTTCTGACTGAATCATGATAAACTCCTGATGTGGTCGGCTAAACAGGTTCCTGGTCACACAGGAAGCAACTTTCACAACATGGAGAACCGCAGGGACAGGCTGGAGGTCCAGGGGGCTCATGGATCCTAACCTATGGGATGGAAGAGGGAGAAAGGGTTCATCCTTCCTCTGGTGAACAGAATGAAGTCCCCCCCCCCCCACTAGAATTTTCCATCAGGAAAAACAACCAAGAACAGCAGCTTGTGAGTCCCAGAATCATTTACCCTAACAGTTGTAGTAGTTTCCTTGTTACTCCATTCGTATGGTCGTGAGTCGTTTTTATAAAACAAGCTCATTGTGTTATCATCACGTGATTGCGATTAGGGGCCTCGACACCTTTGGCGGAAGGAATTTCGTTGAAGTACTCATGGTGGTTATTATTCAGCTGGGTGGTATGTTTGGGTAGTTTGCATTTCTCTCTCAAACCCCTCATAAAGGTGGAAACGGTATCCTCACCTCACTCACCCAAAGGCATTGTGTTGAAGGAGGCAGATGTCGGCAGAAGTTGCATTCTTAAAATGTCAGCTTCCTCGCTCCCTGCCTGAGTGTCTGCTGGCTCCCAGGCTTCCTACCACTAAAGGTACTTGTGTTCTCTTGATTTACGCAACATTGGGCCTAGAAAACGCTTTAGTTATCCTAATTCATCTTGCCTGTGCTTTTTAGCGCTACACAGCCTTCGGCAGTGGCAAAAGCATGAGTTTTGCAGTTGAGATCCCGTTCGTTATCTTAGATGAACCCTTTAGCTTCCTCGACCTTCAGTCTCTTCTTGTGTGACATCGGAAGCATAATTTGGAAACTTAATGAGGATGTATGTTTAAGAGCTTTGCAGATTGTGCTCATCGTAGTTTTTTTTTTTTTTTTTTTTTTTTTTTTTTATCATTTAACTAACTTCCTGGCCCTGCCTTGTGTAGGAGAATCCTCTACCATATTAACAGAGTTAAATCCACAGTGCATCCTTCATCTCAAAGCAGTCTCTGTGGAGTTGCTCTTGTGAGAAGCGGCTTAATTATGACAGAATGCCAAAGGGCGCTGTTTCCTTTGTGTTGAATAAATGGCACCCCAGAAACACAACAGCAAATAGTAAAATCAGCGATGACAAGTCCACGCAGCCGCCTCTCTAACTTCTGATTTGGGGCTCTTCGAGACTACTGTGTGCTCTCTCAGCCTATACCATTTTAATACACAGGGCAGATCTTTATTAGCACTCTCAGAATCTTTGTGTTGATCTTGGCTTCAGCTGCTCTGCAGAACAACCTCCTTCCAGGACTCCCTAAAGTAAATTTTATATTTGCCAATTAGCGTGTATTTAGAGTCGGACCAAGCCAAGAAGAGTCTCTGAACTTTGGTTCCCATCTTTGCGGTCGTCTACACGTGATGTGATAACAGTCACCAAAAGAAACCTAATTTTTTGTATGTCGGTTATGAGGGCTGTGCCTATAAGCTCCGTTCCCTTCTGCCATGTCAGATGAGCTAAACTCTTACCCAGCAGCCGGCCAGGAGAACATACGATACCATTTGCAAGGGTAGAATGTGGCATGCTGTTCTTCTGTAATTATAATGGCCTGATCCATGTGGGGTGGGTGAGTCTTGCTTAACAATCATTAATCTACCGAGTCCTCATATCAGCGTCCCATCTTGAGGAGCAGCGGCAGTCCTTGGCTGGCTGGGGAAGGCTTTGATTCTCATTGTAATAAGGATAGCTTTGTTAAAATTCGGCTGCTCCGTGGTGCCTAAGGATTCTGGGAAGACAAGGTTTTTCTTCTCTTTCCTGTTTCTGTTTCTGCGCAGTGGGAATGAATTGTTTCTCTCTCCTCCATCCCCTAGGTCACTATGTGTGCTCTCCCTCGATCTCCTGCTTGTCCCTTTATTTCTGCACGTTGTGAAAGTTTCTTTCTGTGTGACCAGGAATCTGTTTAGCAGACCATATTGTGAGTGAAGGGCCGGCGTTTGTTGCCCGATTTTGGCAACGCTGGGCAGTCAGCTGGGATGTAATTAAGACTCTGAGAACAGGCTGTCTTCTCCACGGGAAAGGCATGTTAGATGGTGCTGGGATTTGGGGCTGTCAGTTTGGCCAAGGCTGGAGACAGAGAGCGAGGGACAGAGATATTTCCTTTCATTTATAATCCCTTTATGTACAGTGTATGCACTTGGCGAAGTTTACATATAACCTAGTGGCTAGAGTTTACAAGCCAACGCAGTGGAATTAGCATATGTTACATGTATATTTTAGTAATATTTTAAAGCAAGTGCATATTTCCAAAGTGAATTATGCATGGATGACAGCAATAGGGTTGTGTTGCACTGGGTGTCAAATCCCACAACTTTTTGTCGAGACTGTGGATTTTACACTAAAAAGGCAGAAAGACTAAACGAAGTAAAACAGTTTTAATTTTTAACAGTTTGGTTCGGCCCAAGGAGCCAGGCTGTGACAGATATAACTGACATTTGAATAATTGGATTAATTTAGAGAAGGGCAAATCCGGTTTTGACGGTTGTGCTTGTGTGTATGTGTTTTTTTTTTTCCCCTTTCATTCTTATTTGCAGGAATGGAGTTGTGTGGTTTAAATATGCACTTTATGTGATGCCAAGCAGAGCTTGAGGAAATGCCACAACATTTATGAAATTGTCATTTAATTAGTTTGTTTTGATATGTATGTGTGTACACATGTGTGTTCATGTGTATTATGCATTCCTCGTATGTTGCATAAAGGAAATTCACTGCATTTACTATATTCAGCTGTGTTGGTGACATATGGGTCTGCACACTGCATACACAAGCATATTATGTGTGCACCTTGGGACTTAGCAAGTCAACATGGAGGACAAGGTACACAATCTCATAGGCCATATAGAAAAAGTGCAGACAAGGGAACTCACCATGACTTTGGCATTCCCCACCTCTCTCCCGATCAGTGCATTGAAAAACATCACAAGACAGCAGAAGAATAGCCTGACTTGGTATCTGGGGTGTCAGTAGCCGAATCCCACATGGTCAATGCCTCAGCCCTAAGTTCCTTCAGATTTATATGACTTCTTGAGCTCCCTGCATGAAGATCATCTCAGCGACATGCGACCAAGTGGGACGCCACAGGGCCCCTCCAGAAAGTCTGCTCAGCAAGTCAGAAGGACAGGCAGTCCCCAGCTGTGGCTCCGGGCTGGCTCTAAGAGCCTTTTCCCCAGTAGGACATTAATAGACATTAACACTCGGGCAAGAAGTGTTGATGTGTGGTTTATAATGTTAACACCCAGTTAGGCAGGTGTAACACATGCTGTAGGAATCTTGTACCAAGACGTGTGTGCGGAGTCAGATTAATGAGACCATAAAAGGAGAGACATTCCACCCGAGCCGGACACCTCTTCCTGGCTCCCTCTCACCACGCAGGCCCAGTGCTCGGCTGAGTGGAAAGGGGTCCCAGTTGGATGTTTTCTGTCTCAGCCAACGGGGGATGTTTGAAAGTTTGGTTGTGCTCTGCGGTTATGTGATCTTGACGCGCAGAGTTAGGTCTTCACGTTCGGACGCCTTTTCATCTAGCGCCATTCAGGCTGGGGGAGGGAGGAAACTTTCACAGCGCTCACAGTAAGACCACCAGGCCAACTGATTATTTTTCTCTCTCAGTTTTACCTGGCGCTTCTTCAAGTGTTCCTGAATGGTTCTGAGACACTTTCTGGTTTACTTTGTAAATGGGGCAATGAAGCCTTCTTGTCTCCTGACTGGCTCTCCTTAGAGGATTCTCAAAGCCTTTTAAAATTGTGTGTTTTTCTGGGACAGCCTTGAAAGTCCCAGGAGTGAAGTTGCCATCTGTCCTTTATATTAAAAGCATCTTCTGTATTGTATACCTGATGTGCTTGTCCCAGAGATAGATGTTGTTAATTAAAGGACAGCATTTGTCCTTTATCTGAAATAAATCTCCTCTCTTGCCTGAGAAATAGTTTCCTGAGCTTTAGAAAGTAGGGGAGGAGATTCCGCCCAGAGAGCTGGTCTTTACCAAAAGCCTTGTTTCAGTTACCTTACCCTCACCCCTCCCTAGATCAGCTACATAGACTGGAAAATTTTTTGCTCCCCCCACCCTGCCTTGTTATCTATGAATTTGTCTACCAAGAGTATGACCTTTTGTCAGTGCATATTTAACTGAATAGAACATATACTGTTAATGGCAATTTATGATTAAAAAAAAAAAAACACAAAGATTCACAAACAGCAAGCCCCAGGCCTTCTCAGCACACTGCATTTTTATGCAGGAGAGGTGGCAGCACTTTTTCGTCCTGTGCTACCTCTCCACTTTGCTGCTGCACAATCTCTCTTCCTATTCCCTCCGCCCCTGGGAAAAGAAATATGCAAGCAACTGCCCACAGCAAACAGAACCGGAGTTCTGCCAGACCACAGCTAGCATATGTTCTAGGAAGAAAGAGTCTCCCTGAACCTGCCCCATCTCTGTCTTGGGAAACTCAGAAAATTATCTGGATCTGTGATATGGAGAAGCAGCTAGGATCATGTGGCTATGAACCTACCATCTAGAAGTGTGTTTGCCTCTGTAGTGTGTTGGATTAAGTGCGGAGAAGGGAGCTAGCCAGGTCCTTGCCAGGAACCGGCTTCAAGGAAAGAGCAAGAAGATTGCACTAACCCGGACTGCGGACTGAGGAACAAGTCCAGGAGGGAGGAGATGGCATGTGTCCCACTGTCTTGCGTTAGTAGGAAAGACCCCAGAATTGACTATAGCGTGGACAGGAGAGTGGTGGATTGATTGGACCATAATTTTCTGATGCCCTAACAGTCTAAACTGAAGTTCAAGTTTAATAAGCAAAGATTTGCATTTAAAAGAGAATTCTAATTAGGTACCATTCTTTATTGTCTTTTTCATTGTTGTTAACCATACAGACTAAGAATTTAGGCAGGTGGCATAAAGAGGGACACAGGCCTTGAAAGGATACCAGAAGTGGTGACACTGAGAGCTTACACTGTTGGCAAGGGACAATGGCTTCCTCACTCCCAGCTATTGTTAGCTTGTGGGCCTGTGGGCCCAGGACTGCAGATCCTCAGGTGCTTCAGCGGGAGCTGTGGCTATGAAACCTCGTAAGCTTTCAGTGCTGGCAGAGAATCCACTGTTTTAAAACAGCACAGGTCCAGATGGAGCTCTTCTGTCGTGGACGGTTAGTTTATAAGCACTCATGTTTGTTCACAGCAACCTGGCCCAAGTGGGGATGATCTAAATAGTCAACTGACGATGGGTAAACTTTTGAGAAGAAAATAGAAGGAGACCCAGCTCCATACAAGTGTTAATGTTTTTCCATGTGTCTCTGTTTACTGCATGTGCCTCTCGTGTGCGTGTTTTGCAATAGTTGTAATCACAGGCGCCTGCTTTTTCACTTGCTGTTACAGATCCGTTCCTTCTATAACTTAGGATGGCTGCAGGATATTCCGTCAAGGGACTTGATCACAATAGGCAAATTCATTTCATTGTTCTTGGGCGTTAAAGCTGCTTTTGATGTGACACCGTCATACCTAATGCTGTAGTTACATTTGTCCTCAGTTTGGATTACTCCCTTAGATTCTGAAAGGAGGATTACCGAGTTAGACCACGTGAATGTGTTGATGGCTTTCAGTACACATTGCCGAACTGCTTTCCAAACGTGTTGTCTAGTTGACCCTGGACTCAGTAAAGTATGAGTATACGGATTTCCAATGTAGCCTCGCCAGCCTTATTATGTATTTTAGAGATTCCACAGCCCCCCAGCCTCAGTTGGTAAATGAAAACTGGACTTCATTGGTGTTTGCATTTGCAGTTTTCTGAGATTTTCCCATAAATCTGTTGACCACTTATATTTACTTCAATCACATCTGTATTTTCTAGAGCTGAATTTTGTGGAGGTTTTACTGGTGGTGGGGATTGGGGGCACGGGTGGGGTGTGTATGTATGTTTCAGTTTTCTCTGTTAACCACTGGTTAGTAATTTGGGAAGAGACTCCTTGGCAAGGCTTTCCTCCCGGAACACCTCCTATCTCAGCATTGCTGCAGCTGCTACTTTCAACTGTGCATTAACTTGGAGTTGGGCCAGGGCCCAGGCAGAAGCCCCTTCCTGAAGACGGCCTCTTAGGTGTCTGGTGAACCACAAGCACAGGGCTGTGTCTGCCAACATACTTTCAGCAGAGCCATCTAATAAAATCCCATCCACATGGGTCTATGAAATGCAGTCACAAATTCGGATGATGATCACCGGATGCCATTTCTTTGGTAACAGCTAATCTCCATGTCTTAGATGGTTTTTGTCCACTGCCTCCTCAGTCTTTCCTTCACTGCTCTATTTGGTGCATATTCTGGCTACAAATGATACATAATCTGACTGTCTTGTACCGTGGAAGGGCATTGAGCCAGTGATATGGAGAATGGTTCTAGTCCCAGTCAGGGTGCCAGATTCTGTCCCAGCTGCGCCTCTTTCGGTCTGGCTCTCTGCTGTGGCCCAGGAAGGCAGTGCAGGATGGCCCAAGTGCTTGGGCCCTGCACCCGCATGGGAGACCAAGAGGAAGCATCTGGCTCCTGGCTTTGGATCAGCGCAGCGCGCCGGCTGTAGTAGCCATTTGGGGAGTGAACCAATGGAAGGAAGACCTTTCTCTCTGTCTCTCTCTCACTGTCTAACTCTGTCAAAAAAAAAAAAAAAAAAAAAAAAAGAAAGAAAGAAAGAAAGAAAAAGAAAAAAAAGAAAAAGGAAAAAAAGAAAAATGAAGTCTATGTGATTCCCAGAGGCCATGCACACGACTGCACTCTTTACTTCAGGGACACCTGTCCCCCCCAGCTGGTATGCTTAGGAAGGAACTGAAAACTGCAGGAAGGGGGCATTGCAGTCTGCTGTGTATGGAGAGCACAGGGGAAGTTCTCATACTGTGGAAGTTGAGGTCCACATGTCTGCTGGCCTCTTTAAAGCCGTATGTAGCTGCCTGCTTTGGTCTCAGGACCAAATAGTGGGGCAAGAAAATGTACCTTATTTCTGTTTTTCTCATCCCTAACCCTCAAGTGGCAACTTCATGAACTAAAGTGGTTTATGGAGAAACCAAGGCACTAAGTCAGCTGCACACAGAAATGCTTTCAGGCTTAATTTCATACATATCATTTTTTAATAAAAAAAAAAATAAGAGTTCAAGATCCCATATGGCACTTAGCCTCCTAAACAAAGATCATCAGGCATAGATGAGAAGCAGGTGGCCTGGCACGGAGAGCAGAGGTTATTTTTGCGGCTGGGCTCCCCGCCATGGCAGAGTTTAACAGTGGCAAGACTGCTCAGCAGGAGGCTGACCCGGGATGCCCTCTCTTTGGTGGGGATGGAGCAGTCCCACCTTCACTGCTGGGAGTGAAGTTGATCAAATCTAGGTCACAGTTGCACTCCCATAAGAGTCTCTTTCTGAACGTCTTCCCCTTCACTCCTTAATTGCTTCTTCCAGAGCTGATTCATGTAGAGTGAAGTCACAGTCTTAATTGTTCGCCCATTCTGATTGTGTCTGTACAGGCTGCACTGTTGGTATCTCAGCCATTTATTCTGGTTCAACCCTGGAGCAACAGGTTGAAGTGACTTGGTTTTGAAGATCATATTATAGACCAGAGATTTGGTTACCTGTACACCATTTCTGGCTCTGCCTTTCCCTAGGGCTTAGTTTCCACGTTGGTAACACTACGAGAGCTGGATTGGTCAGGGATTTCAAATTCAAATGATTGGGGGGCAAGTAACAGAGATGAATGGGAAGGAAAAGTGACGGCTAAATAGCCAGTGGCCTCTTTGCAGAATGTGTACCCAGTGTTGCTGCATTTTCAAGGAAATCCAGAAATCCAGATGTTTTTATGAAATTGCAGGGTATGTAGTGTTCTGGGCCCTGCTGTGTCAAGTGGAACACCAGTGTGTGACCTCTGAACCAAAGGATTTTTTTTTTTTAAGATTTATTTATTGGGGCAGGCACCGTGGCATAGCAGGTAAAGTCTCCACCTGCAGTGCGGGCATCACATATGGGCGCTGGTTTGAGTCCCGGCAGCTCCACTTCTGATCCAGCTCTCTGGTATGGCCTGGGAGGGCAGTAGAAGATGGCCCAAGTCCTTGGGCCCCTGTACCCACGTGGGAGACCCAGAAGAAGCTCCTGGCTCCTGGCTTTGGATCAGTGCAGCTCTGGCTGTTGCAGCCAACAGAGGAGTGAACCAGAAGATGGAAGACCTCTTTCTCTCTCTGCCTCTCCTTCTCTGTGTAACTCTGACTTTCAAATAAATAAATAAATCTTTAAAAACATAAATTCATGGCCAGTGCCACGGCTCAATAGGCTAATCCTCTGCCTGCGGCGCCAGCACACAGGGTTCTAGTCCCGGTCGGGGCGCCGGATTCTGTCCCGGTTGATCCTCTTCCAGGCCAGCTCTCTGCTGTGGCCCGGGAAGGCAGTGGAGGATGGCCCAGGTCCTTGGGCCCTGCACCCCATGGGAGGCCAGGATAAGTACCTGGCTCCTGCCATCAGATCAGCGTGGTGCGCCGGCCATTGGAGGGTGAACCAACGGTAAAGGAAGACCTTTTTCTCTGTCTCTCTCTCTCACTGTCCACTCTGCCTGTCAAAAATAAATAAATAAATAAATTCATAAAGAAAAAGAAAATTTATTTTAAAAAATATTTATTTACTTGAAAGGCAGAGTTATAGAGAGAAGCAGAGAGAGAAAAAAAGAGAGAGAGAGAAAAGTCTTCCATCTGCTGGTTCACTCCCCAGATGGCCACAACAGCTTCTTAATCTGACCCTAAGGATCCTTTCAGCTGCAACACTGAATGATTCTGGCTTACTGTTCCAGACCTTGGACAAAAAACAAACAAACAAACAAAACAAACCACAAAACCATTGAACTTACCTACACCTCAGTTTCTCTCACCTGTAAAATATTCTTAATGCATGACTAATTTTACAGAGGTCCAGTGAAGTGCTTAGGCGAGACCTTGTATAAAACTACTTTGAAACATAAATGAGTTACATAGAGATGCAAGTTGCTGTTACCTTTATTATTTTGAAAGTTTTATTGATTTATTTATTTTGAGGCCAAGGTGACAGAGAAAGAGGGGGACACACACACACACACACACACAGAAAGAGAGAGCGATTGATGTTCGATCCCCTGGTGTACTCCCTAAGTGCCCTCCATAGCTGGGGCCAGGCTGAAGCCAGGAGCCAGGAACTATCCCGATCTCCTACCTGGGAGGCAGGCATGCACTTGGATCAGTATCTGCTCCTCCTGGGTTCATTAGCAGGAAGCTGGATTGGAAGCAGAGGCAGGACTGGATCCCAATCACTGCCATGGAGTGCTGGCATCCCAAATAACAGCTTGACCAACTACACTACAACGCCTGCTCCCTTTGTTAGTATAGACAATTGTTTATAATACTTACTACTGCTCAGAATTCAAGCACTAAGCTTTTTAAAGATATTTAATAAAAACATCAAGAATTCACCGTGAATAAATTCCATGCTTGCAAACGACCTTGCAGACGTTTCATTATCCTTAGAGGGAAATGTGTCTGTGGCGTGTGACAGAAAGAGAAGGCGTTTCATCTGTGCAGCTGCTTGTATAAATTGCGCCAACTCTGGGAGCCGAAGTGCAAGACGCAGCAATAGCATATAAGGAAATGAAGTTGATGCGATATTAAAGATTCCTTGTCACAGGCACTCACTGCCTGGGAATGGGAATGCTCCAGCCTTGTCACTGACATTTTGTGAACAAGCAGCCTGTATTGGGTGGTGATAAATGGATTATCTTAAATGTCATTCTGCACTGTTTTAGAGTTGCAAGGAGAGTTTTGATATTGAGTTGTTGGTTAGGATATTCTATACCAATCCTTTATGATGAAATAATCTCCTCAAGTTACATCCAGAAATGTCAGAGTTGCTTATTTCTTCAGTCACCCGTAGCAATGTTTCCATTACAAGATATGCAGAGAAGATTGTGTAATAATGTCAGACTATTTATAGAAACGTTTCCTAGGAATCTCGACTCTCCTTGGGTTGTTTGTGTATTTAATGCTAGAGATTTGTTTTTATATTTCTATATGTTTTTCTACGTCTAAATTGACTGCAGCTGAGGATGTTGTACTTGATAGAGAGCGCATTTAAAAACTGACATTAGCATACGAAAGGCAAAAGTAAGGCCAATCTAATGGTTCTAAAGAGAAAGATTTGCTTAATTTGGTCTCAAATATTGTAATTTTTTGTTTAGTATTGCAACTTTGCCTTAAACATTAAGAGTGTTATATTTACAAACCTGTTATTTATGTAGAATACAGTTGTATATAATGCCTCGTTAAAAGAAGCTTTGTTACTTATTGTATGCATTATCTCATATTTACTTTTTTTGAAATTCAACATTTAATTAAATCATTACTATAGCACAAAATTTACTCATTGATATGAAGATTTAGTCCAGTGGATTTGTATGAAAATATGAAAAGTAGATTTTAAAAGAATGTTTCAAGTTTTTTTTGGCAAAGTTTTCCTAAATACTGGCTTTCTTTGTTAAAGATCAGATCTTTCTAGACACAGAGACTGCAAATATTCAATTTGTCAATACACAGGGACTCCCTCCAGCCTCTCTACACTCTACTAATCTTATTCTCATCTACTTCACCCTACAGCCCTTAACAAAAGGCATGTAATCTGTATTTTTAAAAATGAAAACAATATAACATTCAATTGAACCATGTAAAGTTATTATTTTTGTAGATCTAAACAGTCACATCAGCAGCTTTATATGGTTCCCCTTAACAGCCAATGCTAACATTGTGTTTACCTTATGCAAGACATGTGTTTGATGTGTGTGAGTTACTTGACCAATCCCATCAACCCTGTGTCCACCTGCTGTCCTTGCCCCCAGCTTACAGATGACAAAGCTGAGGCGTAGACTGAGGAGGAGCTGTCAGACCAGGCAGCCTGTCTGCAGCACCTCAGCTCCTCATCAGCCCTCCGCTGCCTTTCCAGTGCCGCAGTCTCCCGGCTCTCCCCCGTCCCCCAACGTATCCTCTCTCCTGCAGGAAGGAATGTGATCAGCCCGTGTGAATTCTTCTAGATCTTCCTCTTGTGTGTCACCCACATTGATATGTTACCAATAGGAATATACTATACATTCTTTTTTTTTTTTTTTTGACAGGCAGATTTAGACAGTGAGAGAGAGAGACAGAGAGAAAGGTCTTCCTTCCGCTGGTTCACCCCCCAAATCGGCGCGCTGTGCCCATCTGAAGCCGGGAGCCAGGTGCTTCCTCCCAGTCTCCCATGCAGGTGCAGGGCCCAAGGACCTGGGCCATCCTCCACTGCCTTCCCGGGCCACAGCAGAGAGTTGGACTGGAAGAAGAGCAACTGGGACAGAATCCAGCACCCCAACTGGGACTAGAACCCGGGGTGCCAGCACTGCAGGCAGAGGATTAGCCTAGTGAGCCACGACACCAGCCATACCATACATTCGTTAGCTAATTCTGTCCTTTTCTGTGTAAGGACTTCTCTTGGGACCGGCGCTGTGGCGCAGTAGATTAATCCTCCACCTACGGCACCAGTATCCCATCTGGGCACCAGTTCTAGTCCCAGCTGCTCCTCTTCCAATCCAGCTCTCTGGTATGGCCTGGGAAGGCGGTGGAAGATGGCCCAATTGCCATCCCACATGGGAGACCAGGAAGAAGCTCCTGGCTTCAGATCAGTGCTGCTCCGGCCATTGTATCCGTCTGGGGAGTGAACCAGCATTAAAGAAGGCCTTTCTCTCTGTCTCTCCCTCTCACTGTCTGTAACTCTACCTCTCAAATAAATAAATAAAATCTTTAAAAAAAAAGACCTATTTTCATTTCTTCCTCATTCATTTTTTCTAAAATTAATGTATATACATATAATTTACATTGTTTTGAAAAGGAGAGAGAGAGAGAGACAGAGAGAGAGACAGAGAAACAGTGACAGAGGAGCTCTTCCCTCCACTGGTTCACTTCCTAGATGCCTGCAACAGGCAGGGCTGAGCAAGACCAAAGCCAGGAGTCCGGAATTCAATCTGGGTCTCCAGTGTGGGAGGCAGGAACCCAAGTACTTGGCCCTTTGTTGCCACCTGCCACAGTGCACTTTATTATGGAATGTGACTATCTCAAGCAGTGTATAAACTGCTGTACCAAGTACCAACCCCTCTCCTAATTTTTTATAGAAATGGTATCATCCATATGGTTCTGTATCTTGCTTTGACATACATTAAACTGATTTACAAACTATTCATGTTAATACATATGTTTAATTCCTTTTGATTCCTGTACAGTATTGATTCCTGTACAGTATTCCATAGTATGGGTGGTAGTTATAAGTGTATCTTTATTCAACTACCTTGCTATTGATGATAATTGAGTTCTTTTTCCTCTGTTTTCGCTATTACAAACTATATTGCAACAAATGCCCTTTTGTGTGTTGATTAGTGCATATTATAGGTTGTTTCCCTAGCAAAGACCCTAAAAAATAATATTAATAGGTTAAAGCGTATGCACATTTAAAATTTTGCTATCAAGGTGGGCCTTTGGCACAGCAGTTAAGTCACTGCCTGGGGTGCCTGTGTCCCATATTGGAGATCCTGCTAAATCCTGACTCCTCTGCTTCTGATTCGCCTTCCTGATAAGGCAGACTCTGGGTGGCAGCAGGTGATATCTCAAGTGGTTGGGTCCTAACCACCCATATGGGAGACCCAGATTGCATTCCAGGCTCTTGGCTTTTGCTTGGCCCAGCCCTGGCTCCTGCTGTTATCTGGGGAGTAAACCAGTGGGTGGAAGGTCTCTCTCTGTCTCCTTGCTTTTCAAATAAAATGAAAATTTTGCTGTCAACTCTCTTAAAAAGTTGTATCAATTTACCTTCCTATCACTTTGTCCCAAGAATTTATATAAATTTGTCAATCTTATTTTTATATTTTGGTAGGTGAAAATTTCTTGGTTTTAGTTTACATTCTCTTGATAATTAGTGAACATCTTTTACATTATCATGGAACATTTTATTTTCTTCTTATCAATTGCCTGTTGATATCCTTGACACACTTTTCTGTTAGGTTATTTTTCTTTTATGGATTTATAGTTCTTTGTATGTTCTGGCCATTCATTCTGTTCTAGTAATGTTGTAAATATTTTCCCTCAATCTGTCACTTTTATTCTTGTTATTTATTTAAATTTATTTGTCTTTTATTTTACATGTCTTAAATAGTGTTCTCAGATATTCTTTTCCTTCATAGTTTTTGTATATTATACCCTTCTTAACCACTTTCTTATTCCATGTTTTTAAGTCAATTCACTTTTATTGTCCTCTGATGATTTTGTAATTTTATATTTCAATGGTTATCTCTTTAATCCAGATGAACTTTACTTTTGTGACTGGTTGTTGGCTAGAAATTAACTTTATTATTATTTTTAAAAATAGGGAGCCAATTGGCATACTGCCATTTATAGAAAAAACCATCCTTGCCCCCATTGATTTGAGAAGACATTTACATAGTACTAAATTCCCAGAAAATTATGTGTCAGTTTCTATACTGTCAATTCCTTTTGATTTATATTTTTTGTCTAATTACTAGGATTTTAGGTTTTGAGGTATTATAGGGCCTGCTGCTTCTGTCATTAGTTATTCTCATATCTTTTTCTTCTAGATGAATATTAGAATCAAGCAGTCAGAATCAAGAAATTCTATTGGTGTTTTTAGTACAAGAGCATTGGATTTTTATATTTATATGTTGGAGAATTAAAAAGAAATTAAATTTCCTCATCCATGAACATGGTATATCTCTTTGTTTATGTCATCCTTTATGTACTTAAAGTGAGTTTTAAAATTTTTCTTTATAATCTTTTTTTAGGTATTTCATAATGTCTGTTGATATTTATTGTAATAGAATTACAGTTTTGTCAGACAACTTGATTTTTTGTTTAGTTGCCTTAGTTAGGAATTTTTTCAGTTGATTTGCTTGGAATTTGTAGGTAAAAATTTAAATAATCCAGGGGCTGGCATTGTGGTATAGCAGGTAAAGCCACCACCTGCAACACTCGCATCCCAGATGGGTACTGATTTGTGTTCTTGCTACTCCATTTCTGATCCAGCTCCCTGCTGATGGCCTTGGAAAAGCAGCTGAAGATGACCCAAGTGCTATGGCCCCTGCCACCCATGTGGGAAACCCAGAAAAAACTCCTAGCTCCTGGCTTTATCTGGCCCAGCCCTGGCCGTTGAGCCATCTAGGGAGAGAAACAACAGATAAAGGATCATTTTCTCTGTCTCTCCCTCTCTATCTGTAACTCTTTAAAAATAAAATAAATCTTTTATAAAAAGAAATTAAATAATCTAAAATAATAATGTGAAGAGGC
Source organism: Oryctolagus cuniculus (assembly GCF_964237555.1). NCBI lineage: Eukaryota > Metazoa > Chordata > Mammalia > Lagomorpha > Leporidae > Oryctolagus > Oryctolagus cuniculus. Next base: position 37,415,565 of record NC_091449.1, read on the forward strand.
ATTTGGCCTACCAGTTATGGTGCCTGGGGCCCATCTAAGAGTGCTTGGGTTTAGTTCCTGGCTCTGGCTCCCTATTCCAGCTTTCTGCCAGTACAGACCCTGAGAGGAAGCAGTGATGGCTCAAATGGTAGGATCCCTGCCACACACTTGGGAGACCTGGTTTGAGTTCCTGACTACTGACTCTGGCCCTGGACCAACACTGGCTGTTTTGGGCATTTGGGGAATGAACAGGCAGATGGGAGTGCTGTCTGCCCATCTCCCCCCCCCCCCATCTCTTTATCTCTCTACCTGTCAACTTAAAAAAAATTTAAAGTAATTCTTCTAGCACATATATTTTCTTCTATTTGTCATCCTTTCTATCTTAGCTGAAATTTTTAAAACTAATATTGAAAAATAATAGGGTTAGTAGGAATCCTTTTATTTTTCCTGTTGTTAATTGAAAAAATTTCCAATGTTTTGTTTTTAAGTTTGAGATTTCTTATAATTAGTCTTTATTAAGTAAAGGAATGTTTATTCTCTTTAAAGGGTATTGGCATTAAGTCAGACACTACCAAGGGGTGTCTACTGAGATGGTCATACTGTTTTCTCCTCTGTCTTTAAATACAGTATGTTACATTATTATGCATATATATAGTTATATGTATTCTGCTATTGAACTATCTTTGCACTCCTCAGATAAAACTTACTTGATCCCGTGTAATCTAGAGTTGATCGGTCAATATCTTATTTACTATTTTCATAGGTGAGATTTTTCTATAGAGGTATTTCCTGGTATTCTCTAACTCCAGTTACCATCCTTGATAGAACTTGTTCATCCCTAACTTTCCAGGGATGTTGACCCTTTGAAGTTTGTCCAAGTCTTGACTGGCTTTTGGCCATTTTAGCATCAAGGCTTTTACATACAACTTCCCTCAAATCTTTGACGTTTATTTCTACTTTTAGCTTTTCAGAGCAAAGGCATAAGTTTACTCTTTCAACTCTTTTACTCCTGCTTCCCAGATTCTTTATGGGGAGAGACAATATAAGTATTTCACTTAAGCATGATGCTGCACCTTTATTGAACCGTAATTGCCTCCTTTCCATTGGAAGATACAGAATTTTCAGTCTCTTCATTCTTTTTGCATTGAAGCTATGATTTTACTTGGTCCTAATTTGTATCAATTGTTCCTCCTTGAAGTCAATATTTACTGTTTTTCAGTGAGCAGCACTGGTTGGGAGGGACATTTTGTAGTTTCATACAGGTATGTCACATGGCAAATACCTCTCATCTCAATAGGCTTATATTATATATAGCCTTGCCAACACAGCACATCCAGCAGCTGCTACCAGTTGATTGACACATGCAATTTAGGAGAAACCTATTTGCAGAACCTGCTCTCATGGAACCAGCATGGTTTGGAAGCCAAGATTTCTAACATGTAGTGCAAGATTGTAACTGAATTTTTGTCTTCATGGCTACTGTGGAAAATGGGATCAAAAGATAGGTTTCTTTTGGTATTAAAATATTTTGAAATCCATGCATAGTTTCTTTCATAATATACATTTTCATAATGTATGTTTTCCATGAAGTTCTAAAAGACCCCTCATACAAGGAAGAGACTGGACTCGTCCCTGTTGCACCTATTGTGGGCACTTGACAAGTAAATCAGCAGATGAAAGATCTCTTTCTGTGTCTCTCTGCTTTTCAAATACATAAAAATAAAAATTTTTAAATCATTAAAAATATAGCTAGTAGAGAGGTTCCCAACACAAAGAAATGATAAATGCCTAAGATAATAGATTTGGCAATTTCCTTGATTTGTTCATTACACAATGTTTACACGTATTGGAAATACCACATTCTACCTCATAAATATGGACACTTACTATGTGTCCATTAAAATGAAAATGTATTAATAAATAATAGCATAAACATATCCCTGAAGGAAGTTGAGAGTACAGGATAAGAAGAAATGAAAGAAAAACAGAGAAAAAAGTGGGCCTGTGAAAAATCCGCTGCTTTAAAAGCTGTGAAACATTTTCCTGGTGACGTCTACTTTCTCTAGTGGCAATGTTGAGCTCCAGAAACACTGGGAAACAAACAAAAAGAACCTGACACTTTGTTGAACCGATTTCTAGATGCAGAATTACTTGGTGAAAGAGAATGTTCATTTTAAGTTATAACAAATCATAGGCACTTGATAAATGCGTGAGGACTGGGGGGTTGAATGAAACACTGCCAATTTGATTTCTAGAAGGATGTACCAATTATAGTTTCATCAACAATTTCTGAGAATGCCTCTCCCTTCTCGTGCTTGCCAGAGAGGAGTGTTGCTGTTAAAACAGCCTTTTCCAATTTTATGGATAAAAAAATAGCATCTTTATTTCTTTGTCCCTACTGTGGTTGAACATTTTTCAGTGTGTGTGTGTGTGTGAATTTCTGCTACCCATTTTCACCCTGCCCAAAAGGCTGTGAGCTCATTATCAAGGCACTGCCATGTAATTTGCAATTACATCTAACTTTTAGGAAGAAACCCCAATTTGGAGGTCAACAAAGGCAACTACAGAAGTCTCTGGGGCCGGTGCCGCGGCTCAATAGGTTAATCCTCCGCCTAGCGGCGCCGGCACACTGGGTTCTAGTCCCGGTCGGGGCACCGGATTCTGTCCCGGTTGCCCCTCTTCCAGGCCAGCTCTCTGCTGTGGCCCGGGAGTGCAGTGGAGGATGGCCCAAGTGCTTGGGCCCTGTACCCCATGGGAGACCAGGAAGAAGCACCTAGCTCCTGCCTTCAGATAGGCGTGGTGCGCCGGCTGCAGTGCGCTGGCCGCGGTGGCCATTGGAGGGTGAACCAGCAGCAAAAGGAAGACCTTTCTCTCTGTCTCTCTCTCTCACTGTCTAACTCTGCCTGTAAAAAAAAAAAAAAGAAGTCTCTGTGCATCTGTCAGGAGGTGGCTTTCGCTGCCTCTGCCTCCCTAAACCCCAGTCTATGAGGAAGACGAGCTAGTCTCCTGGCCAACTCCTTAGAAAGTGATTTTTGAAGCTCCTGCAGTGCTTGCCCTCTTCCCGGGCGGCTGGGAGTTTGCCCTCTCCCTAGGAGCTGATTTACTTTCACACAGGAAACCTTAAGCCAAGCTGTGTCGGCTCATTACGTGTGATCCCTGGTTCCTAAAACCTGGCTTCTCAATTTATCATGCTCACCAGCAGAAATACTCATGGCTGTTTGCACCTCTGAAAGAACCAGGATTGCTGGTCTCCGCTCAGCTCTTGTTCTTCATGAGTCAACATATGAAGATGATGGAACCAGTCCCACCCGTAAATCAAGAGGAGCAGGTTATTCGTAAAGTGAAACCACATGACTTTGCTCTTTTCTATTGTGTCTTCTAATTATTTCTGATTAGACTCCCTTGATTCATTCCACATTCTTTGAACTTGATGCTATTGGAGTCCTCTTACAAAACAACTGTGCAATTAGGAACCAACTTCTGCTTTCTGGTGGGATAGCTTGACAGACTTTAGCTACTTGGAAACCAGAATGGCTGAAAACAGACGTGTTTATGTGTTTCTCCTGTTTGCTATGAGGCAAGCTGGTTACACCCTGCATAAGGGCCCAACACATATCAGCTAAGGGGGCTGATGCCTGGGGCGAGAGGGCCTGAATTCCAATGCACACTGCTCTTTCAAACCCAGAAGACTTAGTTGGCCCATAGGGGGCACACTTTTGTCTAATTTGCCCAAAGGTGCTGAATGGGCCAGCCAAGGCCCTGACCCACGGTATCGGTCTTCTTCCTTACAGGGTAGGAACCAAAGAGCTGTATGTGAAATCTGTTGGTAAATCCCAAGCAGCATTAAGCAACCACTGGCAATATACTTATTGGGGACATAAATTTGTTTTGGTACCTAGGTTTGTTTTGTCAACAATTCTAAGATAGAAAGTTTCTTAGAAAACTTTTTAAAAAAAGATTTATTTATTTATTTGAAAGGCAGAGTTACATAGAGAGAGGGAGAGACAGGTCTTGTATTCACTGCTTCACTCCCCAAATGGCCGCAATGGCCAGAGCTGGGCCGATCTGAAACCAGGAGCCAGGAGCTTTGTCTGGTCTCTGATGTGGGTACAGAGGCCCAAGTGCTTGGGCTGTCTTCTGCTGCTTTCCCAGGTGCGTTAGCAGGGAGCTGGATCGGAAGTGGAACAGCCTGGACTCCCATATGGGATGCCGGCGCTACAGACAGCAGCTTTACCTGCTATGTCACAGAACCAGCCCTGATCGAAAGCGTCTAAGTAGACAAGCTTGCACATTGAAATAGCTAAATATAAAACTGAGAGTTTTTTTTTTTTTTCAATTGCAATTTCTCCCTATAAGCAACCGTAACTGATACAGGATTAGATGCAAAGATGACTTTTTGATCCACTTTGGAATTATACCATTCTAACTTCCCACTAACTCACGTTCACGAGTCTAAACAGAATGCAGCCGATTTTCCTCAAAGAGGTAGCATGGCTTCTGCACAGTGTTTTAGACCTAGCAAGCCATTATGAGATTTGGGTGTGAAGTTCTAATGGCATCCAAAGGTAAAGGCCTATATCCCCCTGATGTTCCTCTAAATCGCTGCACACACACATAAAGCCGTCGGGCCTCTAAGTGATTAGTAGACATGAAGGGAAACCTGTAGCCTTTCTGGTTTTTAAGAACCACCCTGAGCTTCATTTCAGTATCTCTGTCCTGGCCCTCAGAGAACAATTGAGCAGTGCCTCACCTCAACACATTCTGTTATCTGGAGAGATGTTGGGTTCATCTCAACTTTATCGTGCATGGAGGTTGAGGGATGCACCCTTAGGAAGGAACACAGCACCCCTCTGGGACACCCATTTTCTTTTGCCTGCCCCCAGTTTGTGAATGGGACTTAGTGAAGCGCTGTATGTGAGACTTAGCCTTTGCTTTCTTGTGGTGTCAATTAGCTACTAAATAATTTTCACTGGGTCCTTGACGCCCATCCCATAACCAGTGAACGATGAAGACACCTGGGCGATGCTCTCAGCAGAGATGTTTCTCCCACTCCAGGTGCAGAAGTAGGAATTCTCATACCTGCTAAGCAAGAACACATTCATCCTCACCAGTACAAATTCCAGCCTTCAAGGGGCAGAATGTTCAGATACAGCGCTCTCTTGGAAGCTATGCCCAAGAAACTTAGTTTCCTAACTGGGCTCTGCAGCTGTTGAAACTTCCTCACCTTTCACCTGGATCTCAACTATGTTTTGCAAATGAGGAGCTGGTGAGGAAAATCAGCCGCTGGAAGCTGGCAAAGTTTTAAGTGGGTAAAGCTTGTAGTGTTAAGATCATAGCCCCAAATTACTTAAGGGCTTCTGCTAACATGGAAATAAGACTCTCTACTGCTGAGCGATTGGAGATTCAGATAGATTTTTTTATGAAGGAAATAAATATTTCAACATGCAAACACTACCCAAGCGGGTAGTGATGCTTCAAAACAGGGTCAGAGGTCAGGGTTTTTTTCTGTTTGTTTTTTGGGATGGCTCCAAGTTTAAAGGCATTGCACATCACTGCCTACCCTGAGCCTCACATGGTAAAGTAATTACCGCTAGCTAGTGTAAAATATGTATGTTCGTTTTTATTTCCAAGGATCCTGAGATTTCACTCGGCTTTTTTTGTGGTCCTCATTATAAATATTATATATATAAATATATATATATATCCTGAGGAATGATTATTTTTCTCCATCATAACTGTATAACAGCCAAGCTTGAAAAAACATGTGCAATAATTCAACTTTTTTTTTTTTTTTAGCAAACTTCATTTTGGAGCAATACATTAGGATAGAATACTTTCTTGAGAGAGAGAGACTACAGTTCATTTTCATAGTTTACCTCTAAAACATTCATCAGACCCCGAGGGTATTGGGTACCTGAGTGGATGGGGGCCCAAGAGGTGCACAGGCAGGCATCAGGATGCGGGGTGTGATTGTTCTGAGACTCAGGCTGCAGTGGAATTCTGGTGACTGTTGGAATTGCCAGACAGGGCTTCGAGTTCCTCAAACCCTTTTCTGGCTGTCTTACAGAAAATAATTATTTACCGGGGAAACAGCTGGTGATCCCAGAAAACACCAGAAATGACAAGATTTCTGCAGAAGGCAGAGATAATGTCAGTGAGGGAAGCAGACCAGGAGGATGAGCACTCAAGGGGGCCTGGGGACGAGGCACCCTCACCCCCACTCTAAACAGGACACCCGGTCTCTGCTCCAGCCAGCTGCTGCCGTGGGGAGGTGCAGGCCTCCTGGTGTGGAGTCCTCAGTGTGTTCTTTTTTCTCAAAGAAGCCAGAAATCCAGATTGTTGTATGAGAACTGTACTCACAGAAAAATGTTGCCAGGTAATTGAAAGCACTTATCCGAAGACAAATTCGAGAGCTGGATTTGGCCTACAGGTCATGCGTTTCTGACTTCAGCTTTGGCAACTTGCAAAAGTAGGAGCTTAGAGCTAGGTGCTTCCTGGCAGCCCTTCTCCGAGGGGGACGTTTGTTGCGTGGTGCGTTCTGAACAATTACTGTTCTGTGGCTTCACACTCTCTGTGCAGAGCACGCTGACTCTGAAATTGAGGGCAGCTTGACTCATTTATATCATTTCTCTTGAGTGACATAGATCCTTTATCAAAGCCAACTTTTAAGGGAGTAGAGTTCCAGCAGAGTCTATAGGGCAGAGCCGCCTTCAGCTCACTTTTCTTACTGACTTTGAACCCAGCACAAAGTAATTACTTGCCATCTTCCCCCCAACCCCATCAGCCTCGGCAGTGTGGTTATTTCTTAAAGTGCAGGACAATGACCACGTTGCCTTTCCCAAGGTCTCACCAGAAGGTAGCATTCATACCTCCATCATCACTTAATGTGTCACTTTTGTGCAAAGACTGGTTTAATAGTGATGAGATCGACATGAAATGACCTTGACCAAGCCCGTGCCATCGTTAACACAATTATTTTCATATTGATTCTTTGGAGTTGTCCCGTGTCAACTTTCCTCCTGGCATCTGACTTTCTTGAGCAGAGAGTGTGCAGGGAGGGAAATGTGCTTCTTTTTCAGGCCAAGGGAGGATGGGTGGTGAGTAGAGAAATTGCAGTGTGTCCCCAGCTGCCATTGACGATCTTCCAAATAGGTGAAGTTTAGTTTAAAACCTGCCATGAATTCCTGGCCTCTGGCAAGATTGGTACAAGGTTGCCTGTTTGTTCCAGTGTGTATGGGGGCGGTGTTAGGGGGAGGAGAGAGAAGGGTGGCAATTAGTCAATGACATTTATGACCATTTATAAAATACAAATGAAATAATTGGTTACAAAATCATGGCAAGCCTTGGCTTGTCCTTTACCAACTGGTTCCAGACACATCGGGAAACTGAACACGCCACAGGAAGTGAGCAGCAGCAGCCTGTCGGCAGAGACCAGGCCCAGGCAACTCAGCCTGGGAATAGCCCCAGGATAAAAGGTTCTCAGTGTTTCCCCTTCTCTTCCCAACAAACCTCTTCATTATGGCGGATCCACAGATTGCTCGGGCAGGGACTTGTTGTAGGATTGACCAAATATGAAAAAGAAAATGTTTGCCACTAAACTTTAAATGAACGAGAGTCCTTGTGGGTCTTTGCTAAGTTTCGAGTACCCTGCGTTTATAAAAGAAAAATAACTGGGAGGCGGCCTGCACCTTGGCAGCCTCATCCCTCTGCCCGCATGAAAATACCATGTTCCGTGGCGTTGAGAAATACATTGCCAAGGTTGACACCCAGTGTGGGCCCTGGGGGACTCTTCTGGTTTTCAAATCCCCTCCTATTTCCCCACCTCTAACCCTCAGACTTCTCATCCCTTCTTCCCCTCCAGAGACGACATCTGTTGAACAAAATGAAAGGGAAAGCTCGCAGCTCCTCATGTTCTTAAAATCAGGTAGAATTTGGCTGTCTTTGGTAAGGAAGTTCTCAGCCTGAAGAATGGATCCTGCACTGTTAGCGGGATGTTCCGTTTAGTTAAAAAAAAAAAAAAAAAAAAAAAAAAAAAAAAAATCCAGGACCATGAACAAAAAGAGCTGACTGCATTTAAGTCCTTTATTTCCTGCACAACTCAACTGAGTGAAATTCAGAAAAACTGGCTAGTCTGGTTTAGAGAAGACAGCTAATCAGGGAGTATTTTCATTTTCATCATGCATTCCTACTCCAAATTCTCTTTTAGTGAGAATTTTGAAGTTCCTACTCCTCAAAAACTCTCTAAGTTGGATTTTCTTCTCATTCTGTTTAAAACCAAACCAAATCAAAAACCACTGTTATCAAACGCCTTGAAATTCATTTTAGTTAAAAATGTGATTGAAATAGAAAAGGAAAAGCTAAGAATAGACATTACCTGGTAAATTCAGGTTAATCAAGTTCAAGTTTGTCCTGAGCAAACTTCTGCTTCAGCCATCTCAGATTGGCAACATGGAGTTTTCCCTGCTCCTTTGTGAGTAGGAAACCCTGCATTCCCTTCTCTGTGCACCAAAGCTGAACACCCCCCCCACACACACACACACACATGCCAAGTGCTCTAGATCCTTTTGACGAGGCTTTGTGTGGCACACAGGAAGGGTTGGGTCATGAATATGCAATCACTGGCATGTAATGTTGTCTTCTGCTAAAAATACAAAAAGGGTGCTCTGATCTCAGAGCTGGGAGCTGATTTCTGATTTCAGCCTAGACAGGTCTGCTTAAAAACCATAATCAAGCTGATTGTATTGCCCTGGAATTCTGATTTCCAATTTAGGGTTTTGCTATATAATCTCTGGTAGAGTGTGTCTAATCTTCATGAAACCCAGAGACTTTATATAAACTCCATGGATTTTCCTCCCTGTGTCTAGGCCGAGCTGAGCCATGTCTTTAGACTGAGCTGTAGAGACATGAAATTACTGAGTAAATGAAGGTAGCGTTGTTATGTCACTCTGTCTTTTTGAAAGACCAACTCAAATTCTGTCTGCTGTAGCTTTGATCCTTTTCATTTAATTCTAAGTACACTTGTTATTATACTAACTGTTGTTTGTATGTTATTTTAGCTTTTTACTTAAGTAGCTATTTAGCAATTTAAATGAAAATGTAATTAGGTTACATCTGTTTTACATGCATGTAATACCACGCAGATGTAAACGTCTATTAAAGCCATATTTTCTTTTTGGCAAGAAAAGGCAAAAACAAAATTGCACCAATCATTGGCATTTGCCTTTAAAAGAAAACAAAACAAAACAAAAAAATATTTACAAAGCACCATGCCATTATTTATGTGATGGTGAGAGTACATCACTTCTATTTTTTTGAAAAGTCGGAAAATAAAATAAATAATTTTTAAAAGTTAAAAAAAAAAAATGAGTGCCCTACAGTTTATCTGGATACAGTGTTTAACATGACAACAGGACGTGCCCTAGTCTATGGGTTTCTGCACACAGGAATCTTACTCATCTTCCCATCGTAAACACTGGCTCTCACGACTCCACATAGAATGGAAAGTCAGGGAGCAGCCAAGAGTCTAACCTCGTTCTGTTTTAAACTGGCTTGGATGAAGCCACTTTGCTCTTCTGTATTTTATTTTAAAGGGGGGTTAGTAATGTTTGCCCAACCTGCCCCATAGGCTTGTTTGAAGATCAAGGGAGATAATGAGTGTGCAGGTACTTTGAAAAGTATAAAATTTAATTGTTAGAGAGTATTATTAGGATATTATTATTAGGATATTAGTCCGAGCACAGCATGAAGAACAAGGCCCCCAGGTACTCTTCCATTTTTGCGTGTACAGTGGGAACGGATCTCAGAACATTAATTTCCCTGTTTGGGGAACCACTGCCTCCCTTATAGCCTGTTAATAGAATTTATAAAATATCATTTCAGACAAAGTCATTTATCTTATTTGCTAACGAGACACAAAATTTGGACTGTCTGGAACCAGGTAAGATTTTAAGAGTTGCCCATTTGCTCTGTACATGTTCAGCTTTTCAATGCAGTCATTTTTAATGGTGGTTTTTACAGCATCAATAAAAATATTTTCATATAATTCTTCCCTGTAAATATGGTTAAACTTTTAGCTTTCTGCTACTTGGTGACCTGTTAAATAACTTAATGTACTTTCAAATGGCTTGTTCAGTGCCAAGACAATGAGAGGCCAGGAGGAGCCAGCTTTATAGCGTCACTCTTCCACAGTGGGGCCTCAAGCTGAGCCATGAAGAAGAAATTCTAGCAGGGTTTGCAAAGCCCAACTTCTTAGAGTTCCTTCACCTCTGATTCTGAAAGAGGACGCATGGACGGCTGTGCTTGCTTCTCTTTCATACCTGTTTTAAGTTAGGATTTTAAATGTCACAAAAAGAAAATAGCCTCTCCAAGTTATAATATATCTACCATTTGCTGAGCGCTAGCAATGTGCCAAGTACTATTCCAAATGCTTCATTATTATCTCATTTAATCCTTTAGAGCAAACTCACAGGGTAGGTACCATGGTGGAGAAATCGAAGCCCAGGGAAGTTAAGAATCATTTCCAAGGTAATACAGCTAGTAAGAGGTAGAGCCTGGGCTTTAACCTTGGCAATCTGGCACCAAAGCCTGGATTTTTACCCACTGTGCTTCACTCTACCTCAAATAATACTAGGGTTTTTGTGGTTATTTCTTTGTCTTTATTAGTTTTGGCACTAGAATAAAACACCTGTGACCAGGAAAGAATCTTAAAATACTGCCCTCTCTACCCCATCTCCTGTTGTCCCAGTTCAGAAAACCATTTTTAGACAACCTAGCTTCCATAGAAATAAAAAGAAAGACCCGGCGCTTACCAGTACATACAGCTTAGCTAGTGAGAGGAATAGTTAAGGGAGTGTGGATAAATGGAATGCCGAGGAGGGTGACATCCACACTAGATGAAGACTTGGCTGAAGTGCACCAAGAACACAGAGAAAGGAGCACTCAAGTTCAGGGGAGTGGCATGGCAGATGCGTAGGACAGTGGTCAGCAGAGCAGGCAGGTGGCATTTCAGGCTTCTGAAAGACAATGACAGGTTGCTTCTCTTCCAGGCCAGCTCTCTGCTGTGGCCGGGGAGTGCAGTGGAGGATGGCTCAAGTACTTGGGCCCTGCACCTGCATAGGAGACCAGGAAGAAGCACCTGGCTTCTGGCTTCGGATTGGTGCAGTGCGCCGGCCGTAGCAGCCATTTGGGGAGTGAACCAATGGAAGAAGACCTTTCTCTCTGTCTCTCTGTCTGTCTCTCTCACTATCTAACTCTGTCAAAAAAAAAAAAAAAAACTGAGCAGAAACTTGAAAGAAAGTGCAGGCTGGCATATTGCAATGGTTGAGGCAAGAGATGGGGAAAACCTCACCCTGGGCACTGGCAGAGACAACACACAGTAGGAAGTGGATTGACAGTGCACAGGTAGGGTGATGGGATCTGTCAATCAGTGAGCAGAAGCAGGGGAGAGGGAGGATCGGAGGTGAGTGCTGGCTGTCCCAGGCCACTCATCCCGCTAGCCATTGAAGGCAACTAAGATTCAGGAGATCGTGCAGTTAGGGAAACACAACTGGGTAGAAGGTGAGAACATGGGCCCTGTATTTACACATACCTGGGTCAGAATCTATGCTCTACCACTTGTTGATTGGAGATACGTTAATACCACGGAGCGCCTTAGCACATTGCCGCTTAAGCACACGTTCAGTAAGTATCCGGGGCAGTAGCCTCATACTTCGAGTGAACCCCTCTTGTACAGGTCTGGTAGGCAGAGTAACTTTCCTAAGTCCTACTACCAGCGAGAGTCTGCAGAGACCACACTCTGAAGGGCTTGGTTCTAGGTGCCTCGCTGCCCTCCTGTTCATCTGGGTCGGGCCAGGTCTGCGGCTGCAGCCCCTTTGACTTCCCGGCACAGTCTCTTCACTTCACTGCCCTTTACTGAGCACGTGTTCATGCCTGCCATGTGGTTACATGCCCTGCATGTTGTTCTAAGGGCTGAATGTGGATTTTCATTTTCTCTCTTCGCTTTCCCCCTATAAATTAGACATTCACTTTTCCAGAGTCCTGTTGGGCACGCCAGAGGGAGTTGTTTCCTTTTGTGTGTGCCCTGGGGAATTTTCATGGCGATATAAATTGTGTTTCTTGATGACTTGCCTCTACACGAAGGCCACCCAAAACGCACCCTCCTCTGTAACCTAGATCTCAGTGTGTGTTCCTATTTTTCCTCCTTTCAAGGTGTCCAAGTTAAGCTATTAAGTAGATAATACTGTGTTAAGCCCAGATCATGGTGCTTGGGAAAACAACACCCAAGACTCGTGATTAGTACACACTGTTAATTGTTGAGCTGTTGAGCAGCGGATGCCAATGGCTGACTTCGCGTGTCATGCTGTGACAGCTCGCTCGCATCACAGAGGTCAAGATTATCCGCCATGATGGTGGGAGAAGCCAGAACACTATATCAGATAGTGTTGGACCAAAAGAACGAGACTCATTCACTGTGTCTCACGTGGGTGAAGTGGACCCAGCACCACCACGCCACATGCTTCTTTTATTCCCTTGTCTGCTAAGTATGCAAGTACAAACAGCTTTAACACAATTTTTTTTCTTTTCTTTCTTTCTTTTTTTTTTTTTTACCTAGAAAGGAGCCTGGGGCTGCATCCAAGTACATTTAACATATGAAAATTGAGCTGCTTTGAACTTGTATGTTTTTGATAACTGCTTGGTATGCTTCCTGGAGGATCACCTGTAGGCTTTTCTTTCCAAATCCTAATCCCTTTGATTGAGTGCCAGGACAGATAGCTCTCATTGAATAACGCCAGTCTCATAATTCTTCCTTCATTCAGGGTTGAAAGGGAACAGCTCCAGATTCAATAGGCAAATCCTCAGATTTAGCTAAAGTAATTCAAACACTTTAAAACTGAAATTGTTTTGTTCTAAAATAGAGTTCAGATGGGCTACCGAATGTTTACATAAGCCAGTTGCTGCCAGGAACTGCGGGACCGGGAAGGAAACCACACTTGTCTCCGCCCCCACCCACCCGCTTTGCTCTGCTCCTCGCTATCTCTGGGACCAGGAAGGATTAAAAGGACAGAGTTGAGAGCCAGAGGTTTCGGAGCAGTCTGGTCTGGTTGTTTTTCAGTGTGGGCATGAGGCTGTGCTGGACTCTTCTTGTTTTTCTCTCCTCTAAAAGACCGGGCTCCACGATCTTGCTCCCTCCTCCCCAACCCCCCGGTTGGAGGAAGGAAAACAGCCATGTTCTTTTTATCTCTCTACAAATGTGCCTGGTGGGGACTAATCTAAACCAGGGCAAGATGCTTTGATTTAAAACTGTTGAGAGGAACGGAAGGTGCTGCAGAATTAGAAATGAGGTGGGGCTGGGCCTCCTGGCTGTCCTGCTCTTGAGCCGGCTGCCTCTTTTTTGTTTGGGGATTTTTTTTTTTTTTTTTTTTTTTTGGCCCCTACCTGGACTTGTATGGAGATCTCTGTTTCAGGTCTTTCAGAGATCATGTTCACTAAAGGATGATTCTTTTCTGCTGAACATCCTGTGTCTGTCCTATTTGGCGAGATAGTGCTTCTGTTGGGAAAAGCCACCTTCTTTGTCATTGTGCCTGCTGTCCTAATTTAGAAGGGAACCTGAAAAGCCATTTCCATGTTCTTTGTGTGATTGGGCCCTGCACAGTTTATCAGAGTGGACGATCCCTCTTGGGTGAGCAGCTCCCGCCCGCCTCTTGACCATTAGTCGGGGGAAGGACTGTAGCCATGGGTAGAGTACTGGTGGAGCTGAGAGCCCCCCTAAGCTGAACTTGAGGCAAGACTAGGAGCCTTGGGCCCCCTCTCCCCACCTCATTTCTCACCTATAAAATAAGGCTATCAAATCACTTTTTGATACCAATCCTTCCTAAAGAACATAGTGATGTGAATGCTGTTATGTGGACGTGAATCTTCTCCATAAAGGAGGACCCAAAATGATTCAACAGTGATGCACACAGATCTAAACCGAATGCGTTTTCCAGACTTCTGCTAGACTGAAAGTTCTATCTCGGTTGTAGTTTATGAATTATAATCCGTTGATGGTTGAAGTTCATTAACAGCCTTGTTCATTTGATTTTTTTCTCTCATTTCTCCTTTTTCATCTCTCTCCCTAGAAGGTTTTTATGACATTGTAATCATTTGTAATTTGTAAATGCCTTCAGTATTGCTTGAAAAGAGCGTGTGATTTTCATGGGTATCCCTTAACCATGGAAGGATTGTGTGTGTATCACTGTTGATTCTTACCGCAAGACTTTGGGTACAACGTTTATGACACGTTTAATTATATTCCTAAATGCAAAAGAGGATTCTAATTTAAAAATAAGTGGCTATACTTTTTAATTCTTATTTAGCCTCTGTAGCTGTTTTAATATCCCTTTTATGGTTGACTGGTCGATGTTTTAAAACAAGTTCTTCAGGGACTCTATGCCCATTAGTCCCTGGCAATAAAACTTGAACTTCACTAAACTAAAACATGATGCCATGGAGCAATTAAGAGGGGAACTTTCAGAGATGACTGTGAATATGAAATACAGTGATTTATATTATTAATGGATTTGGGGAAAACCAGCCCACCCCTTTTAAGCTCAACTATGTGTATTTGGGAGTTTTTATATTTTTAATTTATTTCTTTGTTTCTCTCAAGGCAGTAGGGGGTTCCAAAGCGGCTCTTAAGGTATACCAGTCCTCCTTTTGTAGCCTGTTATTTCTGAATATGAGCCTTTATTTTTTCTTTTTATATGGAAAATGGGGTGATGTCACTTAGGAAAGCATTTTTCCCCAAAGTGGTCTTGGGAACCAGAATCTGGTGAAGTGTTATTTAAAAGCGATAACATAGTAAAGCTATGCTTTGTGCTTTAAATAATTGTAGGATTTACAGGCTATATCCCTAACCTGTTCAGTTTTATGGGAGGACAAAATACAGGGATTCATTTTATCATAGTTTCTTAAAAACGTCGGAGCACAGTTGACAGTTATTTCTGCAGCGTAATAATAAGTTCTTTGTATTTATTAATCTTAGTTTGTAGTCATTTAGGAGTGCTGCAATTTAGTAGTTATTTAATTTGCAAATGGGATTGGCCTCTCTAACCTCTGAAGGAAAGAGTGACTTTTAATGCTTTAAAACTTTCATTGACTCTCAATTGCCAACTACAGGATCAAGTCAGATTTTTAAAAGCCCTACATGCCTTTTAGCCTCTTCTCCCATTTCCTCTACTATGCTCTGTTTCTCTTAATGGTACATCTGCTTTGGAGCATTTACTTTGTCCCAGACTTTCCATATAATGGACTTCTGGGTCCATATTCTGCTCATGTTCACTACTCTCCATGAATTTCTTCTTTACTTTGTCCTACCTCCCCTCCCCACAAATTGCGCTGTTTCTGTGCCTGCACTTCAAATGTTTTGTCCTCTAAGAAGCTTTCTTTAATTCATGGGTTCCTTTATATCCATACGAGATGTTGAAAACACAGACTATACAATTATACAAAGGTACTGCAAAAAGTTTTTGCAAAACATGAAATTAAAAGGTAAGTTTTTGCGGTAGGCTTCGTGGCTCAGTGGGTTAAGCTGCTGCTTGCAATGCCAGTGCCCCATATCAGAGCACCAGTTCAAGTCTGAGCTGCTCTGCTTCCAGTCCAGCTCCCTGCATATGCACCTGGGAAAGCAGCAGAAGCCAGCTGAAGTACTTGAGCCCCTGCCACACATGTGGGAGACCAGGATGAAGTTCCAGGCTCCTGACTTCAACCTGGCCCAGCCCCAGCCATTGCAGCCATTTGGGCAGTGAACCAGCTGATAGAAGATCTCTCTGTTTCTCTCTCTCTCTGGCATTCTAGCACTCTGCTTTTCAAATAAATCTTTTTTGAGATGTTTATTTTGGTGCCAAAAAATTTTTAAATCCATACATAGTTGTTTCATAATATACATTTCCATGCACTTTTTGAAGATCCTTCATATGCATGGCTTTCAAAATTTTTGCACCAAAACAAAGCTCTCTTTTAATTCCATTTTTAATGCATGCTTTTTGGGGTACTCTATAGCTCTGTTGGACTCCCTCCACAATCTGGCAAGTTGGTTCTCCTCTCCGGACCATAGCACTCTCTATAAATCTTCATTGTTACACTGGTCTTGTTCAGCTTAGCTATTTGCATACTCTAGTCTCTTGTCCACCAACAGTTGAGCCTCTTGAGGACAGACATTGTCTTAACTATCTTTGTGTCCTGAAGTACACAAGGGAGATACATGCTACCTGGCTACTCCATACATGAACAAATGTTTTCTTGCCTTAAAAAATATACCCAGAGATGCTACTATGATTTGGATATGCTTGAGTGTGACCTGCAAAGGCCCACGTGTTAGAAGCTTCGTCTGCTGTGTGGTGATGTTGAAAGGTAGTGGGGCCAATAAGTTGTGGGGCTCACTGAGAGTTGGATAAGTTGTTGGAGGTACTGCCCTAGGTGGGGACTCAAGGAGTTCTTGTAGGACTCTTAGTTAATTCTCACAAGAGTAAGATTATATATATATATAGAGTTACAGAGTAAGAGACAGAAAAATCTTCCATCCTCTGGTTGACTCCCCAAAATGGCCACAATGACCAGGGCTGGGCCAGGCTAAAGCCAGAAGCCTGAAACTTCATCCAGGTCTCCCAATGTGGGTGGTAGGGCCCCAAGCACTTGAGCCCATATTCTGCCTTCCCAGGAGTATTAGCAGGGAACTGGATCAGAAGTAGAGTGGCTGGGACCTGAACTGGTGCCTATATGGGATGCTGACATTGAAGATGGGAGCTTAACCCACATCATGCCACACACCGGCCCCAAGAGGAAGATTATATGAAAGAGTGAACCTGACCCCCAAATCACTCTCCCTGGCTTCCTGTCTTGCCGTGATGGCTGTCCTTCTTATGTGTAGTCCTTCCATCATGCCAGTCACCAAGACGTGATGTATTACTAGGGTCCTCACCAGAGCTGGTGCCATGCTGTTTGGATTTTCAGCTTCCAAAACTGAGCTAATTAAACCTCTTTACTATATAAAATCCTCAGCCCCTGATATTTCCTTATAGTGATGAGAAATGGACTGATACAGATGTTCAGCATGAGCAGCTTGGTGAATAGCAGCTTCTTTGTTGTTTTAGATATCCTTAGTAGGTCCATATGATACTGCTGAGGTTAGCATGATGAACATTAAACTCAGAAACCATCAGAAACTTACCAGAGCTCATGATTTGCTATTGAGAAACCTGGGTCTAGACACTTGATCCCTTGGGTCAGGTACTCTGACAGCCATACCAGATGCTCTGTGTTAACCTACCCAACAAGTCATCCTTCTCCTACCCTACTTTTTCACTTTTGCTAAGAGAATCTGAATTCTGTTCAACTGGTGAGAGAGGCTTCTTGATTTTAGGGAGGGCGGCTCCTCTACTAGACCCAGGTGGTAAATCAGAGGTGAGTGAAGCCAGTCGTGGCACTCCCTTGCCCTCTGGTAGATGTTCACCTTCCTAGGCTCCCTGGCAAGTAGGGGCCAGCCACGTGAGACGTGTGACAACGTCTGCTAGAGAGTTTCTCAGAAGGATTTGTTTCCTGGTAAAAAGACAGGGTCTCGTATTTTAAAAAGAGCCTTACTCTTTACTCTTTTAGAGGCCTCCTGCTTGTTACTCGGGCTTTAGCAGCCAACTTTCAATACCTTGACAGAAAGTTATTACAGTGATCTGAGTAGAACAGAGGCTAGAAAGATCCTGGGCCCGTGGTAACCAACCTTGAACCCCTCCACCCCCAGCCTTGTTGTAAGTAGCCTGATGGTTTAAGCGTATAGTACTTGGTTTTCTGCTACTTGACAAAGAAGGAAGAATAATGGAGATACATCTTAAGAGGAAAGGTGGTAGAAATACATACATATTATATATAGTTTATTTATATTTACATAATATATATAATGTACAGAAGTCATGACAATTTACTAGTTATGAAATTTGCTTCTACACTAAGACTTTCTATGGCACTAAGAAACATGGGCTCGCTGCTGAGATTTTTTTTTCTATAAATGATAAGAAGTCTTTTTGCTCAGCTGAAAGGGAATGGAATGGTGTAATGTACGTAAAATATGCAACAGGAGAAAACACAGTCTTTGTAGCTAACAAGAAGTTGCCTATAATCAAGCAGAACGCAAGGAAGTTAGAAGATCAGAATGAGTAGAGTCTGCTGTCTTTGGGAAGATGTCACTTTCATTGTAAAAATCAGAGACATAGATGTGGCAGTTGAAGCAAACCACAGACATGCAGAAAGACGAAGAGCAGAAGCTTAAGAAAAGGAGAAGGAAATTCACTGGGAGACAAGGTTATCGCATGAAAATGGAGAATGTTGGGTTTATGTTGAACCATTACTGAAGCGTCTTGGTGCTGCCGGGCATTAGGCTGGGAGAGACATGAGAGAAATAGAACATTTGGAAACTCTAAGTTTTAATATTTCAACATATATGATCCCAATTCTTTGTCTTGATTTGCAAAAACCAATGATTGCTACAAATATGGTTGTTATATTATTCTCTGTCCAAGGAGATTCACAAAGTTGTAGGAAAATGGAATTAAAAGATGATCTTTGATATTGTACTTGTGTTATTTAAAAAATATGCTGTAATTTTTTTAAGTGAAGAAATAAGAGACAATGCATATAAAACATCTTTACCCAATGTGTATTCCTCAAAATACTGGGGCCATGGGATGTTAGATGACTTTAAGCAGAATACAAGAGAGAGCTGGTTTCCATGGTCCAATAGATTTGGGAGAGCATGGGTTAAACAGAACTGAATAGTGCCTATTATTACAAGAATTCTCAGAATCCTTAGTAATCTCATGCTGATTGTTACTGTCCAAGAGGCAGCTGCCACCTGGAGCATTTCCCAAAGTATTTTTGGACAAAGTATTTGACCTTCCATCCTTTTTTATGTAGCCATGTTCAGAACTGAGGCATTAGGAAGGTTGGTATAGACCATGCTATAGAGTGGCAACAGCCTGGGACACAGGTAAAGGAGACATAACTACAGACGGGAGCGTCGAGAGCATGTATGTACACTAAGGATAAGGAGCAGTAGAAGCAAAGAAAACACAAAACAGTAAAAGGCACAGGAGCAGGGGAGGGTGGTTAATAAGGTAAGCAAGATACTTGAGCTTACAAAACAGAAAAAATAATAAAGGATTTCTGCTATTGTCTCTGTCCAAGTCGAGGAGTTTTCTTCTGTTTTGTTTTCTGTGTTCCTGGAGAAGATAGGACTAGATCAGAGACTTAACCTATAATATCAGAATCTATTTAGTGAATCTAGCTATCAGTTAGTATTCTTCCCATTAGAAGACACAGAGAAACCAACTCAAATTGACATAAAGTAAAAAGAGCTTATTGGTTAGTGTAACTTAAAAGTGCATAGTTAATCAAGCATAGCTTCATCCAGGCATTAGGTATAGCACCAAGACTCATTTCTCTGCTCTTAGGTTCTTAGTTGCTTCCATTCTTACACTCTGCACAGCTCCTGAAAACATTAACCTCTTCTCTTCTGGTTGCAGCTCTAGACTTCACATCTGCCATCACATCACAAGTCCAGTCAGAGAGAAAACACTTGTGTTTCTTGGAAGCCCCAGCGCTTCACCATGCCACTTTAGTCTTATTGAACCAATTCATATGACCAAGGAGATAAGGCTCATATTGACTGGCTTAAATCACTGCTTGTGGGAGGCCAGCGCTGTGGCACAGTGGGTTAAAGCCCTGGCCTGAAGCGCCGGCATCCCATATGGGTGCTGGTTCTAGTCCCGGCTGCTCCTCTGCTGATCCAGCTCTCTGCTATGGCCTGGGAAAGCAGTAGAGGATGGCCCAAGTCCTAGGGCCCCTGCACCCACATGGGAGACCTGGAAGAAGCTCCTGGCTCCTGGCATCGGATCAGCGCAGCTCCGGCAGTTGCAGCCATCTGGGGAGTGAACCATTGGATGGAAGATCTGTTTCTACATCTTTCTGTAACTGTCTTTCAAGTAAATACAATAAATCTTTAAAAACAAATCACTGCATGTGGGCCCCACCCCAAGTGGTGGAGGTTCCCAAAGGAAAATCAAATGTTAAGTAACCCCCCCCCCCAAATAAAACTTCCACAACAAATCCTAGAGAGTTGGCCCAACATAATTTTAAATTCCAAATGTTGGAATGTTTAGGGTCCTAGGTCTGACAGCATGGATTGGCTCCTTCCATTTGGAGCACCCCAGTAAGAGAAGAGCATTGACAGCTGTCATGGGGGATGCTGATGCCTACTGAAGACGCCATGACAAATCTTTGGAAGTAAACAAAAAGCAGCTTTTGGGAACCCAGGGTTTTTTTTTTTTTTTTAAGATTTATTTATTTGTTTGACAGAGTTACACAGAGAGAAGGAGAAGCAGAGAGAGAGAGGTCTTCTGTCTGCTGGTTCATTCCTCAACTGGCCGCAATAGACAGAGCTGTGCCAGTCCGAAGCCAGGAGCCAGGAGCTTTTTCTGGTTCTCCCACGCTGCTGCAGGGGCCCAAGGACTTAGGCCATCTTCCACTGCTTTCCCAGGCCATAGCAGAGAGCTGAATTGGAAGTAAAGCAGCCAGGACTCCAACCGGCGCCCATAAGGGATGCCAGCACTGGAGGCGGCGGCTTTACCTGCTATGCCACAGCACCAGCTCTGGGAACCCAGGTTTTACCCATGCGCAGAACCTGTCAGCCACAGGCAGAAGTCATTAGCAGAATTTATATGAGCCAGTAGCCAACACTGAGTCAAAAGGAGGTCCACGGAGGGGATTTCTCCTTGCTGGAAACAAGCAGAGTAATGGGGAAGACTTTGCGGGTAAAGTTTCAGAGAACCTAATGCATAAATCCCCTTAACAAACACCGGGATTTCTGTTTGTAACTCATCCCTCTCAGCTTCAGTCCCATGGAGACACGCTACCATAGCTGCAGCCCTTAGGCCAACACAACAACAAGGAAGAGAAGGGTGGAATTAATGGTGAGAGTATGGAAACTACTGAAACTTGCTGAGTTGTGCACGATGTAGCACTGTGCACATTTTTGCTTGCTGTTCCCTGTCTAAGCAGCTGGCTGCTGAACAGTGGGCATTGTCCCTCTTACAGCTTCTCTGACCTTCATTTCACATCCAGGAGAGACCGTGCCATCAGCTGGTGGATTCTCCTAAACTCTGTGACAAGTTAGAATGGAGAAGTCTGGATTTTCTTCATACTTCTTTGCAGAGAATATCATGAATGTGCTAAGTTTCTATCTTGGGAGAATTTTTTAAAAAAGACTTACTTGTCTATTTGAAAGAGTGACAGAGGAAGAGGGAGAGGTATCTTCTATCCACTAGTTCACTCCCCAAATGATGTTAACTGCCAGTACTGGACCATGCCAGAGCCAGAACCCAGAGACTCCATCCAGATCTCCATCATGGGTGAGAGGCACAAGCAATTGAACCATCTTCCATTGCCTTCCCACATACATTAGCAGGAGGTAGATGGGAAGTGGAGCAGCTGGGACTCAAACCAGTGCCATGATATGGGATGCCAGCATCACAAGCCAGTGAGTAACCTACTGTACCACAGCTGGCTCATCAGGGCAATTTTAAGAAGCAACCCACTTGATTTTTGGATTGACATGTATGAGTTTGTACCTCTGGTTTTAAGAAATGCAGCCAGACTCTAAGTAAAGATGGTATAGCCTGATCTTTCTTTATCCTTTATCTACTTGTTGCAATTGATATGAAGTCAGGGCAAACGGCAAGTCTCAAAGTAAAGGATCCAGCCACAGTCTACGGAGTAAGAGATCAGGAGCGATCTTGTATGATGATAAATGTTTGTGCTCTATTAGTGCTTTGGCCATGGATTTGGCTGCCATTCAACAGCCTCTGTGGCTGCCTTTTTATATGGTTCTTCTGTCCCTCCTCCTGTTTGGTTGCAAACTTATTTTGACTGAGGATTTTCTTGTCACCTCCTGTTGACATTTCAAGTTATTGCATTAAGGAAAACATAGGAGAAAGCAAACAACCAAGGATATGCCAACAGGTCACCAGGCATAGAAATCATACTCAAATTTCAAAGGAAACGAGAGGGTTTGAGGTGGAGAATGGAGAACAGATATATTTATGAGGGGAAAAATCCCCTTGACGTTTGGGGCCTAAGTCTGCTTCTAGATGTGGATATTTCTCTCGGCTACTAGGCGATTCCTGCGACTGCTCAGGGGGAAAGGCACTGGTCCAACTGAAGCTGCCATGTGATTTTATGGAATCATGCTAACATTCTGATTTCTCTGATTATAAGTGACTGTAACAACAAAGAGAGTAACTCGGCTCTAAGAACCATTTCCATTTCCACAGTGTCTCTTGGGAACAGGTTTGTTTTGGTCTGTGCATTCCCCAGAGGCAAGCTGAGACTATGTAAATTAAAGAAATTGAGTCAATGACAACCAACTTTGTGGTTTTATTTGATTTTCCCAAAACACATGTCAATCAGCATGTCTTAAACGACACAATATGATGAAAGCGGAGCAGTAATCGCCCATATACTGCATTTTAATTGCTATAGCGTGTGATGGTAGTGAAGTTGGACCCCTAGGTGTTCTTTTACCTTTGAGCTATTTCTCCGGATGTAAGAGGGGCGTCAGGAAGTCTACACTCTGAGCTGGGCTCTGTCACACGTCAGCTTGTGTGACCTTGGATAAATCTCTGTTTCTTTGGGTCCTGTTTTCTCTCAGTTGTGAAAAGAGAGATTTAAAACTAGGTCAAATCTCAAGAGCCTTCCATTTTGGGGGTTGACTATACCAAGGAATTTTCTTTTTTTCTTTTCTTCTTCATTTTTTTAAGATTTTTATTTATTTGGAAAGTCAAAGTCAGAGAGTGGGAGAGAGTGAGCAAGCAAGCGTCCATCTGCTGGTTCACTTCCCAGAAGGCCGCAGTGACCAGGCCAAGCCAGAGCCAGGAGCCAGGAGCTTCATCCAGGTCTCCCACATGGATGGCAAGGGCTCAAGGATTTGGGCTATCTTGTGCTGCTTTCCTAGGCTGTTAGCAGGGAGCTGAATTGAAAGTGGAACAGCAGAGAAATGAACCAACATCCATATGAGATGCCGATGTTGCAGGATGCAGCTTTACCCACTCCGCCACAGCCCTGGCCCTGAGGAAGTGATTGATCTCTTGAATTTAATTCTTGAATTTTATAATCTTTAAATCTCTTCAGCAGTTGAAGCTCCTGATTTTTTGTCAGTAGCAAAGATGACTGTTGTCTAAACTTGGGATTTCTGGGACTGACTTCAGTTAATTGCATACTTTATTTTCCCAAAAGGTTTATTTTATTTTATTTGAAGGGCAGAGTTACAGGGAGAGAGAGGGAGAGACGTAGAGAAAGAGGTCTTCCATCTGCTGGTTCACTGTCCAAATGGCTGCAACAGCCAGAGCTAGGCCAGGCTGAAGCCAGGAACCAGGAGCTTTATCCAGGTCTCCCACATGGGTGTAAGGGTCCAAGTACTTGGACCATATTCTGCTGCTTTCCCAGATGCATTAGCAGGGAGCTGACTCACAAGTGGAGTAGCTGGGACTTGAACTGATGCCCATAAGGGATGCCAGTGCCATCGGTGGTGGTTTTGCCTGCTGTGCCACAATGCCGGCCCCTGTGTACATATTTTTAATGGGGTTATGTTTCTGGGGCTGATTACAGTGAGTCTCATATATATTTTTAACTGGCTTCTATTAAGTGTGTGTGAGAGAAATAGTAATAGCAATTTAGGTGGATTTCCTCCTGCCATCATTGTGTGAGCAAATGTGAAATGAGAGTCAGCTATCTGTGCATACTTCTCAAAGGGTGAATGCCTTTCTGTTGTGAGTCTGATTCTACACCATAAAGATATGTTTTTGGGTTTTATTCTGTGTGTATGTGTGTGTGCACAATACAACCTCTAAACATAAGGCAGTTACTTGATTTCATGTTTAATGAAGAAACAACCTATTCCAATGATAGAGAAACCTAGCTGTGTTGGACTTACAAAAGATACATTGGGTTACAAAGTACAAAGTAAGTATCTGTGTTCAATTCAAGGTGTGTTCTTCATGTAATTTCAGCTCTTCATAACTCTTGGTTTCTCTGATGATTTAGACCCTGGTGCCTTTGCTCATTCCCCTGCTCCCGTAAGCACTAAGTAGAACTCATCTATAAAGTTCCATCAGATCTTGTGCAGTTTTTTTCTTCTTCTAGTTGATCTGCAAAATGATGAGCATGGAGTTGGAAACAGGATCACGTGTTTTTTTTTTTTTTTTTTTTTTTTTTTTTTTGACAGGCAGAGTGGACAGAGAGAGAGAGAGAGACAGAGAGAAAGGTCTTCCTTTGCCGTTGGTTCACCCTCCAATGGCCGCCGCGGCCGGCGCGCTGCGGCCGGCGCACCATGCTGATCCGATGGCAGGAGCCAGGAGCCAGGTGCTTTTCCTGGTCTCCCATGGGGTGCAGGGCCCAAGCACCTGGGCCATCCTCCACTGCACTCCCTGGCCACAGCAGAGAGCTGGCCTGGAAGAGGGGCAACCGGGACAGAATCCAGCGCCCCAACCGGGACTAGAACCCGGTGTGCCGGCGCCGCTAGGCGGAGGATTAGCCTAGTGAGCTGCGGCGCCGGCCCAGGATCACATATTAAGGCTGCTCTGTAGGCTCCAAGAGCCATTTCTCCCCCGGGTGATTTATCCAGGTGCCGGTGGTCACAGGCACTGCCAGCTTCATATTCCGCCTCCAAACCCTGGCAGGGCCTAGCCTTGGGAAGGGCTGCCTTTGAGCCAGATGCTTAGTAACATTGTGTTCTAGACACCTCAGCAAACTGACATTTCTACCTGAGTGCATAAAATGTCATCACCTGGAAACAAACAGATAGGGAAAGACAGAGAAGACACCTACAGAGGCCCCACATGCTGTGTGGCTGTGAAGCTAGATGCATTTGTAATCAGGTTCTAAGCAAAGATATACTGTTTCAGCCTCTCTTATTTTCCACTAGACGGCCGTTTCATGGAAAGAGATCTTCTCTTCTCTCAATGTCACATTACCCCCTTTGAATTCCAGAGTCACTTCAGATCTTCAACACTCTCAATAAGTAGTTGGCTTTCACCGTTATTTTTGAAATCCATCATACTTAAAAAAAAAAAAAAACTACTGTTTTCAAAAAGATATTAACAAGTGTTGATATTAACAAGTGTGATGATGAGAGGGACAAAATTGCTGATGGGAATGTAAAATGGTGTACCTACCCACTTTAGAAAACACTCTAGAAGTTCTTTTTTTTTTTTTTTTTTTTTTTTTTTTTTGACAGGCAGGGTGGACAGTGAGAGAGAGAGAGACAGACAGAGAGAAAGGTCTTCCTTTCTCGTTGGTTCACCCTCCAATGGCCGCCACGGCCGGCGCGCTGCGGCCGGCGCACCGCGCTGATCCGATGGCAGGAGCCAGGTACTTGTCCTGGTCTCCCGTGGGGTGCAGGGCCCAAGGACTTGGGCCATCCTCCACTGCACTCCCGGGCCACAGCAGAGAGCTGGTCTGGAAGAGGGGCAACCGGGACAGAATCCGGCGCCCCGACCGGGACTAGAACCCGGTGTGCCGGCGCCGCAAAGTGGAGGATTAGCCTAGTGAGCTACGGCGCCGGCTCTAGAAGTTCTTAAAAAGGTTAAATATGGAATTACTGTATGATCCAGCAATTCCGCTCCTAGTTACTCCTTACCAAAGAGAAGTGAAAACCTGTGTCTACAAAGCATATATATGAATGTTTAAAGCAGCTTTATTCATTATAGCCAAAAAGTGGAAACAACCCACATGTTCATCAAATGATGAATGAATAATCAAATAACCAAAATGTGATATGTCCATGCAGAGGAATACTATTTGGCAATAAAAATAGTGAAGACCTACAACGTGGATGAATATTTGAAAATACTGTGCTAAGAGAGAGAAGCCAGCCACAGACATACTCTGTATGGTGATCACAATTACATGAACTATCTTGAATAGGCAAATCTGTACAGGTGCAAAGTGGAGTACTGGTTGTTGGGACTGAAGAGTGCAAGGAGGAGTATGAAGTGTATCCTGGAAATGAGCAAATCATGTGGCATATGCATCATAAGTCCATAAAGCTGTTTCCAGAAAACCCAACCTGTGTCAGAACACAGCATTTCCTCGTTGAAGGCCTTTCATTTGGCCCTTTATATCCTTTCTCTGATATATCCTGAGATACAGGGAAAGCTTAGATTTTTTTTTTTTTTTTTTGGCAGGCAGAGTTGACAGTGAGAGAGACAGAGAGAAAGGTCTTCCTTTGTCATTGGTTCACCTTTCAATGGCCACCGCAGGCTGCAGCCGGCACACTGCAGCCAGCGCACCACGCAGATCCGATGGCAGGAGCCAGGTGCTTCTCCTGGTCTCCCATGGGGTGCAGGGCCCAAGCACCTGGGCCATCCTCCACTGCACTCTCTGGCCACAGCAGAGAGCTGGCCTGGAAGAGGGGCAACCGGGACAGAATCCGGTGCCCTGACCAGGACTAGAACCCGGTGTGCCAGCGCCGCAAGGTGGAGGATTAGCCTATCGAACCCCGGCGCCGGCTGGGAAAGCTTAGATTTATTGTCCATATTTGCCAGAGCGGATCCAGAGGCATGGGGGAAAAGAATGATCTGAGAACTTGCTAAATGTTGTCCAGAACCCCCTTTACTCCTTTCCAGATGTTTAGACTCCGAAATACTTCCTTCTTCTAGAATTTTGTAGTTAGATCCTATACTGCCATTGACTTAATTATTTTCCTTTTGTCCATGGCATCATATTGGAAGCTCCTTGAAGGTAGGAAACATGCTCGCTTATTCCTTAGTGTCCTCAACACTTGGACTGTGTCGTACATCCCAAAGGCACACAATACACACGTGGCTGTCATGTAAAAACTCAAAAGACTCAGCTCTCAAGATGGCAGATCGGATTTCAGAGAGCCTCATCCTGGGAACCTGGGAACTCTCAATATTTAACACTCTGTGGATAATTCCACCTTCTGTTCATCCCAAAGATGTGAGGGGAGTGTTGAGGGGTTGCCTTCCGTGTCCCTGGCCTGCTAGAGAAGGGGAGAAACCCGTGAGGAAGGCAGCACGGGCCTTTGTTGATGCGCACAGGAAGCAGGTGGGCTCTTGAGTGCATCCTGCCCTGGCTGTCCTACCTGCTGTTCCACGTGCAGCCTCGTGCCGGGCCAGGGTGCAGGGTCTGGGAGGGGGAGGAGAAACACTGGGAAATAGATGTTTCCTTCCTCTTTCCCGAAAATAGCAACCCCAGCTTTCCAGGAGTGATCCTTTGGGAATTCTGAAAAGAATTAACAGAAATAATGGTACCCGTTCCCGCCTTTTATCAAGTTTGGAAAATAGGGGAGACTCTGGGGCTTGGAACTGGCTTCCCTGAATTCATTGCTGACCGACCCCTGATACTAGGGGCAGACAATTGTATGAGAGAAGGCTTCCTCCAAGAGTTGCTGGTAGGAGCCCCAAATGGAATCATGAGATCCTAGATATGAATTAATGGGAAGAAGAGAGGTTCCAGCCAGCATCTGTTAGTACAGTTAAAGCTATTTATTTATATGACTCGCTATCCATTGGCACCCACTTTCATTTAATTAAGCCCTGAAGCATTCAGTAGAAAAATGAGGTTTATGTTGATTTTCCTGGTGTTCCATTTCCCCATCAAGGTTTCAGAAAGATCTACTGACAGCCTTGCTGAAAAAAATATGCTTGTAAGCGATTTCACTTTCCTCCTTTAGAAAGGTAGTGAGACATCTCTAGTGCATGCCATGTTTAATGTTAATCCTTTTTGA
This sequence comes from Oryctolagus cuniculus, assembly GCF_964237555.1. Lineage (NCBI taxonomy): Eukaryota > Metazoa > Chordata > Mammalia > Lagomorpha > Leporidae > Oryctolagus > Oryctolagus cuniculus. The sequence continues at coordinate 37,443,370 of NC_091449.1, forward strand.
GAATGAGCACAATTTCTATGAGAACTTTAAACTGTATTATTCTGGAACAGAGAACATTGTTTCAGAAAGACCTCTGTCCTTTTAGCATCTCAGTTCATGATAGGATAAAGTAATATATCATATATATATATATATATATATATAGGCACACACATAAGCACACACGGTGTATAATTGTTATATTAGTAGCAATATTAATAGCTTTATGATGTGACTGTGTCCCAACTTGTAAGGTCATTTAATATGTGTAATACATGTTATCTATCTCATTTAATCCTCATGAGAGTTCTTTGAAGATTATTATTGCCATTTTACAGATCAGAAAATATGAAGATAGAAGAAATTAGGCCATGCTTACCTAGCTAGCTGTTGCTCATTCTTGATTCATGAGCCATCTAGGCTAATCCTCTGCCTGTGGCACCGGCACCCCGGGTTCTAGTCCCGGTCAGGGCACCGGATTCTGTCCCAGTTGCTCCTCTTCCAGTCCAGCTCTCTGCTGTGGCCCGGGAAGGCAGTAGAGGATGGCCCAAGTCCTTGGGCCCTGCACCTGCGTGGGAGACCAGGAGGAAGCACCTGGCTCCTGGCTTTGGATTGGTGCAGCGCGCCAGCCGTAGCAGCCATTTGGGGGGTGAACCAATGGAAAAAAGGAAGACCTTTCTCTCTGTCTCTCTCTCTCTCTCACTGTCTAACTCTGTCAAAAAAAAAAAAAAAAAAAGCAACTACTGTATATTGGCATTAAAGATAGAAAAAGGGTCAAACACAACTTCAGTGAAGTTACCATCTAGGGCTAATAACTGTCTTAGGGCAGAATTTAAATATATATGCCAAAGAGAAAGCAGGCTAGATTGGGGAGTTTGCTGGCAGCTGTCTTAGGACTGTTTGGTGAAGGTTAATGTAATTTCTAAATGCAAGCAGCAACTTACTGACGGGAAGAAGTGTCTCAGAGTAGCACTTTCTCAATCATTGTCTCCAGGACTCTTGGGAACCACTAATTTATTATTAGGTTCTTTGATGGTGCAGACATTGCTCAGGAAGTTTGTCCCAGAGCAGTTTATAAAGACCAAATCATTTTTATGATGAGTAGCTCCAGAAAGGGTTAAAGTTAGCTTCTCTGGGACACATAACGGGAGAGGAGCTGAACACAATTTCAAAGGGATTTTTTAGGAGAGAATTCCAATTACAGAGAAGTAATTTCCCTTTCTAGCTTACTAAGCTCTATTTCAGACTAATGCAGTCTCAAGATCCGTATCCCTTCTCCCTTTATTTCAGCCGGTATTTTGAATATGAAAATGTTATGTCAAAACTTAGCTGAAGCCTTCATGGGGCTTTTGAAAGGCTAAGTAAGAATTCTGTTTCTAGGAATAAAAAGATTTGGATCAGAAAGCTTCTTTGCTAGCTGGAGTTCCTTTTCGGATGGTAGTTCAAGCAGTCTTTAATCATATTTGTGTTGATTATTTATTAGTTTCCCCAGCAAATCAAACATTCAGTAACGTAAAATGTGTTTTCCTTAAGATATTTTATGAATCAGAATCCACAATAAAGAAATAATGGAAAATATGTTTCCTTTGCTGCTGTGGACTCACTGGGAATTAAAATACCTTTGTGTAGTTGGTGCCCCACATGGAAATGCTAAATGACCCGACTGGCCCAATTGAACCAACCACAGTTTCTGCCTAGACAAAATTCTTATGCCACTGGTAGATAAAGAGAGTGCTTTGTCAGTAAATCAAAACTACAGAGAACTAGAACTAATTTAAGTGAAAGGATAGGCTTCAAGCCAGCTGTTTGGGTAAACCCACACTGAACCAAATGGGGGACTGATGAAACTTAATATGTGTGTATTCCAGTCATCAGCCTGGAGTATGTGTAAGGCAAGCCAGTGGTGTCTGTCACTGTGAGAAGTGTGAAGGCAGACTTCCATTCTCAGCCGTGTGGGCTGCCAGACCGCGGCCGCTTTGGTCAACACGGAGCTTGCTCTTGGGGAGCCAGACTTTGGCCTGCTTCCTAATGGAGGTTGAGAGAACTATGAAATGTGTTTACTTATATAGATCATGTTGATCAAATGAAATAAAGAAAAAGGTATTGGGAGGGGGGAGATCTGCTAAGTAAAATACAAAGGAAATATGATGCATTATGCATTTCATGCTTTTGAGGCCAGTATGGTTTTGGAGGATATAAGGTGTACATACATGCAAAATTCAGAAGCAATTCAGACTTGCTCCTGCTGTGGCCATATACAGAGACAGTAGACCGTGAAGGTGAGGAGAATGACTTGAGCCAGACAGTCTGAGTTCAAAGCCCACCCTGCCGCTTACTAGATGTGAGACGTGGTCCGAGTTATGACTCCTTCCCCGTTTGTCTCTTCTGTAATAAGAGTACCTACCTCAATAGGACTGTTGTGAATTAGTAGATATAAACGTGTCTAGAATTGCTGTGATTATAGATCAGTAAGTCAGAAGCTCAAATGCCTGCCCTCCCAAGAGTACCAGCCCAGTGATCACCGACAACCCAGACATGGCCCCAGCAGTATGGAGTAACAGTTGCAGGGACAGTGTCAAAGTGCTCGTCAGCTGCCAGCTGTCTCTGTACCTGACTGTGGTCTTATGGGGATGCTGCTCCAATGTTACCAGCTCTTCTGCTATCTCAGAAGTAGCTTGAAATCTAGAATTGTCTTAAAAAAAACACCTCCCAACCCTTAAATGATGTTGCTTTATTTTAGAAATAATAAATCAAATAAAACATTGTCTGCAGGCTATAAGCCACCCCCTAATGACCTCTTTAATATCATAAATGAAACTCATCTTTTAGAAATCCATCTTATATAATTTACCATCACACTGTGAAATAAGGATTCATTTACATTCCAGAAATATACAATGAGTTTTTTTTTTACTTTTATTTAATGAATATAAATTTCCAAAGTACAGCTTATGGATTACAGTGGCTTCCCCCTCCCATAACTTCCCTCCCACCCGCAACCCTCCCCTTTCCCTCTCCCTCCCCCCTTCCATTCACATCAAGATTCATTTTCAATTCTCTTTATATAGAGAAGATCAGTTTAGCATTTTTAAGTAAAGATTTCAACAGTTTGCACCCACAGAGAAACACAAAGTGAAAAATACTGTTTGAGCACTAGTTATAGCATTAAATCACAATGTATAGCACATTAAGGACAGAGATCCTACATGAGGAGTAAGTGCACAGTGACTTCTATTGTTGACTCAACAAATTGACACTCTTATTTATGGCATCAGTAATCACCCTAGGCTCTTGTCATGAGTTGCCAAGGCTAAGGAAGCCTTTTGAGTTCACCAACTCTGATCATATTTAGACAAGGTCATAGTCAAAGTGGAAGTTCTGTCCTCCCTTCAGAGAAAGGTACCTCCTTCTTTGATGACCTGTTCTTTTCACTGGGATCTCACTCGCGGAGATCTTTCATTTAGGTTTTTCTACTATGTGTCAGCCCTGTGCTGAGCACTGTATGTTGAGCAGATAATTCATAACAAGACAGATAATCCAGGGATAGGCATGTGGCAAGGCAGTCCAGTTGCTACTTGAGATACCACATCCCATATCAAAATGACTGATCCAAGTCCTGGCTGCATGGCTTCCAGTTCAGCTCCCTACTCATGCAGACCTTGGGAGGCAGCAGGTGATGACTCAAGTAGTTGGGTGCTTGCCATCCATATGGGAGACCTGCATTAAGTTCCCAGCTCCAGGCTTTGACTCCAGACATTGCAGCCATTTGGGGCATGAGCCAGCAAATGAATACCCCCACACACACTTTCAAATAAAATGAAAATAATTTTTTTTTAAGAAAAGGCAATCCAATGACAACAGCTACTTACTATACAAGGTTTTTGAAGATAAAACAACACCTGGCATGTAACAGAAAATACTCAGCAAATCCTATCCTCAGCTCCTTTTGTTATCGGTGATAAATCTAGACCTGATCTAGTGAGTATTTGGCAACTAATTTAGGTTTCTAATAGTAATCAGGATGCAGTTAAAAATGAATGAACCTATCAACAATATTGCAGAAATGCTATACTAATCCTCTATGCTTTTTAAGTCTAAGTTTTCTGTGATTCACCATCTTAATATTTTATTCAATATCTACTCAGGCTGAGATGTTTTTGCGCTTCTTTGCATGCTGCTTCACTGAGTTTTCTAGTTTTATAACTTTGAGAATATAAACTTTCTTCATACTTCCAAAGGGTGTTCAATGGGACACAAGTCCTGTGAGCTAATGCAATGTCATTTGGTAAACAGAAAATATTTATTATTCTCCATGATTCACAGTTCCCCCTTAGCAGAGCCCATTAATGACTCTGAGGAAAGATGTGGCTTAGAAAATGATTAATAAACATTGTTGAAATAAATAGTTCCCAAATATATTTGACCAAGGAATGCAGCCCTCTTCCCCAAAGGCATCCTAAGAAGCCCAGTTATGGCCAGCGCCGCGGCTCACTAGGCTAATCCTCCGCCTTGCAGCGCCGGCACACCGGGTTCTAGTCCCGGTCGGGGCGCCGGATTCTGTCCTGGTTGCCCTCTTCCAGGCCAGCTCTCTGCTGTGGCCAGGGAGTGCAGTGGAGGATGGTCCAGGTGCTTGGGCCCTGCACCCCATGGGAGACCAGGAGAAGTACCTGGCTCCTGCCATCGGATCAGCGCTGCGGTGCGCCGGCCACAGCGTGCCGGCCGCAGCGGCCATTGGAGGATAAACCAATGGCAAAAGGAAGACCTTTCTTTCTCTCTCTCTCTCTCTCTCTCACTGTCCACTCTGCCTGTTAAAAAAAAAAAAAAAAAGGAAGAAGCCCAGTTACTGGTATTGTGTGGCCCATCTGGGGAGATGCTGGGTCACCACGTTACCAGTGCTGCCGGGATGATTTCTTCCCCAGCCAGCATTCAGACAAAGTTGTCTTCAAAGGCTGCACCCTTATTTTCAAGGAGTTAGGAACTTGAATGTGGCAGTGATCCGCTTGTTGGCACCTACCAACTGGATTGTAAACTCTGGGGAACGGGACTATCATCCGTATTCTGTTTAGCACCAAGTACTAGGCCTGTATGTGGTGACATGCAGTAAATGTCACTGAATGCTATCAGACTCCTTTCCTCGCTGTTGTAACTGTAGTGAGTTGACTGGGCAGCATATGGCCACGGCAAGAATAATTGTGGGAGATGTTAACGGCAGGTGGATTTGGATAAAGGGTACATGGACATTTTGGATTATTATTCTTGTAATTTTGCTACAAGTTTAAAAGGACTTCCAGTTTTAAAAATATTTTTAGTTCACCCAACTCTACTTGTAAAATGTGTAAAATTCTACTTCAGTTAAAAAAAAAAAATCTTGCAAGACTCAACCTGACCCTCCTTTGGAGAAAGAGGAGTTACTGTCCATGGTGAAGGCTCAGCTGTAAAGTGGCATTTCCCACACCGAACTTGCATACCAATGAGGAATCTGAGTCTCTTTTTGACTGTTGCTGTGAGCCTTGTGCAGACCCCAAAAGATAGGGGAACACTGAGCTAGTATCACCATCCTATTCATATTTTTATTTGTTCATAAGCAGAGTGCTAACTCTTTTGGCTTTACTACAACTCCTCTCCTCCTTCCCCTTCACATCTGTAAATCTGCGTTGAAATGAATGTGGGAAATCAACATGGCGTGCGCCGACCCCATTGCTGTATTTGGGAGAAGAGCAAGGCTGGCCTTTAACGTCAGTCCTGTTGACACTGGTATTTTTACAACCAGTCCCTCCCCATTCTTCTCTGCTCTCTGATGTTTATGAAGTCCAGTGATCTGGGACAATGCAAGTCACAATATAAGGATTTTAACTTACTTCCTAGGTGTGTTTGGTCTAGAAACAAAGATAACCCTGTTCAACAGTGAATTTGTGCCCCTGGGTGAATGGCCAGGTGTTCTTTCAACTGAACTGTGAGACTAATTTCTTCCTGGCCCCTGGAAACCAGCTGAAGGAGTGGGCCAGCTGGTATATCTTCAATCTTGCATACCAACATCTTTCTCTGATTCACAGATTTCCTTTATCCCCAGCACTTCCTCTGGTATGTGCATCCCCAACAGTAAGCGATATCTCTTATTGGATTTGGGCATTTTTCAGTCGTGAGTCTTCTGCGGGGAGGGGGAAGGAAGGAGGATGGATGGATACATTAGACTCTCCAGAGAGAGCCCCACTTTAATCTCATCCACCCCTGCCTCCTGAGCGACAGATGACCTTCACATTCACAAAAGATGACATTGAAGTCGTTAAGATGGCATCGTGAACTTTACTCTCCCTAATTCGTAAACAGTACACAACTAAGTTCCGAGAAAACAAAGTTAGTTTACATGGCAGGTGTGATATCCATGACTGCAAGTATAAAGCAATCATCTGCGAAGACTCTTATCTAGAGGAGGAAAAAAATGGGAGAGGGGGGCAGATTTTCTGATGACTTTCAGTTGCAAAGCACAGTTCTGTGGTTTATACAGACTGACTTCCAACAACCTGAAGTTTGGAGCTTCAATCAGATTTACCTGGTGTGTTGGAAAGCAAAACTTAACTTTTAGAAAGTGGGAGTTTATACCTGATAGTCTAATGGTTCTCAGAATTCCAGATCACATTTATAATTCATTTTCCCAAAGATTTGTAACCTAGAAGATTCTCCATTCACTAAGAAGTATATTTGAAAGTCCTGAGCAAATGATAGAGGACCTCTGATGACTTGCAGCAGGTCAGCTTTCAGCAGTGGGCACCTGTGGGTGCTTCTGGTATAATTTGTATCCTCTCTGATGCCCAAGGATTTCATGGGAAATACATTTCTCTTTGCAAGCAATGTATGTACTTTGGTGTTCAGGGGCCTGCAGGGCTACTCTTGAAGCTCTTTGTTTTAGAGAGAAGACTGCTGGGGTCCCCAGTGTGAACTGTACCAGAAGGACAATTGGGGCACCTCCTTTAGGCTGACGTGTGTGAGAATTTTGGTTGGTCAAACCGAGGAAGCAGCCTCATGGCTCCATCAGAGATGGCCATGCTCATGTCATTTGCACAAGCCTAGCCTTAAGTGTATGTAGTCAAAGGCAACTGGATTTTTGGGCATTTTATGTGGAGCCAAGTGTCCTGACCATTTCACCATCACACTCCCTTCACCCGGATATTATCCAATATTTACATATTATGTAAACAGTTACATTCCTTGTAAAGTATTAAACATTGGTATGATGTCACCTCAAGGATGGTTCTTGAAACCTTGACTCCTAGCTCCATGCATCACCTGCACAGAGCTGTTTGTTTGCAGCAGTTCTTTGCACTTTGTGCTGGTTACAATGGTTGAAGCAGCATCCAAAGAAACTTCAAAAGTGAATTTGGGGCCGGTGCGGTGGCATAGAGGGTAAAGCCGCCACCTGCAGTGCCAGCATCCATATGGGTGCCGGTCTGAGACCTGGTCACTCCACTTCCAATCTAGCTCTCTGCTATGGCATGGGAGAGCAGGAGAAGATGGCCCAAGTTCTTGGGCCCCTGTACCCTGTACCCATGTGAGAGACCTGGAAAAACCTCCTGGCTCCTGGCTTTGGATTGCTATATCTCTGGCCATTGCAGCCATCTGGGGAGTGCACCAGTGGCTGGAAGACATCTCTCTCTCTCTCTCTCTCTCTCTCTCTCTCTCTCTCTCTCCCCCCACCCCCCACCCCATATCTGACTCTCTGTAACTCTGCCTTTCAAGTAAATAAATCAATATCTTTTTAAAAAAAGTGAATTCATGGTGGTTAGTAATTAATAAAATAATAAAGCTATGCCCTTGGTACAAATGACCATGGCAGAAGGGAATGAGACAAAAGCAGAACATTATTTGGATCAACCTTGGAAAAATTCAACTTAACAAATAACATGAATAATGATTATTAATACTTACTGTGTGTTTACCATATACCCAACAGTACTCCATGCTATGTCCAGATTTCATCCCTAATAAATTCCATAAAACAAGTACTTTCTTATCCCTGTTTGCTAGAGGAGAAAGCTGAGGTTTTACCAGGTGACTTTCAAGGTGAGACAGCCTCTAGCAAGTGGGAAGAGCAGCATCCAGGCACACACCATACACAGTCGGCATTGGAACCAAGGCTCTTGGCTATTTCTATCCTGCCATATGTATGTATATAATGTCTGCATAGCAAGCACTTAGTATGTGTCAGGATTAGTTTACATATGTTCATGTATTCATTCATTTAATCCCCAAAACAATTCCTTGAGGTAGGAGACAGTTCTTAGTTCCATTTCACTATGAGGACACTGAGACCCAGATTGAGTAGCATGTCCTAAATGTTAGCAGAGTTGGCTGGCGCCGCGGCTCACTAGGCTAATCCTCCGCCTTGCGGTGCCGGCACACCGGGTTCTAGTCCCGGTCGGGGCGCCGGATTCTGTCCCGGTTGCCCCTCTTCCAGGCCAGCTCTCTGCTGTGGCCCGGGAGTGCAGTGGAGGATGGTCCAGGTGCTTGGGCCCTGCACCCCATGGGAGACCAGGATAAGCACCTGGCTCCTGCCATCGGATCAGCGTGGTGCGCTGGCCGCAGCGCGCCAGCTGTGGCGGCCATTGGAGGGTGAACCAACGGCAAAGGAAGACCTTGCTCTCTGTCTCTCTCACTGTCCACTCTGCCTGTCAAAAACAAAAAACAAAACAAAAAAGTTAGCAGAGCTAACACCTAAATCCAGGCAGTCTTTTCCCACAATCCACTCTTAATAATTATGCTAAAAATGCAAGTGTTTGTCAGCATTCTAAAACCTAGATAATTCACATAAAAACAAAGACTTCTGATTTCTCTTGGAACAACAACAACCAAAAAAAAAAAAAAAAAAAAAGGCAGAAGAGTAGACAACACTGGCCCCCTTCTCCCTAGCCACAGTCACGTGGCCACAATGGACAGCTGCCCATTTTACAGGACCATCTCCTACCCTCCTGCCACTGCTTCTCACTCAAGCTGCTTTCTTCTTTGGTTGCCTGCCTGGACTTTGGGGGGTAATTAATTAATTAACTTGAAAGCGAGAGAGAGAAAGAGAGAGACCTCTTCCATCTGCTGGTTCACTTCCCAAATGCCTACAACACCCTGAGGCTGGTCCAGTCTATAGCCAGGAGCCAGGACCTCAATCCAGATCGCCCACCTGGATGGAAGGGAAACAAGTACTGTAGCCAAGCACCTGCCTCCGAGGATCTGCATTGGCAGGAAGCTGGAATCGGAAGTGGAGCCAGGACTTGGATTACAATATGGGATGTAGGCTTCCCTAGCAGCATCTGAACTGCTGCACCAGATGTTTGCCCAGCATTTTTTCCCCCTCAACCCCAGCCTACAGTCTCTGGAGCTGTCCCTGCAGTAGACGAAATGTCTTTATGGTTTATGTGTTTTATTGTAGCATGAATTGTTTAGTGCTGTCTGAAAGCATTTCTCCTGATATAATAATAAACTACTCCTCCCTGTCTTCCTTTTTGTCTTCTTCCTCCAAAGAAGGACAACTCGGCAGAACGAACAAGCTGGGAACATAGGCAGTTACAGCCTTTTAACTCTCTTCCCGGTTGATGGCAGCACTGGTGGTGTTGGTTGGCAATAACCAAGGTGATGACAGCATCCCCAGGCTTTGGCACACAGCTTGGTAGGCTGCTGTGTGACATCGAGACACTCAGCTTCTGTACATGCCAGAACAAAATACAACTGTAGCATCCAGAAACCAAGGGGAAGCTGTTGGCAGGCCTCTGCCTCCTTCTCAAACTAGAGATTTATATGTCTAAAGGAGGCTTTTCTAAGAACTCCGTCTTGATTATTTGTTCCATGTTGGGCCAAACCAATGCATTATTGGTAAGATAATGAGTGGCATTCACCCAAGGGTAATCTTTTCAGGGATTTTGATGATGCAGTAAATCATGAGTGTAAAGCCTGAATGGTTTATGCCATTAAAACCTCAAGATAGAATTAGACTTGTAATCACCGCTTGCCCATGTTTTGTCATTTATGATAATTACAGTAGTAATAATCCACGTATTGTTGAGAAGTAGCAGTCAGAAGCATCCATCAATTTTTTATCGACACCAAATCAAGTTGATACTTCATCTTTGCTGCAAAAATGTAGATTGCACCAATTAGTCTAAAGAAATTGGGCAGTCATTAGCAATGAAGCAAGCAGTTAATCTAGAGAACATTTCTGGTCCCTCTGATGCCAACAATCCCTCTTAATTACGTGGAATATCATGAGCTTCTTTGGGACTCTGTCAACAATACCATTGTGGGCTTAGATTAAAAGAAGCACCTATGTCCCTGCTTTTATTCAAAAGAAAGCATTAATACCTCCCAGCCCCCACCTTGGACCCTTTGGTGCTTCCAGGCAAATTTATTCTGAAGCAGAACATTTGAATCAAAGCAGTTGGTTCTCTTTCTAATTCAGAAAGAATTTTCCCCAATGGCCTTTTTTGCAGAGGATGGCCTGTTAGCTCACCATCCCATATGTGTTAACTATTTTTGTCTCCCATACCCAAATCCTGGAATAATCGTCAGAGTTTAAAAGAAAAATCCAGCTCGTTGTAAAGAAATCATGGCGCGAACGAGCTTTCTCTAACTGCCTCAAGTCTTTTCCCCAGGCTAGCCCAGTCTTCCTCTCCAGACATTTTCAATCAGACTTGCTCGAGATTGTACTAAGCAGCTGAATAATGCAGGGTAGAAATTTCAAATATTTGAAGGTTTTTTTTTTTTTCCTATTTAGGAAATTTGGGAAAGAACAGGAAAAAATAACTCAACCCTTAATCCCCAACCCTGACGCCATGTCTATAAGCATTTTGGTAGATATTCTCAGTTCTTAAGTGTGCGCACACACACACACATTGGGTTCTACATTATTAATTTTTTTTAAAGATTTATTTATTTATTTGAGAGGCAAAGTTACAGATGGAGAGGAGGAGAGAGAGAGAGAGGTCTTCCATCCACTGGTTCACTCCCCAAATGGCTGCAATGGCTGAAACTGGCCGATCCGGAGCCAAGAGCTTCCATACAGGTCTCCCACGAAGGTGCAGGGGCCCAAGCCTGCTATCTTCCACTGCTTTCCTAGGGCATTAGCAGGAAGCTGGATTGAAAGTGGAGCACCCAGGACTCGAACTAGTGCCCATGTGTAATGCTGACACTGCAGGCGGAGTCTTAGCCTACTATGCTACATTGCTGGTCTCAGTTTTATATTTTTCATTTAGGATTTTTTTTCACTTTACTAACAGTTTACATTATTATTTTTAATGGATGCCTAATACTCTATCAAATGTGAGATATATATATATTTCTCTATGATTTGGATTATTTCACTCAGATTGCCCATAGTAAAATACTGGGTATAAATTCTTAAGCATCTTTATAACTGTTGATCTGTATTGACAAACCAATATCCAAGAGGATTGTGCCAATGTAAAAAAACTCCAGCAATACACACAGATACCAGTTTCATTTTGGTAAATGAGATTTAAATTCAGTTGTGTTGGCATGCTTGTAGCTAAGCTACAAATATAAACGTTATTCCTCCATAGTGGAAAAAGAGGCACAATATCAAAGTGTGCCCCAACTCCAGCTGGCTTAAGAAGAGTCATTATTATTTGACATTATAGGAAGTTAATTAATAGGCTGCCTTAGGTGTGACGAGAGCATAGGCCCAGTGACTTGATTGAACACCTAAGTTCTTCAGGTTCTGCCATTGTCACCTTCACCCTCATGCTGGCCTCAGCACCAGCCCCACACCATAATTTCCTTTTTCAGTTTCTAGCATACTCTGAGAACCATTTACAATTGTTTAGCAGCACTTCGTGCATTTAATGGATGTATATTACTATGTTTTAAATATTTGTCCCCCCAAACACAGGAATTTAGTCCCCAAAGTCTTATGTATGTTAATGGTGGTAAGAGTGGAAATTTAATCCAAATGTAGTGCTTGGAGGTGGAGCCTATGGGAGGTGATTGTATTGTATTGGGTCCTTAGGGTGGAGGCCTCATTATCAAATCCTAGAGCCTTTTAAGAGACCATGTGGACATAGAGACATGTGTTCCCTGTCTCTTGCCACTTGATGCTCCATGCTGCCTTGGGACTTTACCAGCAAAAAGGCCAGTGCAACTTCAGAGCCCAAAAAAATAAGGCTCTTTTCTTTATAAGATTACCTTGCCTCGGGCATTTTGTTATAGTAACAAAAAGCTGACTAATACATCTGAAATGTTATTGGCAGATCTTCCAGAATCTGAGCTTTGCCCTGGATAGAAGGTTCTCTAGGTTGCTGATCATGTTCCGTATTTCCTTGACATTTTCCTAAAAACCTACCTCAGTGCTCGTCCCTTAGATTGAAACCAGGAACTCCTCTGTTTCTGTATGAGTTTGAAATATAGGCCTCCTGTAGAGGGCGGTGGGGGCGGGGTGGGGGGGGTGGAAGCAACAGGAGAAGTGGCTTTCATCTTGGAGAATTTCCTGTTAGGTGGAGACTTGGCATCTGGTAGTATACAGTTGTCAGAGCTTCCAGGGAGATGAAGGTTTACAGCCTGATGAAACAAGTCTCACGTTCCAGTCTGAATTACACAGCCTCTGGGCATCTCATTCCATGGCACAGCCCTGGGTTTGAGCATCTCACTGCTCATTAGCACCGCTGGTGAAGCACCAGGAAAGAAGCGGAGGCTGGGGATTGCGGGATTCACAGTAGTCAAATGCTTCCTGTTTTATCTAGTTGGAGAAAGAGCTGCAATTACTGCCTCAAAGGATATTTGGAGAAATTATCTAGTTTATTTCTACACTTATTTTCTCCACTAATTGTACACGTTATTAGTAGTATTAAATTTTAAAAGTGGGAAAAAAAACTTTAAAAAGGCAATGACAGAAGGAAACATGTCCTTGGATCGAATAAACCTACTTAGATACTATACTTTATGCCTCAGAAATTGAATAGTATTTTGCATTTCATGTATGCAGTTGGATTATGGGATATAGATGTTACTTCTTGATTAATGCCTGACACAAATAGTATGTGGTACTGGGAATATCAAGGTGATTTTGGACCAAAGCTTTCCAGCCCTTCACCCTGGTGGGTAGGAGCCCAAAATATATCCATTTCCTTCAACATCATGAAAAGTCATTGTATCAATTGTTTTTCTAGGTTGAGACCAAAAAAAAGAAAAGAAAGAAAAAGAAAAGAAAGCCACATACTGTACTCGTTCACTTTCTGTTTTACAGTTTCATAAGGATTTTTACAACATAATTACATGTTGTAATTATAAGATTACATACATTCCACCACTTATATAATCAAGTGCAATTATACTGACTACTTGAATAGACGATGGTAAAAATTACTTGGAAAAAAATTACACAACAAACAAAATGCTATTTCAGAAAGGCTTTTGGAGTATATACTCCACAGACCCCCAAAAGAGGTGGGTGAAGATGATTATAATAACCTTCATGGAGCTATTCGAGTTTGCCTAGAGAAGGCACCAAGAATGACTGACTTGCAGCATTTTGCAAGGCTCGTCCTTTACAAGCGGCTCCTCAACCCTAGCACCAGTCCCGTGGCTCCCTGTGCAGAAGCTGGATGAGTTCTGAGTTCGTCTTCCCTCACTCCTCTGTACTGCTTCCCTCTCCCCTTACTGTCTTCTTTCCCTGCTCCATAGCCTGGCTTTTCATGTAGGGGCTGCAAGGAGCATTTGAAACAGTAGGTAATGGGGAGACAGGGAGTAGATTCATAGAACATCATTTCCCACTGAAGTAATCCATGGGTCGAAACATGTGCGGGCAGCTGCCTTAGAGGCGCTCACGTGGGCCTTAGGGTTGTCTACCTTACCTCTCACGGGGTGGGCTGGGTACAGCGTCAACCTCCATGGAGTCCCATGGCCTGGAGCAGGATCACTGCTACGTAGGGGCAAAGAGACAGGTGAATACAGTGTGCACAGTCAGTAAGGTCTGTTATTACAGCTCCTCCGTCTACTCTGCTGTCACTGTCACCTCCATTGCTAAAACCAACATTTATTGAAAGGCTAATTTTTCTGTTAAGTCAATGCCTTTTAAAAAAAAAACAATTAAGGAAACTTTCTGAATAAAATATTGAAAGTTACTTCTGGGTTACAGTTGTATCAGTAGAATTTCCCCCAGAACCTTGCCATCACCTCCCTTGTCGGGTGTGCTTTGTTTAAAGAAAAAAAGCCCTAATCACCTGCCCTAAGTTTGCAGTTTTTTAGACTAGTTAGTCCTGTTCTCCCAAGGAGAGCGTCTCTTAGGTGCGCGGCTCAAAGTCCATGTGGAGCAAATTAGAGAGTGGAAGAACCGCGCTGCCACTGTTTCTGATTGGTTACGGTGGTATTAAAAAAAAAAAACAACACGGAGTTGCCCTGCCTGGAGAAGAAAGATGGATAAAATGCTCTTTGAACACACTAGTCTTTTTTTTTTTTTAATGTCAGTACAGAAGGGTTGCATTTATATTTGGCTCTCCAGACCTGTCTCTTGACCTTCTAATTACTTTATTTGAAACAGCACTGAGGGTATAATAAACCTGGAGGTTGCCTCTCCTTTGCTTTATCATAAATTAAAGCTGCTGGTTTGTTGAGGTGAAAGTGGAGGCAGAATGTTCATTACTGCTCAAGTGACGGCTTGTCAATAGCAGTGCTTTTTAGTTTGTTCTAGTCAGCACTTGCTGTGCATTTTGTTGGACCACTGGGAAATAAATACAACAAGATTATACATTTGGAATACCGCAAGAGTTCAGGGGGAAAAAAAAACACAAATGATAAATTATACACTTGGTAGAAAGTGACATGCTATCTTGTGCTATTAACAACCAAAGATAATTGCAACGAATTGTAATTGCAGTTTGCAACTTCCAGTACAGTGTGTCCAACATCAATCTTAATAGTGAACAAAGCAATTTATATTAAAACTTAATTCACTTGGTAACTTTCTGCTGTATACACAGGAGCTAACAGATGTAGCTTTTCAGAAAGTTCAAAGGCATTTGAAACGTGGAGAGAAATGCTAATACAGTAAGCCTTGGAGAAATATTGCATTACTACTTGTAATGAAAACAAATGTATGTCATTATCTCCTAGTTTGTGTTTATTTAATAAAATATGCAGTTTGCACGTTGGTGCATTCCGTGTTTCTGAATGGCTGTGGAATGATGTTCCGTTTGGAATCAAAGGCCAAACAGGCCGGGCAATTATGCGTGTGTGCAAGGAGTCGGCTTTCCAAGTGCATAGTGTTTCAGGAGCACGCCCCTGAATGCCTCAGTGGGTTTTGTATGAGGTGTAACGGCAATCTGGGTAACTTTACTCATGACTCTCCTTAGATTGGATGTCTTTGAAGCAAGAAAGGGAGAGCTCCTGGAATTACTTAAGAGAACAAGCATATTTGTTTTGTGAACTTGACTGATGGCCAGTAGAGCAGTTGAGTGGAATCTCTAAACTGATTAGGGCTTTCGTTCAAATAATCTACCTTTTTCATTAATTTATTCCTTAATGCTATTTTGCTGCTCTTCTACCAAGGATAATAATCTCACACACGCTGACCTCCATGAGTGGCTGACCTGGAGCCCATAACTAATCTTATTTACTCTCCTGGCCAGCCGAACTTCATTTACCTTGACTGGATAAAGAGCCGCGTGTTGCCAAGTGGCCCCTCCTCCCTTGCCTTCTAGTTAATCTGTAGTGAAGGGGGAGCCACAGATCTCCCAGCCAACATCCAGAAGCAGCTCGGAGCAGTGGAGACAATTTCCCTGTGCCGTATTCCAGCTCCTCCCCCTCCCCCCCCTTTTTTTAAATTTTGAAAAATGGGAGAGAGGGCCAGATGTACCCACAGGTTCAGTCTCCTCCAACACAGCTATGCTTATGTTGGAAGGTGATTTTCAGCTACTGCCCATAGGAACACATAGCTTAATTCAGGCGTAATTGTAGAATACATATGCTTTTGTATTCTGCTTCATCATTTAATAAGAAAGTGTTTTCCCATGGTACTGTGTGATTTCATAATTCTGCATTTTAATGACTGGATGATAATCTATTAATTTGTTATGCTGTATTTTATCTAATTATTCTCCATTATTTTAAAAAGTTAGGTTACTTCCTCTTAGTTTCACTATTATGAATAATGCTGTAATAAAAACCTATGTTTTCGCCATTTAGATTTTTTTCTCTCAAATATGATTTTTTTTTTTTTTTTTTGACAGGCAGAGTGGACAGTGAGAGAGAGAGACAGAGAGAAAGGTCTTCCTTTTGCCGTTGGTTCACCCTCCAATGGCCTCCGCGGCCGGCGCGTTGCGGCCGGCGCACCACGCTGATCCGATGGCAGGAGCCAGGAGCCAGGTGCTTTTCCTGGTCTCCCATGGGGTGCAGGGCCCAAGCACCTGGGCCATCCTCCACTGCACTCCCTGGCCACAGCAGAGGGCTGGCCTGGAAGAGGGGCAACTGGGACAGAATCCGGCACCCCGACCGGGACTAGAACCCAGTGTGCCGGCGCCGCTAGGCGGAGGATTAGCCTGGTGAGCCGCGGCGCCGGCCTCAAATATGATCTTAGAAATGGGATTAATATATTCTTAGAAGTGAGATTAAGTAAAAGAATTGTAAACTTATGTGTGGCTCTTGCCATACATTAGAACAGTAGACATCTGGACTGGTGATCACAGTTCATACTGCCTCCATCATTGTAGCAGCACCTTTGGGATTTATCCTGGTTCTTCCACTTACAGAATAGAGATGGCACTGGGAAAATTACTTAACCTCCATACTGCAGTCTTCCCATCCGAACAAAGGGGCTAATAAGGGTACTTCCCTTGTAGCTTATTATGAATGTTATACTAGTTTATATATTTAAATTTGAGAGAACAGTGTCTGCCACATAGGGGACACTCAGTAAAGATTAGTTTATTACTATTATTACCATAATTTAATTTTTCTCCTAGCTTAATGCCACCTTCTGCATTTCTTAGGGGAAGTGTAGCAGTCCACTGAAGCTAAGTGATCAGTAGACTCTACAATCAGCCACTTCTGTATCCAGTGGAAAATTTCAGTCACTTAGGGGATACACCATTAGGAAGATGCTGGTGGTAATGAGTGTTCTGTCTGTAAGGTGGAGGCCTTGGGAAGTTCCATAAGATCGCTCTTATTCCATAGCTGTCCAAGTGAGCCTTGAAGCCCTATTCCAGGTATAAGGTGAGCTAGCCTGGATCTTCTGCCTGCTTCTCTGCCAAGGAGGCCTGGAACACCCTGATGATGGTCCCAATAAGACAGGGAAGAAATCTCCCACACACACACCAAAAAAAAAAAAAAAAAATTGGAATCCTATTACTAGAAGAAGAGATGGAGACTGGACAGCTGAAAAAATAACAAAGGTAACTGAACTTCCTGGAGAATGTGTTACCACAGTACTTTGCAACATGAATGACTGGGAAAACAGCTCAATGATCACGGGCACCTTGAAGTGTTTCAAGCACCCAGTAGCCATGGCTTACGTCATCTACCCTAGAGATAAATATTACTTTCTTTGTATTAGTCAAGTCTAAGTTAAAGACTCACATAATCAGGCATTTTGCAGGAGAAATGTCTTACATTTTTGCTGCAAATATCATAGACCTGAAAGACAATAGCTTAAACCACCTAGAGATTTGCTTTTCCTGCAGTTGAATGAAATCCACAAAGAGTAGGGTTCTTCCATTGGCTGCAAAAACAGCACCAGTGTTCATGGCTCCTTCAGTCTTTCTGCTGTGTACTTTAGACATGGCTTCTAGTTTCAGGTTTTTCTTACAGTCACAAGAGAACTGTTACAGCCCCTATTCCCTCACCTGCATTAGTATCCTGCCTGCATTACAGGTAGGAAGAAGGAAGAAACAAGGAAGGGCAAGATGTGGCTGGCAGGGAATCCACCACCCACCCTCTCACCCCTGCCCCAGAGCCCTGCCTCCTTCCCAGTCTCCACCAGATGACCCCAGGAGCCAAAACTTAGTCACACCTATTGATAAGAGGAGAAAGAGAAATATTTTTCAGCTGCCTACATTGCTGCTCCCAACAAAATCGGGATTCTGTAAGGGAGTGATAAAGGAAGAAAAGATTCTAGGAAGGCGACCCTGTGCGAAGGAGACTGCTCTGTAAAACTCTCCTGGCGGCCCCTGATATCGGCCAGCAGTACAGACAGGAAGCCGGCAGAGCAATAATGAAGTGCTTTCCAGGGTTAGAGAAAGAAGTGGACTGAATGATGAAAACTGCAGGTCATCAAATAAAGTTCCAACATTTTCCTCTTGCCCAAAACATCTGCAACAAACTCCGTGGAGTAGGAATTGAAGGAAAATGTGCCATACCATTTTTCTTTAGCCTTTTTGCAATGCAACAGGACAATCAATACAAATCTTTGCAGTAATCATATATTGATTTTCCTAGAATATAACTCCATTTAAAGCACTTTTATCCCCAAGAGTAGAAACATTGGAGGCTATCAAAGGAGGAAGTAGGTTTCCTTGACCCCATCTGCAGTGCACAATTGATTAACACAGGATAGTTATGAGAGCATGAGAGAGAGACCAAGAAAGAGGGAAGAGAGAAGTCACCGGAAGGTTAATACCGGCTGAAGGGAAACATGATTACAGGACATTAGGCTTTTTGTAAAATCATAAGGTCAGGATAAGATAATGATACTCTCTAAAATTACACGGGAGTTTGAGCACTTTGCATCCTCTATGCCACCCCTTCAACCCCCAACAACAACCACAGATGGATTTGGGGGATTGGCAAAGCCAGTTGGGCTGATAGGTTTAGGTTTAGGGCTCATCAGCCAGCTCAGTAAGGGATGAGTGATACGGATCTACTCTTTCATGAGTCAAGGCTGTGTCCTAACTAAACCTTCCGTGCACGTCACACTGGATGTTTGCTCACAACAAAGCTGAAAGAAAAACGCTAGAAACTTCATTTTGATGCCTTTTCTTAGGAAAATTCAAACGAACAATTCGTTTTCCCGCTAATCGTCACCATCACTTACTCTCTAAAGATTTTGTTTTAAATCTGCCTGAAAACCCCACAAGTTTGGGTCTGCTGAATATTTCTATGCACAGATGTCTTCATCTAGAGACAAGGAGAGTAACTGGCTGGTACCGTTGACAAAAATCGTGAACGCTCTTCTCTGCCTCTGGCCTCAGTAACTGGCTGTCGCCTCCTGCTGCAATCCTAAATTAACCTCTCTTCCTACTCCAAGCTGGAAAGGCAGAAGGTGCCCTGGTGTTTTCTTGTTTACACTGTATTGTTCCCAGTATCTTTCTCTCCCCAAGTCCCTCTTGCTTTTTATATCAAGGCTTCATTCTCACAAACGAGCTCTTTATTAAATTAAAAGGGGCATGTAGCCTCATTATCCTTCTCAATGTGCTACACTTGATACTGTTTATTTTACCAGCAACATAGGGAGTTTGTATTTTGGGTGTTTTTTTTTTTTTTTTCCTTTTTTGGCTTCAGGCAAAGCAACTAGTACACATTGTCAGATAAAGTATCTTATCTGTCAGCAGCACCCTTGTGAATTAATCATAATTCAATAGGCTTACTAATCAAGATTTGAGATGAATGTTTTGATAAAGCAATCAGATTTGTCTAATCTATCATTAGTTGACAGTCGCTGTAGGCAGAGTGCAAACTTGGCAATAGTAGACCCATTTCTGATGCCTTTGGCTTGGCCCACCAGTTGGGTAGCTTCACTAATTGTACCAGTGGACCCCAGCTTAATGCAACTAATTAAGTTCTGTCTCTCTCTTCAACCCCTCTCTCCCTCCCACCAACTTTCAGAATAGGTTGGGTGGAATTCAGCTCCTGTGAACCTGCCCATGTGATGGACAGATTTGGGAACATGGTACCCCCTTTGTCATTTTTACCTGATAACAAAGATGTGCCTGGCCATAGGACAGATCTCCAGGGGATTTGTGGTGTTGCTTGTAAAGTGGGCAAAGAAAGAAAATAAACCCAATATACTGTTAAAGGTTACTGATTACAACTCTTGTCATGTCACATGTCACTAAAATCTGTACCCCATCTTACTGAGTTGAACATTCTTGGGGGTAACTTACAGCACCCCTTACATACTCACTCAGTTTGATTGGATAAATGAAAGCTTTAGCATAGATTGGGACTTTATTGTATACAGTGTTTAAAATTCTGATATAAGATCCTTAATAATTATGTGATGTATATAATATGTGGTAATCACATAGTATGGGATGGGATCATTTTATGAAGGAGTCTTTTACCAATTTTTCTTCTCCTCCCTACATTGTTATTAACATAAAGATTTCCTCATTATAGAAAGTTTTCGGGGCTGGCGCTGTGGCGCGCTAGGTTAATCCTCCGTCTGCAGTGCTGTCATCCCATATGGGTGCCGGTTTGAGTTGCTCCTCTTCCAGTCCAGCTCTCTGCTGTGGCCTGGGATAGCAGTGGGAGATGGCCCAGGTGCTTGGGCCCCTGCAGTGAGAGATCAGGAGGAGGCACCTGGCCTCCTGGCTTCGGATCAGCGCAGCTCCGGCTGTTGCGGCCATTGGGAGAGTGAACCAACTTCCTTCCAAAGGAAGGAAGACCTTTCTCTGTCTCTCCCTCTCACTGTCTGTAACTCCACCTGTCAAATAAATAAATGAAAATCTTTTTAAAAAGTTTTCAAAATTCTAGAAGAGTCTGAAGAAAAAATTTAATTTCTCATAATCCTGTGAGCCCAGTTAACAGTAAATCCTTGTATTAACATTAAATAATAGCACAAATACTTTAATGAGTAATTGACAGTGTTGTCAACAAAACACCATTGTACCTGACATTCTGTTCTGGAATCTATAAAATACCAAGAGAAAATCTTACGGAATCCAGGAAGATTCTACTCTCTCTCTCTCTCAGGGTTTCACTTTGTGCATGAAAAGCAAATGGAGTCGGCGCCGCGGCTCACTAGGCTAATCCTCCACCTTGCAGCGCCGGCACACCGGTTCTATTCGGGGCACCAGATTCTGTCCCGGTTGCCCCCTTCCATAGCTCTCTGCTATGGCCAGGGAGTGCAGTGGAGGATGGCCCAAGTGCTTGGGCCCTGCACCCCATGGGAGACCAGGATAAGTACCTGGCTCCTGCCATTGGACCAGCACGGTGCGCTGGCTGTAGTGCACCAGCAGCGGCCATTGGAGGGTGAACCAACGGCAAAGGAAGACCTTTCTCTCTGTCTCTCTCTCTCTCACTGTCCACTCTGCCTGTCAAAAAAAAAAAAAAAAAAAAAAAAGGCAAATGGAAAAACTCAATTTAGGCTGTTAGTGTATCCCACCTGTTGGATGTGACAACTTTTCAATTTCACAGACGTATCATAGGCCTTACTAAGTGAGTGCCAGCCACACTTTGAGAGATTTGTAGCTTGGATGATTTAGACAAGAGATAGTGCAGAGTTACCTAATTAGACTCCAGGTGTAATTATGTAAGGTGTCCCAGGCAGCAGTGTGCTGTGTGTTAATTAACTTTCATGCTGAACATGCAGGAGCACGTGAACAAAGAACAATTCATGCGGGGAGAAAAGCTTCCTCACTTTGCCTAGGCTTTCGTAACTCTCTTACCGTAGTTGCTGCCTTGGCTGCCCATCTTTGCAGCTGAGCCATGAGCCGCAAGGGCAGGCTATTTCCCAAGAAGTTCATCACCTGGCTGCATGGCTCTCTTCCTACTTCCCTCCATAATCTTAGCACTTTCTTTGAAATAAATTTTTTTGCAAAATAAAATGTATGTGTATCTAAGTGTATCTCCGTGCTAGCTTGCAAAACCCAAATGATTTCTAATCCTGTTTTTGCTCTCCAAGAGCTACCTTTCCGTGGTGAAGAGGAGGGTGAGACTTACTGAAGGAACCATAGGACTAGCGAGTATCCCATCAGCCTCCTCAGCCAATCCCACGGCTGTCTCTAGGTAACAACGGGAAAGGCACTGGTTAAAGAAAGTTCTTTCTTCTTGTAAATTAGAGCAGTACTTTATTTGTGCTGGCCTCTGCTGTCAGTTGCATCCTGAGTTTTTAATGCCATAAAGTAAACTTTGTAAAACCACATAAATCAACACTTAACACGCGTCTGAGAAAATATTTCAGGTAATCAATGAGGCACTGTGGATGGATAGTGACCAATTAATTTTCCAGTCCTCCTGCCATTCTCCAGTGAGAAAATCCTATTTTGAGGTTCTCTATTCCTTCTAATCCTGTCTCCTTGACTTCTCCTTCAGGCTTCATTTTTCTGCCAGTAAAGCCGAGAATGACACACAGGACCACCTTGTTTATATGGAGAGATGAAGGGCAGTTCTAGAATTCTCTCCATAAGAGCTTGCAATTAACATAGATTAAGGATTTACCAGAAATCTTAGGAACAGCTCAGGTTCAACAACTGTTTTTTTCTTTGTATTATCTCTCACCAGTTATTAGAAAGAAATGCTTCCGTGTTACTGTCTAGTACTAATAAACAGTCTTCATTTTTATTGTCTACTTGAAGAAAGGCATAATAAAAGCCTTTGTTGTATGAAAAGCATTATCTGGGAGCCATTGTGACTGTGTGGGATGTGCCTCTAAGAGTTGCAGCCCTAAGGATGATAATGGATGTTGGGACAATTTGAGTTGTCCTTTTTTGTAATTTTCAGTTGGGTGTGGCCCCTGGCTTCTGCCTGGGCCAGCCCTGGCCATTGCAGCCATTTGGGAAGTGAACCAGTGAATGAAAGATCTCTCTCTCTCTCTCTTTCACTCACTGTCTCTCCTTCTCTCTCTGTAACTGTATCTTACAAACAAATATTAAAAAAAAAAAAAAACTCAGTCATTATTCTTTTTTCTTTCCTTCCATCTAGTGTGGACTGCATCATAGTCAAAAACAGAACAACCAATTTTTGCCAAGCCCTTGCTGTTTGCAAAATTGTTTGATACGATGAGTATCCAAGGATGCCCAAACATAATCCCTCGTATCCAAAGAGTTTACCATCTGTTTGGGAAGATAGGACATAAACACTTGAAAAATAAAACTCTAATAAAAAGAGTTAACAGACAGGTCAAGACGGCATGAGGGAAATGTCACATGCAAATGCATGATTGCCGTATGCATTTGCAGATTTCTTTTAGAAGAAAACAAGTTCTTGGACCCTTCCAATAGTAGAGGCTCAGAGACTGTTATGATCCCTAAAATATTAAGAAACAAGCATGATTTTAAAAGAAGTCTTTTAGTTTAGAAATTTTGATGCAAGAGAGAAATCTGGCCTATGTTAACTGGTAAAATAATTGTTTTAGATTATCACTGAAATGAAAAGTTTTTAATCTCATAAAACCAGTGGACCTCTGAGAAAATGACCATGAACCCCACAGACTCAGTATAGGTAATCATTTAATCAGCAAGTTCTAAAAGTATGGTGGGTTTGTTTTAAGATTCATAGAATCTTAGAGAAAAAGATGGATTCTGAGTTATGTCAGACCTAGAGGATGGATGAAGAGAAGTCATTCCAATTAGATAGTATTCAGTGTGGGAGTAGGAATGAGACCACATAAAATAGATTCAGTGTGTTAGGCTGCGTGGCTGAAACAAAAAGTTCAGGGAACTTGGGCCACTGTGTGGGAGGCACCAAAAGCTAAATGAGTTCTGGGAAAGCTCTGGTGGTTTCCAAGGCTGAGGGAGTGGAGAATCTGGGAAGGTTGGTCTGGTGGCAGTGCAGACGGTGGCTCTGGGCTGTTCTTGCTCGAGGCACAAGGGTGTATCTGGAATGAGATGATGTGGGCGTGCATTCGATGGAAGAGTGATAACAAAAGACAAGTATGGATTTCAGAGAACTTCTAAGGGGAGATACAAGGTAATTAATTGGTTATGGAATTGAAGAAGAGGAAAAAGTCAAAGGTGATTCTCTGGTTTCAAACTTGGGAAGAAATGGATATCTGAGGAAGGGGGTTGTGTCCTCAGTACTAGTTCGAGTATGGGAAGAAGTTTTAAGTGTGCAGCCATGTGCATTACCAGTTGGAAAGACCTAACATGTAAGGCAAGAAACATGGCCTTGGCATTCTCATTCATGGTTCTGAAAATTAGGACATTATAAGACTACTTTAAAAAAATCTTTATGTCACCATAGTAACCAGATAAGATAATACTTAAAACATAAATTAATTCCTTAGTTAAAACACTTCTCAGAGTTTTTTGGTGATTCTTGCTGTTTTGTTGAGAGTAATTGTCCTGTCTTCTTAGAGACCTTGTGGTTAAGGGCTTGCTCATCCCCTCATTAGGTAGTTAATGGCCAGATTCCCTGTTCATTCCTACATAAGTTGAGATGGTCATATCACTTTGATTTTCAGAAATTGGCAAATCGCCAATTTCTGGGCTATTTTTCCCCACCTGCTTAAAGAGATACTGCTGTTCCTATGGAACGAGTGATTGTCTTCAGCGATGTGACTGAATTTACATAATGCTTGCAGAACTGGTCACTTGGGGTCTGAGAAGTTGAGACCCTGGGGCTGGGAACCCCCTGGGGCAACAGCCTCTAGCTTGAGGAGTGAGACACAAGGAACAGAAGAAGCCTGTGCCTTCCGCCAAGGTCTCTGCCCTCATGTGGGCATCTGAATTGGAACAGAAGCCTGAGTAGACAGCATACGGTTGTCCAGCGTGAAACCGTGTGTACAGAACTCGGATTCATCCGACGAGTCCCAAAGAATATGATTTTTGTTTTTAAAGATTTATTTATTTTATTTGAAAGTCAGAGTTACACAGAGAGGGAAGGAAAGGCAGAGAGAGAGGTCTTCCATCCACTGGTTTACTCCCCAGTTGGCCGCAACAGTCCGAGCTGCTGCACCGATCGGAAGCTTCCAGGAGCTTCTTCTGGGTCTCCCACGCGGGTGCAGGGGCCTAAGGGCTTGGGCCATCCTCTGCTGCTCTCCCAGGCCATAGCAGAGAGCTGGATAGGAAGTGGAGCAGCCGGGACTCGAACCAACACCCATGTGGGATGCCAGCACTGCAGGCGGTGACCTCACCCACTATGCCACAGCGCCAGCCCTGATTATTATTATTATTTTTTTTTGTAAGCAACTCAGCTTGAAAGTCCTTTTTACTGTGACTTTCCAAGGGTCTGACTGGGGATGTGTTCAGTACTGCATTGCCTTGTCCACACTCTAGCTAGCTAGCTACCTATCAGTTTGGAGTGGAGCAGGTAAGAGGTGTGCTGCGCCGGCCTCCTGCCGCTTCATAAGGATGAAGCCGCACTTGCCAAATGTAAAAGCTGTTGAAAAATCTGGAAGTCAAAGTTAAAGCTGGCCATTCCCCCCAGTACTGAGCAGTATATGTGTGAAATCCTGCATTCACGTTTTCAGTAGACTTTTAAACATCGACTTTCCTCTCTCCAGAAAGGCAGATGTTTGTGTAACCAGGAAATAAAGCAGCCTTCGACTGCACTTTTCTAATAAAAGGCCTCGTTTCGTTTCCATCTTAAAATTAGAGTTTAAGAGCTTTATGATTCTAAAATGAGAAGAATTCCCTTGCTGGGCAAGGAAAAGGAAGAGCAATAGAGTATTTTCGCAAGAAAAATGCACCTTGCTTTGCATTCTCACCGTAGCCTGTTGGCATAGGCACGTTAGCACGAGGAAGCTTTTATTAGGAAATAATCATTTTCAGTTCTGTCACAGTTCTCCAAGCAGTTTCCCAAATCCTGTGTACAGCACTGCACCTGGGAACCTGTTCAGCCACAAGTGGGGAATGAATGGAGCTTCTGAGACCAATAGAATGGTGTGAACATAAGTCCAGGTAACAGCACTGTTTTCGTAGGGGTTTTAGGGTCTTGAGACGGTCGTTAAAACCTCAAGCCACTAAAGAATCCCAAAGTTCTGGAGCCATGCTGCTCTATAATTACATTTTGCATTGGCAACGTAATTTCTGGTTTCTAATAATAAGCTGGTGTCCGTAGCCACTTGTGTTAGGTTATCAGCCCTTGTTGGCAGTGAGTGCTTCAGAATTGGAAAAGTAAATCCCTTCTCTTCCAAACAATAGTAATAAAATATGGTTGCCACTGTAAATACAGAGTTTAGGGTTATCCATTTTGATATCTTTTTTCGTGTGTTACTGTAACTGTTCAGAAAATCTAGAATTGACACCATGGTTTTCCTTGTGGTTTGAAAGAATTTCTATGGGCATCTCTAAAAGTGACTGATAGTCAGCAAGGAAGTGCCTCACTGATTGAAAAGGACCTAATTTGTCATTTTTGTTATTTTTGCTGTAAAACAGATATTCTCTGTAATCAGGTCCTCCACTTTTATTCACAGGTATTAAGACAAACCTACACAATAAGGAGCCACATTAGTACTTGATGCTTGAACATTAAAGCATCAGGAAAACAGGTGTCCTGGCTAAGACTTCACGGCCATTGCTGGCTACAAAGCAAATGAACTCCCAAGAGCCCTTTTCTTTTTGGTGGAGTCATTTCGAGTCTGGCCACTCCGTCTGGCTTAGGGCAACATGAGGGACGTCCCGGCCGAATGCTGAGTCCTCTTGTGATTTCCTGTGACTGTGTCTGAACGGAGCTTCACAAAGGTCTTAGCTGGACGCGGACTTGAACGACTTCTCCTCTGGGAGAAAGGGGTCTTTAAGGTATTTGGAGGGGAGGAGGAGGGTTCAGAGGTCTAATCCATAACTGTAAATCCCCACGCTTCAGGGAGCTTCTGAACACGGTGGGTTTTAAGGGCTCCTCTGGAGTCATTCTGGGCTGTCAGGCTGAGGGCCACTGGAGAACACTTAATTGTAGATCATTGTCCCAGGGGGTCGCTAGGCCTTTTCAGGGTCTTTGATAAAGCAGCTTCCTACCACTTAAGGGGAACCTTGGGAAAGTTTCCATGATGACAAAACCAAGAACATTCTTTTAGTTTGTGCTTTTAAATTAAATAACTGGAATTGTCAGAGCTTTTTTATATCTTCCCCTCCCCCCTTCCTCTTTAAATCAGACCTCCATGGAAATAGATGCCTGGCTGCTGGAGATCTGTTGGATACATTCCTCTCTCTCTCTCTCTCTCTCTCTCTCTCCCCCCCCCCCCGCCCCCCCTTCCCGCCATTTCTTTGTTTTTGAGGTCAGATCTTTCTGTTGGTTGGTAGGAGAGATGGTATAACAAGCATACACAATTATCACATGCAGGGCCTGCAAAGCTTTAATTTAGAAATGTAATAGAGATCACATCATTTCATATGGAACCAATTCCTCCTTGCCTGCTTCCCCCGAGGAGTGAAGGAAATATCTCTGGTATATGGTTAAATACCTGATAGATTAGACCGTCAGATAGGTTGGTGGATTAAGGCAAAACACAGAGCAAGATTCCTGTTTTCAGTTGTCTATCCTATTTTAAGGTTCCTTACTATTCTGAATTTACCAGATTAGTCTTAATTTAATATTTACTTCTTTAATGTTTGAAACATTTTGGCCGGACTCAGTTCCCAACTTCCATGTTGCCTAATCTCTGTTACCATCTCTGCATGCATAAGAGGGCACTCATTAGGGCTGAACTGCCGGGAAGCCAGCAAAAGACCAAGTCCCATTCCTTGGCACTGAGAACCCAGGGGCCTAGCCCCGAGAGCAGGATGAATTTGTGAAGATTCCTCTGGGTCATAAAGATAAATTTGAGGGTCAAAACTGATAACCTTGTGTCGCTCCCCCTCTTCGTGGGGGAACGACACAGGACCCTGCGCTGTTCTTTCGTCTGCTCGGCCCTCCCCGGGTTTGCTGCTGGTTCTTCCCGGGTTGGCTGCCGTCCTTCCACCTCCGTGGAAGGGTGGTTCCCCCTGCCACTTTCCCCACTTCCGCGGGGGAGCGGCACACCGCCGGCCGGCTCTCTTGGGGGCTGCTCAGATGTTATTTGGATGTTCCCTTAGATGTTCCCGGTGCATGTTGTCTCTCTCCTCCTTTATAGTCCTCTTCCACCAATCCCAACTCTGCTACCCACACGCCGAGTACGCTGCTCTCCTCCAATCAGGAGCAGGATCAGCTCCTGCAGATTATTGGTTGAACTGGAGGCAGCTGCGTAGAAGCTGTTTCCTCCTCTCCCAGCGCCATATTGTGGGAGAGCAGATGCATAGAATAAGTCTTAATTCGAGTAACTTAGTCTAGTCCGAATTGCTCCCCACACCTTGAGTCTCTTTTTTTCCCCCCAAAGTCATTCAGAAATGAGTTTATTTCTGAAAACATTGGAGTGTGTTCTCATGGTTTCCCACAGTGTGAAACAGACAGGGTCAGAAACAGCTAACAGAAAGCCTTTGGACGAGGCAAGGGTCTGTGGATGAAGTTCTAGGCCCATGGGCACTTTTCTATGTTCCTTGGCCTTTTCTCAGCCTATGTTAGTTGTCTGTTCTGGAACAACCAACCGTGGGGAGGGAGCCAGCGCACCCTGCACCAGCATGGCTGCCAGGAAGCTGCTACTGACACCATAGGAGCAGTTCCTGTGAAAGAGGGACACAGCCAGTGTGTTTCCAGCAGACTCCTTCTCTGAAGAGTAAGTGAAAATATCCAGAGTTCCTTGTATTCCTCAGAAGAAAGTTGACTTAAAGTATGACCATAAGATGTTAGAGCAGGAAAGGATTTTTTTTTTATTTTTTTGACAGGCAGAGTGGACAGTGAGAGAGAGACAGAGAGAAAGGTCTTCCTTTTTGCTGTTGGTTCACCCTCCAATGGCCGCCGTGGCCGGTGCGCTGCGGCCGGCGCACCGCGCTGATCCGATGGCAGGAGCCAGGAGCCAGGTGCTTTTCCTGGTCTCCCATGGGGTGCAGGGCCCAAGCACTTGGGCCATCCTCCACTGCACTCCCTGGCCACAGCAGAGAGCTGGCCTGGAAGAGGGGCAACCGGGACAGAATCCGGCGCCCCAACCGGGACTAGAACCCGGTGTGCCGGCGCCGCTAGGTGGAGGATTAGCCTAGTGAGCCACGGCGCTGGCCCAGGAAAGGATTTTAAAGTTCATTCAACCCTCAACCCTACCCTCCATGTCATGTTGAGGAGAGTAAGGCAAAGGGAAAGTGATGGTTTTTCCAGAGACCCTAGAGCTGGTGAATAGTGCCCAGTGCTCTGCTTCCAGCTAACAGCACCTACCACGGCCTTTATTAATTTCTTCTGCCATCTCCCAGCTCAGATTTCCAATGTTATTTTTTCCCTACTGCCTAGGAGTTTCTGGATTATAAGGGATTTTCCTTCTATTTCTTCATTTAATAGGCGATTTCAGTTTTATAACTCCTCTGCTTTAGAAAAACACAGATACTGTTTATGAAGACAACCTAGAAACATGGGGAAATGTTTCTGATGTCCCATTAAGTGAAAGAAGCAAGTGAGTGATTCGTGTAGCATTTATGTACGCATGCGGCTATCAGCTAGGCTGGTTAGAATGGTGCTGTTATGTGTAACTTCAGATTTTTCGTGACACTCTCATTATTTTTATAATTTTAGAAAGCATATTTAATACAAATGTGCACAACTCTGCTTCTCATCTTAGAGCTACCTGAACCTGAATGGCCAGTGTTCTTGCTCACGGAGGCGAGCGTTCTCCATTGTGAGGCATACATATTTTTGGCACAACTGGAACCTTTATTCCAGTAGTGAACACATTGGAAATGAAAGCCTCATCACTGTGGCTACAGCTGCATTAAATTAGGGACTAAGTGGAGACTTGGCCCCAGACACGATGACCCACCAGAGGCAAGGAGAGGAAAAGATGTGTTTCAAGGCACCAGTAGAATCGGGATGTAGGAACTGGGAAGAACCTTGTGTGGTCATGCAACTTGACCCCTGTGGGCTTCAGCACCGGCCATGGAAGTGGAGAACCTTTCAGGTATTTAGAGACAGAACTTAGAAAGCTCACAGTGAGGTTCTCTGTGCAGCGACGTCAGCCGCCTCGTGATTCTGTTCAACCTGGAAAGTGCCTGCGACTCCTCCTCACAGCTTCCTAGAAGCCGCACTGTCAACTTCTTGCAAACCTGGGCAGAGAAACCAGAGTTTGAGACACCACCCAAGTTCTAATCTGCCCTGAGGACAGTCCACATGGAGAGCAAGACAGAGGTGACAAGATCAGCCAGCAGGCTTCTGGGAGCAGGGAGGCCCACCTTGGAAGTGGGGGCCTCCTGGTTACCCTGTGCCCCTTCCCATTGAAAAAGACAAGCTGCCTTCCGAGGGAGGCTGAGAATTGAAGGGAAGGGACCAGAGCGGAGCTGACTTTACGTGTGCCACGCCTATCAGGTGCCCTTACACCATGCGCTCCCGCGGCCGAGGACCGTGCTCTGTGTGGCTTTTGCTAGAACATGCAGCAGAGTGCTGTGTGAGTTTTGAGGGGTGGGGCGGGGTTGCCAGGAGCAACCTCAGAGGTGCCTGTGTTCTCCCAAAGTAGGAATCTTTGTTTCAGAGTAGATACAGAGGAGTGAGGGAGAGGGGCGGAGTCGGGGAGGGAAGGATGGAGGAGAATGGAAGATGCTTGCTTTGGGGGGGAATATAGGGATCAGGGGAGAAACGGGGATGGAGGTAGCATTTCCACTTCCAAAGGGTTATCAAACATCTTAACTCTGCAGGGCCCATGCAGCCCATTCATTCATTGACTGGCTTATTCATCAATTTGTTTTTTATGTCCGTGAACATGTGCTGATCACTCTGTTGAATACTGAGCATATACCAGAGCACTAGAAAGACATGTTCCTGCCCTCTTGGAGCTAGGAGAGCAGGCCTGGCCTCCAGACTTGTTCAGAATCAGTCCACTGTGTATCAGGGCTCTTTAAAAAGTTCATTGAAAATGTGCATTATGAAAAAACTATGCATGTAGTTCAAAAGTCTTTTGCACTCAAGGAAACATCATTTAATTCTCTTTTTTTTTTTGTGAACTTTTGAAAGCCCCCTCATATGTCTTGAGTGGTGAGTATGTGTTGGGTGCTATCAAGAAATACAAAAAGGAACCAGACACAGTCTTCAGGAAGTACCGGAGTCGGGGAGAATTTATCCTGATCATCATCCCTCCGGAGATTGTCATCACTTCCCTAGTCACTTGTTCGGTCTCTTGCTTCCTGAAGCCATTTTTTTTCTTTATAGGGGTCACCTCTGCTTGTTCAAATTGAAACTTTCTTCTGTATGGCCCTGAGGACTCCTCAGTGCATCCTCAGTGCGCAACTTTGCCACTGCTACCTGTTGTTCCAGGCAGCAGTGCTGTGAGCCAGGATTCTCACCTTGTCCCCGGTTGCACTTAGCTGCTCCTCTCCACAGCTGGATTTAGCAGGGATTTGGTTGAAGCTCTGCAAACCTCAATCCAGATGAAAGTGTAAACCTAGTAAGTGGCTGAGTGAACTACGTTAATACTAACAGTGCAAAGAGTCGACTCCAAAATAATCCTTTTAGGCACACAAGATGCGGTGGTTTGACCTTTTATTAATATTCTTTCCTTTCCAATAATAATGGTTTTAAGTCAGCGAGTCTTTAACTTTGGTTAATTCCATTAGGATCGCTCCAAAAAAGAGAGTTTCATCAGTGGCTTTGAAATCTAAATAGGATAAAGAAAAATCATTTAAAGGCAATATTTTAGTTATACCAACTAAAGACTTTCTGCTGAATTAAAGGGAAACTTGAAGCATGGATTATTTGAAACTCATTTAAGCACATAGAGAAATCTACCCTGAAGTTGGAGTGTTTTCAGGTTCCGTTAGTGCTTACATTCTGACTGCAGGGACCTTGTTACACAAATATATAAATAATTTTGGATTGTAAACAGGAAGACGGCTGTAGGGAGGTAGGTCATGGTGGTCACAGTAGCCAGAGCAGTCAGAAAAGTTTTCTCTGACAGGTGGCATTTGAGCTAAGATGTGAAAGACAAGGAAGAGAGGGCTACATGAAGGTGCAGTGTGAGTGTTTGGGACAGAGGGAGCTGCTCACGCCACATCCCTGAGCTGGGAACGAGCTAGATGTTTTTGGAGGAACCAGAAGAGAGCAGAGCAGTATTCAGGGCACGGTGGAAGGAGATGAGAACGAACCGGAAGTAATGAATGAAGTTTAGATTTCTTCTGAAGTACAGAGAGCACTTGAGAAAACTAAACACGGCCTTTCTTAGCTATGCAGAAAGGAAACATGGTCTAGGGTGTGTGTTTAATTGAGGACCGAAGAGAAAATGCCAAGCCCCTCCCCCCCAACCCAGTACCTCTCTGTTGCACTCCGCAGGTATTAGTAAAATGAAATGTGTATGTAGGTGCTTTGAAAATGTCAAAGCACCCTTCTCTCTCAATTTCAGAATCTTGTTAGGAAAGTGATCGTGGCGACTGGTGGAGGAGTCCCGCTAAACTTTGAGCAGGCTCTCCCTGGTGGACTCAGCTGGCGATTTGGAGAAATGCATTGCCAGGAGGGTCTGAGGCAGGAGCAGGGCTCCCGGGCAGAGCCACAGCCCCTGGGGAGGGAATCCCTTCTGGCTGGCCTGCTGTCTTCGCAGACCGCAGGGGCAAAGGGGAGGCTCTCCTGAGGTGGTGATTCTCAGGATGTCTCCACTGCTGGGGCCGTACTAGCTAAATGGAAATTATGAAAATATCCAGGGCAAGGAGCTAATAAATGAGAAGTGACAGGCATCGCATATTAGGGGATTATTGCGCACACTCACTCACTGGCCAGACACAGGGAGAGAGTCGAGGGTGTCTAACAATGCCCCTGACTTTGCTGCCTCACGCGCGATGGTACAAAAGGAGATACGCTCTATTGGAAGAGCAAATGGGAAGATTGATGTCCTCTGGATGGCCATGCTGGACCCTTTGTCATGGATCTCACAGGATGTTTCTAAGAGCTTTTGTGACCTTTGGTTTCTAAATGTCATCCCTGGAAGAGACGAAGGCAGGTACTCCAGGTTCGTTGGATGCTTTCTGGAATGAAGAAGCCAAGGTTGGAGTTTCTCAGCTGCCGTGGGCACAGGAGGGCGGTCACCATTCAGGTTGGCTGCCGCCTGGGGGTGGCATCATCCACAGAGGGCCCTGGCAGGGATGCCGCAGTCACGTGTTCGATGAAGGCAAAAGTCATTTTGATATCTTTCTACTAAATCGTTCCATTCTGCCAGAACCAGAAGTGTGGCACAGATTAATTGAGCAAAAAAAAAAAGTGACTTGCCTACAGTTGGCACTTCTGTTCTTATTAAGATCAGAAAGAGCAATTGGAGGAAGATGACTTCAGGAAAAAGAAAAAAGCATATGTTCCTTATTGTTTGGGGTGAATGTTTTTATGAGAAAAGGGGCTGCCGCGTCATTAATAACTCTGGCACGCCATACCAATTCTGGTCGGCCTGATAGATTAAACATGAGCCCTCTCTCATTATTCCAGCAAGCCAGAGAGCCTCGGTTTTTCCCTGCAGCCTGATATGTATTCCATGCACAGTCAGGCCTCCGAGTTGACATCTTCTTCTAAAATTGTTTGGCTGTAATAAATATAAAACTTTCACCACTGATGTAAAGCATTGCTGGTTGGCATCATTTCCTACCCCCTTTTAATTATTCCTGACACTGTGGAGAAACATCTAATATAAATCTGTAATGTGCACTGATGACAGACTACACGGTTGAAGGACCATGTAATTTCTCCACAATTAATTAAAGTGCATGGAGATTTTTTTTTTCTCATTCTTTCTTTCTTTTTCTCTCCACAACACCCCCCCTCAACCCCCCAGCAGCCAGATGCCACTGACTGGCTCAAATAACACTGCTGTCAACTGTAAAAAATTAAGATCCAAACCGTAAGAAAGGTACTTAGATAAAGAAACCAGATGCCAGGTTATTTGTGATACCACCGCATACGTCTTGATGTAAGCCACCATTGTTTAACATCTGTAGTCCCACAGCTTTAATTACACACTTAACTCAGCCGGTCTGTCAGCAGTTTCTTTCCACCACCATCGTCACTTTTGCGAATCTTTTATTAAAAATTGAATGGTGCCAATCAGCAAAAGGGAAGAGAGATGGAGACACCGGAAGACCTTGTGCATTTAAAAAAAAAAAAAAAAAAAAAAAACACAACCCAGTGGCTGCCTGTTTATGCTGATAGCATGTGGCATGGGCTGGTGTTTATGGGCACCTGTGTGTGGTCACTCAAAGAGGAACAAATGCTCCGCTCCCATTTCAGGCTGATCAACCACCTGGAATTGATCAAAAGCAAATTAATTTTCATTTTCAATTAGGAATACAATTAAGTCCGAAGTGGTGAGGGGGGGAAATTGGAATGTTTACACATAGCTCCTGTGGCGGGAGGGCTGGAGGAAGTACCAGATGAAATGAAATACATGTCTTTGTATCTTTGGATTTAATTCATTAGTGTGTCCGGGTGCTGCCTTGGGCCGCCCCGGCTGCGGGGGTCGGTGGGTCGGCCTTCCCAGGAGCGGTTCCTCCTTCTTCTCGGGCAGAATGGAGGAACGGGCAAGGACGAGAGAGGGCAGAACAGGAGGCCGGAACTCCAAGATGCCCTCCCTGTTGTCCCCAGGGCTTTTCCCGGCTTCAGCTCTGGCCCCGGGGATGTGCGCGCTTCAGGAGGAGCTTGCGTTAGGAAACAGGAAGGTGGCACACCGCGGCTGGCTCTCAGCGTGGCAGCATTACCTGGCCGAGGGATCACCCTCCCACGTCTGGCCGTCATCAGAGATACTGAGTGATTGTGTGAAAACAATCTGGCTGCTGAATGCCTCGTGTCACAGGATCCCAGCTCTTTTCACTTGACTTTTCTGGACATTCAACTGCTGCCTTTTGTTGGAGTAACTGAGCAGGGGCCCCCGGGGGCAGCCAGGATTCCTCGGGGCTGCCTGGGGAACAGTTGGCCCACTGTGTTCATCACCAAGGGTGGTAATTTGGGGAGCTTTGACCCTGATTTTAAGGAAAGTCAATTATTTGTCAATTATGAGTCCTGGAAATGCAGCCATGAGCCTCAGATGTTAAAGCCCGGCGCTGTGGTGTGGGAGACGTCTGCTCTCCGTGTCTCCGGGGCTGTGTCCTCCCCAAGCCTGCCGTGGGGCTGTTGAGAAGAGTCCGAGCGCGCAGCTGCATCTCGGAGCTCAGCCCCTTGCAGCAAGCGAGCAGGTGATAAAGATTTCGTCATACGAATAACAATGAAGATAATAGCTTACATCTTTCCAAGATCTGCGTGATGGATTAAGAAGAGGAGAAGGTTCTGGGTCACAGAAACTGCTTCCTTGGGGGAAAGATTATCCATAGCCGATCCCTAGGACTCCGGTCCATCTTTTACCTCCGGCCACCGCCACCTTCCTGGTCCCAATACAAGGGTTTACGTTTCCTCCCGGCATGGTATTTGTGCTTTAAAAAGAAGATTTTATTACTTCTGCTACAGTGGAATTTCTCTTTTTACTAGACAGTTGGCATGACCGCAGCCTGAAACCGCAATGGAGCTGTTAACACGCTGGGATCCGTTTTTCCCCCCGTTTAAAGCCATTCTTTTCTTTTCTTTATTTTCTTAAAGGGGGGGTGGTGGTGGAGAGAAAAGCTCCAACACATCAACAGAACTATTAACTTTCTGATTTATTTGCTACAGACAGCAAAAAAAGTCAATGCGAAGTGACAGCAACACCAGAACAGACAGTATGAAAACATTCTGTGCGAGGGTCTCCAACTGCCTCGCACCGCAGGCACTTGGTTATCTCGAGATAGACATCTTCAATTTCCTGATTGCATAATAGAAATGGGATTTCTTTTTCCTCTGGAAAAAAAAAAGGCATTATCCATAATGTTGACATAAAGTTTTCTGTGCTTTGGGTTCCAAAAAGTCCTCCTTCCCTCGAGAACAGGCGAGGATGTCCTCAGTGACTCAGGAGCCTTCTCTCTGCCGTGTCTGCTCCTTGAAGGAAGACAGCAGAAGTGGCTAACGTGATGAAGGCCAGGAGAAGAAATCTTCAGCATTCCGGGAGAGGAACTCTGCCTGGCTGCTCCGTATTCGAACACGTAGCAGATAGATCTCCCACCATAGAGGAAAACGACACTGAGAAAAGTTAACCCGCATCTCGATTAACGACCTAATAACTGCATAGCCGAGGCCCTCTAGGACTCGACTGGTTACGTTACGGGTCCGAAGTTTCTGAAGATTTGAAACTGTGGCTTGAGACGGTTGTCCTAGCTGGGTCTGGGCCGGGCTTTGCAGTTGGCATGCCCTTCTCACACAGTGGCGTGGCGCTGCGTCACCGTCACCAGACCGATCTTCCCTAACCAGTTTGGTGAGAGAGCACACTGGTTGCCTCCCCACTAAATTCCTACTGACCCATGTCTGAGATGGAAAATGTTTGGCTTTAGCCTATAGCTTATATCACATCTGCATTTTAAAATGGCTGAAGTCTCAAAAGTAGTCCTCATTTTTAAATCACCCTGCATATCGATATTTCATTTTATTTCATACAGTGCTTTAAAATTATATTTTAAAAGCAGTTTCTTTTGTCTTGGGCACCCTTGGCTGAGAAACAAAGGAAGTCTCTTTTAAGAGGTGTTTTCCATTTTATGACTACTGGGAGAGAACATAGACCTTTAATAGGTCTGTATGTAAGAGTCCCACGTTATAGGTTTTCAGAGCTTAGGAGTTCTGGAACAAGCTTGCCTGATAACATGTCTGAAGGGCAGAGTTGCAGATGGAAACCTCAGAGGCTTGGATGCCAAACCAAAACACTCCCTAAACTTGTGGGCAACAGGAGCTTTTCTGAGATCGTATTATTCTCACCAATAATAGCCTCCTGCCTTGACTGCGGGTGAGGGGTGTGCAAGAGGAATCCTTCTTGTCTCAGACTTCATGGTTATGGGCATGTAATATGTTCTTCATTGAGCCAGGCAATTGACAGAGACGCCAGTGCATTTAAGACTTGAGTCTACTGGAAATGAGACTTGCACTCTTGCCAGAAATGGATGCTTTTCTGTGTCCACCACTATCACACATCTTGGTTTTTTTTTTTTTTAATCCTGACTCTTAAAACAATAATATCAAACAACTCCAGGGGAAAGAAGTTAAATATTTCCATATGAAGAGCTGATTAAATTTGTATGGTTTTCTTTTCAGTAAAAATTGATATGTGATGAAACACAGTACAGCTGGAAGGCTGGTTTGGGCTGATAAACCCATGTCCTCTGAGCTCTGTACCCAGCTCTAAGGGCCAGTGCCCAATAATCAGCCACACCGTGGCCCAGGTTCTGAAATGCCCATTCCCAAGCACTACACACAGAGCCAGCGGTCACCTGGCTTAGGACCTTCCTCTTCAGTCCCACCATTCTCCTGTGTCCAGTCCTCTTCCAGGGCAGGCCAAGTCCATGGACGTGTGATACCGCATGAGGATTCTTTCCATTGAAAACGAGAAAGAGCCCGGCTGAGGTTGGGGGACAGAGGCAGGGAAGGCGTAGTGGGGAAGATGATTTATTGGCTCATGTGTCTCACAAGGTCAAGAATATCTGGTTTTAGTGTAGTATGATCTGAGCTCAATGAGGTGGTCACGACCTGTGTTACTTGGCTCCACATGCCGCGTCGGCTTCCTTGGCATTGGCCCCACTTTCAATCAGACTCCTGTCTCTTGGTCACAAGATGGCTGCCAGTGGCTGTCCTTCCATGTTCATTTCCTGTGGTGGAAAGTGACAGTCCTTGTCTTGCCATTCCCCGGCAGAGGTGCTCATTTGCCTCGATTCTAGCCAGGCAAACAGGATAATGCCAGGGATCCAGCTGTCTGCGCTGGAAGCGCTTGGTCTCAAGGTTAAGGAAGGAGAAGCTTCCTGGAGGGAAACTAGCTGGAGCAGGGTTACAGATGGCGTTGCATGGGTACAAGGTGACAAAACGAAGAATGTCCCCTGCCTGTGTAAGACCCTCCACCAAAACAGGAGAACAAGGGAGCAGACCTCTTTGATCTGGAAACTTGAGCATTTCGGGGGGAATCACATTAATTATGTCTGCTTCACTCCCTTTTAAATATGGGTGAAATCAGAGGAAAAGGCATCCTGATGATTGGCATAGCTGGATGAGCTTGACTTCTGGTTTTCCCCAGATTTGGAACAAGTGGGTTGCTCCCGCTGCTGCCCTCCGTGGCGGCAAAGGTCACAGCGTATGGTTTGTGTTAAGCAGACCTTAGAGATGCGAAACCATCCTGCCAACTTGGGTGCTTAAAAACCGTGTCCATTTTTCCTCCCTGCAGAGAGGAAATTGCTGGATGGAGCAGCTCCTCCAAGCTTGGGCCAGCAGCTTCCACCCTCGTTCCCCCCCCTACACCCTTGGGAGTCTTCATGACCCCAAGATGGGCTAGTACCTGTTTTCCACCTCTGATCCTTCTTCCATCCACCCGTTCTCCACTTCTCACCTCTAAAATCCTCTATCTCCACCTAAAAATCCAGTCCCCCCCCCTTTCCCTTCCCGTGTCCCAACATCATCACTTGACCCTGTGGCCTTGCTCCCCAGAAGCCAAAATACGGGGAAGCGCCCTGGTAGTGGGGACTCCTTTCCTGAGCCCGATCAGTCACTCGGGAAACTGATGGGTGACACTCACCCCGCACCCTCCAAGGACATTCCTGAGACAGGAATAGTCAAGGTCCTCCCCGCGCAGAGACTTGAGTTTTGTGACAGAGGAAAAGATACATTTGACTCTCCACGTTTGTTAGGCTCCAGGGAAGTCGTAGGTGCCACCGAGCTGCTATAGATCTCTATTTGTCAGACCGGTGTTTACCGCCAGCTCCCTGGCGTCTTCCCCACCCCACCCTCCGCCCCAGCTTCTAGGGGAGCCCGTCTGGAAACAAAGACTTCACCCTCTGAAGATTGCTTTCTAATTAAAATTTTACATACACCAAATAAACAAGGGCACTTTTGAAATGTAAATTTGTCATTTTCCAGGCAACTTAAATCAGCTCCACCTACCTTGAGGCCGGCTTCTCCTTCAGCACAAAGCCACACATCCCCGGCTTCCCTTTGGTTTTGTTCAGCTCCGATTCCCCGTCCACTTAGATCCTGGTGTGAATTTTTTTTTTTTCCTTGAACACTTTCTGCAGTTTAGTTATTTGTTGTAATTATCAAGTTCATTTTTCTCTAATAGATGTGATTAAGTATATTTAGCACTGTGTAATGAGTTTTCTGCCTGGTTGCATCTTAGCTAATAAGGAATTCCTTAGCGGCATCTCTGACAGCTGCTGCGAATCCCAGATCTGCACTGCCACCAGAGACCCCTTCCATGAACTGCTAGCATTAGAGAAATTAACTCCATTACATAAACCATAAAATTGAGGCTGAAATTTGATTACTAATAGATCCTCCATTTAACTATAAACTGTCACAACGGGGAGGTGCCATTGGGGAGGAAGGTGAATGTGTGTGAAATGCCGGTATCCACATTTTCCTCGGTGCTTGTGTTTGGACGTTTTCAGCCAGACCTCGCGTTTATTTCCTGAGCAGTAAGGAGAGGGCAGTGCGGAAGCTGATGGACTTTGCACGATTTGGTGGCTAGGAGCCCGGAAGTCTTTGTTACTGCCGTGATAGTACCACCTTGTTATTAGCGCCTCTGTCTTTGCCGAGCCTGTGGGATTGTTCTTGGCCATCGAAACTACTTGCCATTGTCACATGCAGTCCAGATTTGTAAGGCTAAAGTACTGAGGACAATTAGTAATTGGTGACTGGCTGCTATGATGTATAGTTGCTTAGCAACGGTCCCTGAATTAAGTCCCTGGAAGGGGCATACAGGAAGAGACAAGACAGGAAGATGGAATGGCCACCATTTCGATGTGTAGGTGAGTCGTTAATGAAAAAAAGAGTGAGAGGTATTTGTAATCACAGAAACAGCTGAGAGGAAAACTGGGGCTAAGGGAGAGAAGGCAGAACAGAGTTCCTCTCTTGCTAAATAAAATAAGAGTAAGTGGCAGTGGAACACCCCATTGATATAAGAGCTCATTTTCTTTCTGTGACACTTTACTAGGATTCTGGAGGCAGCAGAATTCAGGGAGCATTATTTATCCAAAATACAGCATGAAACTTTATGGGAGGAAGAGACAGAAAATCAAGTTGTACCATCTTGAAATCTTTAGAAGATTAATTTAGAACTAGGATTAACTGGGCAACAGGGCCCAGTTTTGATTCAGCCCTGGTCTCGAGACCAGGTCAGATTGGTGCTGTAGTCTGCCGATGTTCAGTCTCGCTCCATTTGAAATAGGAGAGTGTCTTGAAGAAGCCAAGAACAGCATATCCATTTCATTAGACTCAGCTGAGTTTAGCGACTCTCGGCAGACTAAGATATCACCCTGAACTACATGATTTAGTGAGCTTGTTTAGCCCCTAGAAGGCCAGATGAGCCAAAGAAAGTGGAAAAGCAGTAAAAGGCCTTGATCTAGATACTGAGCCTTGTTAAGGGGCCGCCTTATCTATGGCAACGAGCTATGTCTAGAGGTCTGCAAAGGTCCAGGGGCTCATTACTGTTCCGAGGCTGTTTTGCAATTAGTGTTGAAACACTGAGATAAAGAAAGGATATATAGGAATTAAAAACAGATAACGTAAACACTAACAAAGAGTCTTAATCCCTGTGGCTGAGTGTTTTGCATGTTTACCTCTGATCAGAATTCTTAATAATATTGAGTGTGTTGCAATTCAATAAAGATTCCCTGGGAAGAAACAAGTCAATTTCTTGGATTAAAACACCAAACAAGAAGACCAGAAATAGAAAAAAAAATCCACTAATGTCGTTCCACTTCTTAAAAGTAAAAATTCCAGTGCCACTATCATGGCTGTGGCATAGTAGGTTAAGCTGCCACGCACGGCACTGGCATCCCATGTCGGCAGCAGTTTGAGTCTCAGCTACTCCACTTCCCATCCAGCTCCTTGCTAATGCACCTGGTTAAGCAGTGGAAGATGGCCCAAGTGCTTGGGCCCCTGCACCCACATGGGAGAGCCAGATGGAGTCCCAGTCTACTGGCTTTAGCCTGGCCCAGCCCTGGCCCTTGAGATCATTTGGGGAGTGAACCAGTGGATGGAAAATATTTCTGTTTCTCTCCCTCTCTCTTTGTCTGTAGCTCTGCCTTTCAAATAAATAAAATAAATAAATCTTTTAAGAATAATGATAAAAAGTGAAAATCCCATCAGATAAATTACATGGAAGGTTTTATTTTGATTTAGTTTGATTCAGATCACTTATGGGCACAATTCAGCTCCCCATTATGTAATGATTAGAAGAGTCTCTTTAGGGATCAGAAGACAGATTTTCTGTCTTCACCTATATCCTGGTCTCTCTCTGCAGAATGAAAATGTCTTGACATACAGTTGATATTTTATAATGGAGAGTCTTTGCTTTCCTGGTCTGAAGTTCCTCACTGGAGAGAGGAAGCTGATAACCATCACTGATTCTTTCCTAGTTCCTGTAAAGGACTCTCTCTCACTTACAACACAGCACTGTATTTTCAGGACAGTGCATAATTCTTTGGGAAGCAACCAAAATGCTGGCTAGTACATAACGATACCCTGCATAGTAACATCATCTGCTCAGTGGCCAGTGGTTTCACTGTAAATATCGTAAGCTAAGGGTGCCCTGTGTCCCTCCGCTCCCACCCTGCCACTTCCCCTTAGGTAAGTGACACTCATACTCTCATGGCTCATCATCTAGCTTCTCTCTTGGACTGTAAATTCTGTGAGAGCAGGGGGCATCATATACCTTGCCTTCTACTGACTGCTATAGGGGCTGTTACAGAAAAGGCACCCAGTAAGTTAGCTGGTTGTATTGAATTGTTAGAATCTGGCAGTGGGATAGCCAGAGTCCAGGATGGCCCTCGATGCTCCTCCCCTCTTGGTATTCACAGCCATGCCTCTTAGTATGGACCTGATACTGCTTCTAGCAAATAGAATAAGGAGCAAAAACAAGGTTGGAAAAGGCCATTCAGAATCCCTCACTGCCAGGTCAGCAAGGTTGCAAGGGTATCTTCCAGCCCAAGCCAGACCTCAGATGACTGCAGCCGTAGCATTCTTGTGAGAGACTCTGCTGTGTAAAGCCACTCAGCCCCCAAATTCCTCACCCACAGAAACTATGAGACAATAATGTGTGTTGGGGCGAGTGTTTGGCACAGCCATTAAGCATCCTCGGGATGCCTACATCCCAAGTCCAAGTACTTAAGTCCAGTTCTAGCTACTGCACTTCCCATCAAGCTTTCTGTTAATGCACCCCACTGGGAGGCAGCAGATGATGGCTCAAGTGCTTGGGTGCCTGCCACCCACATGGGAGACCTGGATAGAGTTCCATGCTCCTGGCTTCAGCCTGGCCCAGCCTCAGCTGTTGCAGA
This sequence comes from Oryctolagus cuniculus, assembly GCF_964237555.1. NCBI lineage: Eukaryota > Metazoa > Chordata > Mammalia > Lagomorpha > Leporidae > Oryctolagus > Oryctolagus cuniculus. Next base: position 37,485,585 of record NC_091449.1, read on the forward strand.
CATTTAGGGAGTGAACCAACAGATGCAAGGTTGATATTTCTCTCTTTCTCTCTCTCTCTCTCTCTCTCTCTCTCTCTCTCCCCTCCCTCCCTCCCTCCCTCCCTCCCTCTTTCTCTCAGTATGTGTGCATGCCTTTCAAATAAAATGAAAAAAAAAAAAGTTTAAGTGTTGTTGTAAGCTGCTAATTTGGAGGATGATTTGTTATACAGCATTAGGTAATGAATGCACTGGCTAAATATTGTGTACAACAATTTGTTCCCATATTTATTCAATTAAGTATTCGTTGAATGTTCAACTCTGCCAAGGACTGTGCTGGGGATACCAAGACATGGTTCCTGCCCTCAGGGGTTGCAGTCTTAAGCAGGGGGCACGGACATGTGAACAGAACAGACTGAAGGTCCACGCAGGTGCAGTGGGCACAAAGGAGGGAGCTGGAATGGGAGGAGCTGCAGAATGGACAAAGCGGCCTCTCCCCTGCCCCCCAGTACAGTCACAGATAGCACTCTCTTCCTCACCGTCCCTAGCTTTGCCCTAGACTGTTCCAGCAAACCTGGTTTAGTGCTGCTCCACATTGCACTAACCCATTATGGCTGCAGGAAGCCCCTAGCACTAGCATTGCTCTGGGGTCTCGCTTGTGAGCATCCCCTGTGGAAAGGAACTGAGTTTGAGCGACTCTTGCCGCCCGTCAGTTTTTAGTACTCCTTTCTGGTCTCTCTGACGTTAGCACCCTATTACCTAGGAATCTCTTGATTGGAAGCAAATGATTTCATTGTATTTAAAGTGACAAACACCCATGAGATTATTTTCATGCTTTGCGTGCTTGCCTGATGTACAAATGCACATTTCACCGTGGCTTGAACCCAGTAGATGGGCATGAGTCATGGCCTGGGCCCAGCTGCATCCACCAACAGAAAACTTCTGAGGAATGCCTAGAAGATAAGACCATCAGCCAGTAAGCCCTGCGATACCGATGCGCAGTAATAAATCATACCGGTAAAACCACCCCTCTGACGGACCCTGCCCGGAATGGCCCTTATAATGGCTGCTCCTTTGGTAGACCCATTTCCAGGGCCTCATCCAGAGCATTAGCGCTGTACACGGCTGAGAGCCTGAGGATGGGTGACAGAAGTCATAGATGGGAAATTCACTCTGTAGTCAAGAAGGAACTCTGCCAGGCCTGGGGTCCCTGTCCTCAGGGACTGGGGTCCAGGACCCAGAGGGACCTGGACCAGGCACCAATCAACCCCAGTAACACTGGCAAGACGCTCCCCAGTTTACAGATGGCTCCAGGGAAGCCGACACGATTTTGTTTTGTTTTCTTTTTTACTGTTTGCTGCTAGCTGTGGTGGGAAAGCAATAAAACACTGGTGCTGTCCTCCTGCAGATGTAACTGTTTTCAAAGTGGAGAAAGGGAGCCAGTCGAGGAGAGACACCAAAGATTATTGGGCTTTTCCCCACCTCCCATGCGTGAGCGGCAGAGTGAACAATTGGTGGTGTTAAAGGTGTTTATTGCCTCCCCCTCCCCCTTAAAAATAAAACCCTTTCTTTGTGTGCTGCTGCTGGATGTGTGTTTGTGGTGGTGGTGGTGGTGGTGGTGGTGATGGTTTTAAATAGGAGAACTTGTGAAATGAGACTGCATAAAAGATGGACTTGTTTTCTACATAGGATATTGCCTGTCCTTCAGATCTGTGTGTCTCGCTTATGGAATGAACCAAAGTAGGAGAGATAAACTAATATTTTGTATAAGCTCAGCCAGACAATACAGATGATAAAGATGTTTCATCTTCTTATGCATGCAGAAAAGATGAAAAATCGTAGTTTACACATATTTGCTCAATTCAAGTGTAAAATTGGGCCCCTCGATCGCCCTGGGCCACAGTGGCTGTGTGAAGGAAGCTCGATTTACCTTGCAGCCGAGTGAAAAATGATCAGAATATTAGACTCATCTAGCCCACATTAAGGAGCCATTGCATTTTCCGACAATTTTATGCTATCTCAATATGAAAACAGAGCAATTTCAACTCATATCAGGTTATGATCGGCAATTACAGTTGCATAATTCACCTAGTCGGCTCTCTGCCGGGCCTTTATTTTCCCTCTTGGTGACATTCCTGAGAAAGTGCCTGATAAAAATGTCATATATCATCCCAGCTTTAGAGCTCGTGAGGGGTAATCTGCTATGCCTTGCTGAGCCCTTATTCATCACTGGATTTTTGACTTGGAGGGGTCATGGCACTCATAATTTCCTGTTTGATATTGTCCTTTCCAGCTCTGACAAGGGGCTGTAAAAGCTCGGTTGTAGGCAGTGGTTAAGCGCCGTTCCGGTGGGGCTCGTCGCCAGCAATAACAGTGCGTTCCTGGGGCTCGTGCTGTAGTTGGCCGTTTTCGAAGATAATTAGATTTGATGTCAACATTTCTTTATCACCTGCATCCTTTTGTGCATCTGTGTGTCAAGTTGTTATTTCCGGATTTATTAGCACCCTCAGAGCTCCTCTCTATCTGTCAGCCTGCGTGCTGTTTGTGTTGACAGTTGTAAAGTTAATTACTAGTACTAATGAGCATCGGGCTTTTGGTGGACATGGCATTTTGGACATTTAAAACTATAATTAGTTGTGTTTTTTTTTTTCCTTGTGTAGTGCTCTAGTCCAAAAGAAATGTGTAAAAAAAAAATTTTTTTAAAGCTACCTTCCTTCCGTTCCATTTTGACATTCTGTGTGCAGTCAACTTATCTTTTATTCAAAGGCTCCAAAAACTCAGTTCTGTTTCTTTTTAAAATAGATTTCCTTCCATTGTAACTCCATGAATAATTTCTTTTGTTCCTTACTTCTCTTCCAACTTGATAATGTGACTGTTTCGTATGCCTTGAGAATTAAGTAAGGATAATGATAGTGGAATGATCAAAAAATATGCTGGGTAATTGTTGGCCTCTGCCACTCAGTCGACTCCAGATTTTCCACTGTTAACTCTCTCCTTTTCTAATCTTTCTCTGGATCCACCTGAAAACGTCGGCGAATGAAGAAGATCGAGTAAAATTACAAGTAATAAAGACCCTCTGGGCGGTGAGTCTGGGCCAAGACTCATGGCAAGCTCTTTCTACAGATGGAGCCCGGTTTAATCCTCGCACCAAACCTGAGAGGTCCATCCAGTTATCTCCAGTTTACAGATGTGGAAACCAAGATGTCCAAAGGATAAGGAATTTACTCCGCATCTGACAATGGGGGAGGCTGTGCTGGGATCCGAGTCCAGTTGGCGTAGCTCAGAGCCTGTGCTCTCCGCTGCTGTTCTGTAGACATGAAGTATGCTTTCGAGGAAAATTAGCAGACTCCCAGGGTGCGTATTCTAGAACAACAGAACGCAATCACTTACTAAATCAGCCCGGCTCATTTGTATTTCACTCCCAGTCATATCGGGACGCTGGTCTCAGTGTAATGGCAATTATCTACGGCGTGTACTTTATGGAGGTATTTTGTCTGCTCTATTGCGGCGGCAAAACACCACTCCCTTGCTGCTATTCATATTTACTTTCTATTCATCATTATCTGCCATTTTGCTAAATAACTATCCTTCCCAGACATAAATCATCTATAAAAATACTCTGGCTCAGAGAAAATTTCACCCTGGCACTGCAATGATGAGATAACCATTTTCATCTCTTGTTGAAGCATTGAGATTTATTGGCTTTCGATGGGCAACAGACCAGGCATCACTCTCTGCTAAACAGACTCCCACTTGCATTTATTCTTATTGCATTGAGTGATTCAAAATGGAGCTCTCGGAATCCCTGGAGGGTCCATTCCCAGCCTGGGTGGGGTGTTATTACTTTATATTAGATAAGGGGAGGACACACAAAGAAACATGCGGTGATTCGGATGATTTTTTATTTCCGTTTAACAGTGATGACAGAATGTCATAGTGAAATGACTTCAAAAGTCATTTTTCCCCACTGCCCTGGTTCTGCAGCCTTGTCCCTCGAGGGCTCTTCCATTGTACAGTGTTATTAATTCTGCTAACTTTCAGACTTCATTGCTGACAACAGGCCTCTTGGCTTTCGCAGCCTATTACATTAAATTTCCCATCAAACCATGTCAGCCTCTGAGGTCACAGATTTCGAGTGAAGCTTTAGATATTTTGCCATCTGACTTCACGGGCAGGTGTTTTCTAAATTGCTTTTAGGTTTGTTTTTCCAGTGTCAGAAATCAGATTGAACCTATTTAAAAAAACTCAAAGACAGCGAGCGCTCATCAGGATAAGAACAAAGCGGAGTTGGAGGCACGCCTGAACTGGTGTGTGTGTTTGCATGTGTGTGCGCGCGCCTGCACGCGTGCGTGCACTTGTATTTCAGTTGACCTTTCAAAGCGAAAGCAAAGCCTTCCAACTTGACTTCATCCCTGACCCCACCTGGTGAGTAGAGTAGCTTGTTGACTCTTTTTTTTTTTTTTTTTCCCCTAACACTTATTGAAGCCCCAAGATACAGTGTGACTGCCCAGGTGAACAGAGCTGTGCTCCACTGACCTTGATTTTGGAGGGATCTGTGACACTGTTGAGTGGCATTAGAGGGTCACTCTGGGCAGGCCAGTGAAATGACTGTGGCTCTGGTGCCAGGTCAGCATTCTGCAGTGAGTTCCTGGTGGCAGTAGAATTTCTGCGTTCCCCTCGATGCGTTCCTTCTGGTGTGTTGTTGCGGGATCAAAAAAAAAGAGAAAAGCAGAAACCTTCCTTCCAAGCAACATGGCCACAGGCACCACGTTGCTGTCACAATTGCACTTCGAAGGAAGCTTGCAGCAGAGAATGGAGCTGGGGCTCCATTTAAAAACAAGGAGGTGGGGGGACGAGATGTAATTTTTGAAGCAGTCAACTGGCAAAAATGATTACAGATCATGTGGCCAACTCAAAGTGCTCTTGAAATGCTTATTTATTATTAGTTCCAGTTAATATTGCTGCTCTAAAAATGACAACATTCAAATCCCAGCCTGCCCATTGCACTTCAGATGTACAGGCTTGGCGGTTAACAGCCTTTTGATGTCCTTAACTGTGGAGTGAATGTGTATGTGTCCCTGGGAGGGTGCAAAAGTGACAAGCCTTGGGACCAGGCGAGGAGGTGGGAGGACCTGCACTCTGGCTGCCTCCACCAGAGGTAGCTGAACACTCAAGTGCCTCACCCAAGAGCAGGTGACAAGAGCTTGCCCCCCCCCCCCCCTCCGTTGAAGGCACTGCAGTTAACATCAGCCCTGCCCCCTTTTTTTTCTTGGTAATTTTTAAAGACCCAGAAAATCTGTTCTTATCTGAACCCACCATTAGCCAGCTCTACCTGCAGGCTAGGGCCGGAGAAGGATGAGTGAGACAGGGGAGTGTCACTGTGTTTCTTGCTGCTAGCAGCCATAAGGAGAGAGAATCATTTGTGGCACTCTGGGGACAGTTTTGTCACCCTGACAGTAATACTGTTATGCGCTGGCTTGACACACAGGATGAATCCATAAAGACAGATAAGTAACTGTGAAAGTGGCTGGGGATCAGGCTGAGTGCCACCACTCACCTGCAGTGACAAATAGATAGTCATGAAGGATTGGAAATCCTGCCCAACACGGAGATCTGTCAGCAAAGAGATGGACTGCAACCCCAGTGACACAGGCAGCCGAGTCAAGCGCGCACGTGCGTGTGCGCCTGCGCCCCCGCGGGCTGCGCAGGCAGGTGAACTTCCGAGCCGTGCTTAGGGGAGGCTGGGTTTTTCTGCAGGGGTCTGTGTGTTGCTTCAGGTGGGAGGAGAGGATGTCAGCAGTGCGGATTTTTCTTTATAAGGTAAAAACCATGGCCACTGCATCTGTCTAGCGCTAAGTTCAGGCACACTGGGTTCAAAAGACTGTGCTTCGGTTCCCTTTTCCCTGGGATTTTTTTCGTACCAATAGGGGTCTCCATCTGCAAATCAAATGAATGCATGTTACAGTCATTAGCAAACTATTACAGCTAAACTGCCGATGTCTGTGGCACCAGGCAGAGGGCATGTGGAAGTAGGAGATCTCAGATTTATGTTCAAGGCTGCAAGGTTTGTTACCTGTGGGTGGAATCTGCTTCTCTTTAGTGGAAGAAGTTCCAAGGGACTCGTTTGAATAAAACAATCTCGGTGCTGGAACCGCTGGTTCCCGCTTGGGTTTGAGATCCCAACAGCACCGCTTTTCACAGCCTGGAAATCTCTCACTGTTACGTTGCAAAATGGGCTGTGTGTCGTCATTCTTGATGTCACGAATGCCTGGCCGTGTCCTGGAAAGTTACTAAAAAGATTAGAGGTGCAAGGTTAATATCAGAATAAAACCCCGTTGGGTCACTGTTGGGGATTTGGACAGCCTTTTAGAGCTCTGTTCCTTCTTATGTAGAGAAGAATGTGCTGACCGAGAGATGGGCATAACTGTATTGCAAAATTTCAGACAGAGTGGATCCTCTGTCTTATGTACAATTTAGCCAGAGATGAGACTGGAGGCAAACCAGTGCTTAAGCATCGGTTTCTCTAACTGTGATCAGCTTTGCTGGTGTTTATAAGATGGGCAGGTGTGGAGGGAAGTGGCTCACCTAATGTCTCTGTTCTGACTGTTCTTAATGTGATATTTAGGGGCAGGCATTTTGGTGCAGTGGGTTGAACTGTGCTGGCACCCACATCACCTATCAGAGTGCCAGTTTGAATCCTCACTCCTCTGCTTCCAGTCCAGTTTCCTGCTAATGCGTCTTGGGAGGCAGCAATGATGGTTCGAGTGCTTGGACCCCTGCCACCCATAGGGGGACCTGCATGGAGTTCTAGGTTCCTGGCTTCCTCCTGGCCCAGTCTCACCTGTTGTGGCCATTGGAGAAGTGAAGCCAGCAAATGAAAGATCTCCCTTTGTCTCTCTTTCCCTCTGTCACTCTGCCTTTCAAGTAGATGAAAATAAATAACTAACATTTAAAAATTACTGGAATACTTACAAATTAAAAAGCAAAGAATAACAGTAATAAACACTTTCCTTCGAATGAATCCTCTTGGCGCCACTGCTTTCCTATCATTTGCGCCATCTCCCTTTATCGTAAGTGGAAATGTACTTGATCTGTGTCAACTCTACCTACCCTGCTCATTTCATTTCTAGGAGCTTAATTAACATAGGTACTTAGATTCCTGGCACTCTGGTTCCTCAAAACACGATGACGTGTAGCTCCAGCTGCCCCTACTATTACTGCTGCACTGGCTGAAACTATTACAGGCCTGTTTCTACTGGAGTACTGAATGCCTAAACATATTCTCCTGTCTCTGTGTGCCTCTGCAACCAGATATTTCTTTAGAAAACCCTGGGGTCTATTTGTTGATTTTAAGATCCTTTATTTTAGGTTATAGTATTTGGAGGCTAAGAATATTTTAAAGCAATTCAGCTGTAATGAAAACTTCTCCTTTTTTGACCCTAGGTTCTTAGTTTGACATGGAGTGACCCTATCATTCTAACCATGATTTAAATTCTGAATTTCCAGAAGCCTTATTAAAGATGTCAATTTGTGCACCAGAATGGTAAATGTTCCTGTGAACTTTGACTCCTAAAGGAAACTCTATTTTAAAAGAATAAAAGATTTTCCTGATAAATATGTTCCTCATTTTGGGCTAATGCTTTCAGTCTGAACGCTGGAGCGGGGAAGGACGAGCCGTTGCCTGACCCCACTTGCTCCCTCATTCTGTGATCCAATGCTCTTTTACAACCCACAGCATTAGATTTTTATTTTGCCAAGAACACTTTGGTAATGGGATATAAATCTCCCTGTGCGCACCTGATTAAATAGGCCTGTACAGGAATTAAAAAAGAGGGTGAGCCGTGTGCCATGCTGGGGTGATAGGTGAGCATGCCAGAAAACTAGAGCCCAGTGGCTGAAGGGAGCTCTGTGGCTGCCTTCATTAACTTGGGAGCTAAGGTCACGCTGCTTCTTGGGGGCCCAGTCCTGAGATGCACGTGAGGGGCCTCTCCCTGGGTGCAGATCTCCTCACTCAGATTGGCAAGGATTCCCTGGGAGTTGTTTCACTCCCCCTTGTCAGCTCTTATTGGAAGCCCCCAAAGGCACTGCCAATGCAGCACAGGCAAAGGACACTGCAGTCAGGATGGCGGAGTTGTACTAAACCTATCGCAGCTACTCATTCTGTCTTCCTTGGCTGTCTGTATTTTTTTTAAAACATGTAGTTTTTAAAAATATTTGTGTATTTTCATCTACTTGAAAGACAAGTAGAAGAGAGAGAGATTGTCCAACTGGTAGTTTACTGCTCAAATGCCTGCAACAGCCATGTGGACTGGGTCAAAGCCAGAAGCCTGGAAATCCATTTGGGTCTCCCAGTTGGGCAACAGGGTTGGGCTTGAGCCATCATCCCCTGCCTCCCAGGATGCATCAGCAGGAATCTGGATCAGAAGCCGAGCAGCCAGGACTCCACTATGGAATATGGGTATTTGATGATTTAATCCACTATGTCACAACTCCAGCTCCTACTTTTTTTATTCAATTATTAGAGACAGACAGACGGACAGACAGGCAGACAGAACTGTCTGCTGCATTGCTCCCCAAATGCCCACAGTGGCCAAGGTTGGGCTGAGCCAAAACCAAGAGCCTGGAACTCAATACAGGCCTCCCACATGGGTGGCAGAGACCAGCTACTTGAGCCATCTCCTGTTGCATTGCAGGGTGTACATTGTCAGAAAGCTGGAATTGGTAGGACTTGAACAGGCAGGACTCGAACCCAGGCACTCCATACAGGACGTGAGTGTCCTAACCAGAGTCTGAACCACGGGGCTAAAGACCCACCTCCTTGGCTGTTTTATTGCTGCACTTCTGTGTCTGTGCCAGTGTTGTAGTCAAAACACTGAATATGGGGCTGGCGCTGTGGCATAGCAGGTAAAGCCTGCGCCTGCTGTGCTGGCATCCCATATGGGCACCGTCTTCTGATCCAGCTCCCTGCTATGGCCTGGGAAAGCAGTAGAAGATGGTCAAAAGCCTTTGGCCCCTGCACCCACGTGGGAGACCTGGAAGAAGTTCCTGGCTCCTGGCTTTGGATCAGCTCAGCTCCAGCCGTTGCAGCCAACTGGGGAGTGAACCAACAGATGGAAGACCTCTGTCTCTCTCTATCTCTCTGTTTCTCTCTGTCTCTCTCTGTCTCTCTCTGCTTCTGCCTCTCTGTAACTCTGCCTTTCAAATAAACAAAAATAAATAAATCTTTTAAAAATAAAACTACTGAATACTAGAATTTGTCAGTAAAAGGCGTCAAATTATGCTAGTTTCCACAGTTTGAGCTCCAAACCCAACTTGTCAGTGAGTGGTTTGGGGCAGAATATTCTTCTGGAGACTTAAACTCAGCTTTATTGTCTCTCCCAATCTTTACCAGGTCAGACTACTGAGAGAGAACTCATCTTTTATACCTTCCCAGGAATCATTTTGGTAATAAAATACAACTTCTACAAATTGATTTGCCCAGCCCGTTCTTAGGGCTATGGCACAGTGCCCGCCCATGCTGGGGATTAGCTCAGCCTACTGTGAGTTCTCTGCTCCATCCCCTCTGCTCTTTGTGACTTGGAGAAATGTTGAGAAATGTTGGAACCCATGAACCAACAAGGCCTCTGAAAGCTCTCAGGAGAATACCTGGTCTTTCACCAGCAAGCTCCTTGAAGTTATTAACCACTTTTGAACAAGGTGCCTGTTTCTCTTGATGCTCCCAACACAATGAGGCAAAGAAGGCAGAGTTATAGAAAGAGCCGGAGATACTGCAGGCATGAGAGATTTTTCTTCTGCTGGTTCACTCCCTAAATGGCCAGGGCTGGGCTAGGTTGAAGCCAGGAGCCTGGAACTTAATCCTGGTCTCTATGCAGGGGCCCAAGCGCTTGGGCCATTTTCAGTTGCTTTCCCAGGCACATTAGCAGAGAGCTGGGTTGGAGGTGGATCAGCTGTGACGCGAACTGGGCGCTCTGATATTGGGTGCTGGCATTGCAGCAGCGGCTTAATCTGCTGCACCACAGTGCCAGCTCCCTCCAGGGCCCCTCGCAAGGCAACATTTCCCTGGGTCCTTAGGAGAATCCATGTAGTAGCTAGGACAGGTGACAGGTGTCTGGGTTTGCAGATGGGAGGGCGGAAGCTCCGGGAAGCCCACAGGCTGTCTTGAGGACATGACAGCTGACGAGTGACACAGCTGAGAACATATCCCAGGCTTCCCCACTCTTAACCAACACCCTTTCTATTACACCAGGATTAACTCCACAATCATGAAAATCTCAAGAACAAAGCTAATCTTAAATCTCCATAGAGCTTCACCCTTAATATGACTCCAAATTCCCATGTCAATCAAGCTGCAGTTCCCTGGGGGCATCGCATGCGGGCTGGCGTCTCCTTTGGCTGGCCTTTCAAGCCAGGGAGAGCTTAGCAAGAGTGTGCACTCACCAACTACTTGGCGTGGAAGACGCTGACAAGCCCGACCCAGCTACTGGCTCTGCCTGCCCTTTGCTGACTCATACCCTGGGTTTGTTTCTGCAAAGTGCATGGGCTACAAAGACACAGTGGATGTGTGGGAGGAGAGGGCCCGGTGTAGCTAAGAACCAGCAAGGAAAGGGGTGGGGACAGACATCACAAATGGCCACCCCGCCCAGCAAATATTGAAGGCTGGAGATGGCTCCCATCTCCCCGCAGCCAGCCGGCCACGGCGTGGATCACAAGGGAAGCTACCGCTCGCTCGGCAGAGCTCGCCGCATTTGCAAAGGTCAGCCTTTAATTACATGCACAGTTAAATGGAAATACTGTAGAGAGGTCACACTCATATTTCTTTGGCCTTCATTAATGTTATTGCTCTGTCACTTGCTCCCTCCTTGGGTTTGTAAATGAGAGTTCCTTTAGTCTGCGTAACAGGATTATTTATTTTTAATTGTTTTACCTCTGGAAGAAGAGGTTGCTTTTTTGGGGTGGGAGGAGAGAATTGATTCTATTGTTTTTTTAAAGTTACCTATGCATTTCTTGTTCAGTTATTTCAGACCTTGCACTTCTTAAAGTCTTATCTGCTAATGCTCGTGATTAAAACACAAGCGAAAACCAGCCAACGTGAACAGGTTGAACGCCACATCTGTGCAGAAGATAGCAGCTCACTTATTTATGGCTCAAAGAAATGGAGCCTAAATTAAGCTAGCTATTGCTGGAGAGTGGATAAGCGGCCATTATGAATTATCCTTAATTATAGCGATTTCCTAAACTAATAAACCTGCTAAATCTTTATTGCAAAGGTTAGTTTACGCAGTGCATATAAAATCCGCATGTGCTCCGCATCAGCCACCAGCTGTCTGACAGTGTGTTGCTATTTCAGTGAGTGTTCACATAAATTTTATGTTGGTTATATTAACAGTCAGTCCATATCACTACCCACAGATGCCAGTAGACATAAAAATTGCTCTCTAGTGAGCCTAAATATCCCTAGAAGCTAGTTGTGTCTAATGTTCCATGTAGTATTTGTACGTGAAAGCACCAGATTGCAGGGTTATTTACAGATGAATATTTCAATCCAGTTAGTTCATATAGGCCTACTTAGCCTTCTTTGCTGGTTTATTTGTATGCTAAATAATTCACCAAAGGTTCTTGTTTACTTTCTATAGTAGTTTCTATGAAATGCAAACAAGGGAGCCAACTTTAGGTGTTCAAAAGGCTAAGCAGCTCTGTGTTTAAATGCAGGTCAGAGCAGTCTTGTCGACGGGCTGTCACTCAGTTTTACACACCCTCCCCCCCCCCTTTTTTTTTTCCTTCCTCCTCCAGAAATGACTGGAGCTTGATGCTTTCATAGGAATTTTTGGCTGGACTATCTTTATTCTAAATTTATCTTTTTCAATACCTGCCGATACACTACCTTCAGCTTACACAATTAACCACCCGACGCCCGCAGCAAAGAACACATCCTTGGTTTCGAGAAGCTTCCCACAGTCCTCTGGGCTAACAAAAACAGGTCAATCCAATGCTACTGAAACGTCCTTGCTTTCTTCCTTTTTTTTAAATTCTCATTTTCTTATTTTTCTTTTCCTTTTGTTTTTCTCTCATGGTTTGTTTTCTGGTGTCTTTCCAAATCTCAAGATCTATAAGCATACACACAAAAAAATAGGGCCTTTCTCTTCTCCTTGAAAGCCCCAAACTAGCCCAACCTGTGTCATCCCGAAAGTCATGGGGGACAAGTTGAGCTCTGAAAGACGTGAACCCAAGCCCACCCAAGGGTGGGGAGGAGCTGCCTGGCCCATGGTCCACGATGGCTCAGTGTCTGTGCGAAAAATATTTATCTGCCCCTCTATTTTGCCAATGTTTATGGTCCTAAACATTTACCCCCAAAGAGATTGGAAAATAGCCTCCTTCGTTTTCAGCCAGGCGATGCCAAGCTCATGAGAGAGTTCAATAGCAGTGCTAACTTTTTATTTAATAATATTGATTTTATCATTTTTACTACTTACAATGGGGATTGGTCGGCTGATAGTTATTTGACCTCCCTTTGTGCATGGCCATGGAGTGCTTCGTTAAGGCTATCGACATATATCTCTCTTCCCCCGCTCTTCTTCCAGCAGCCCATCTCGGCAAATAATATTGAGATGCAGTAACTGTTCCCTGATATTGATTTCAGATTGTGTTCATCACACCCTTCCCCGGGCCAGGCAAAGAGCAGCAGCCCAGCTCTGTAAACCCTTGACTGCTGCGGGCTGAAGTATCGTTTCCATCTTTCAGCCAAGAATATCAACTCTGTACATCCCCCCCCAAAAAAAAAAAAATTAGCCCAGAAAATGAAAGCATTTTTTATCGTGATTATTTTTTATGCATGCACAATTAAACTGATCCCTTTAGTTTTATGTTGGGCTTTTTCTGTAATTTTTTTTTTAAAGAATGCTGGAAGATCTGCCAGTCTCTGAGCTGGTAGTAGGGACTCTGATTCCATTTAAGCTCCTGGGATTCTAGGTTTGGCACAGTCAGCCAGACCGAGGGGTTCTTTGACCTTCGGTTCTCAGCCAGCTGGGGCTGTGCTCACCACCTGGGCCTAAGAAAGTTTTGTATCTTGCCTCTGGAGTCCATTGAGATGCTGGGGTGTTTACAACAAACAGGGGTTTAACATTCAGGGAGCAGCCTACCTGCCACGTGGGTCCATGGGAAAGGAGGGTTTGCATATGCACTGAGAAAAACACCAGGCAGCAAGCAAATAAGACTGAAAACCATAGACCTCAGAGGAAGCGGGGAAGGCCTTCGAGAATCTGCACCAAGAGTGATTCTATCTGGGAGGTAGAATTGCAGATTTATATATTCCCTTTGGGCATTTCTGTGTTTTCCAAATTTTCTTTTATAATTGGGGAAAAAAAGTCCTGCTTAGAAGTGTTATTTTCAAAAATGGAAATATTAGTAGAAGCATTGGAACTCCAAAAGATCCCTGTCCACCAGAGTGAATGCATTAGCCAGGGTTGAAATTGACTCACTGGCCATGCTAATCTCTGCCCTGAGGGACATGGGGCGGACATCACTCCTCTCACCATGCACCTGCCAGTTTTCATTTTGTGAATCCAGCGGGGATTGTGCTAGCCTTTGCCACTGAAGCAGAAGTATGAAATGGTTGGGAAGAAGGACTTTACAATGAGACAAGTCTGAATTTGATTGCCAGTTCTGTGTCATGCCAGCTAGGACTTTGAGCAAGTTACTTAACTTTCTCTGTACCTCTCACTCCTCATCTGGAAAATGGGTTATTGAAAGGACTAAATGAGATCATGTATGTAAGCACTTAACATAGCGCCTGGTATCTGTTAAGTAGTCCATAAAGGGCGCTGTCATTATTGATGTCTTCTGAGCAATTTCCTCACCAAACCAGAACCACGATGGGACTAAGTGCTCAGTGTGTTCTTCTCTGTGCACCCCCCACCCTCCCGGCCCAGGTGAGATTCAGCTGAGATCTACCCATGTATCTAACACAGATCAGATTTTCCAGGACAACTTGATCTATCTGTGCCAGTCTCCTGTACACACACACACACACACACACACACACACACTTCCTTTCCAAAGCAAGCATTATTCCAGAAAAACACTGCACAGCCAACAGGAACCCCTTGAATACCATCTCGTTTTTTGTCCCAGAGTCAATTTTGCTATTCCCAAGCATTTTTCATTTGTAGAGACAGAAACCCAGCCCCGTCGGATGCCCCGGCTGGCATGTTAATTCTCCCCTGCAGTCAGCCATCTTCAGGGCCAAGAGCAGAGTATAAAACGCAGCTAAATTAGAGACTTTACACAGTTGCTGGAACCTGCTTCATGAAAGACAGCAAACATTTTGCAGGCTACTGAACTTCTGAAATGTGACAATCCAAGCAAATGAAATCATGGTACCTTTCATTGTAGTTTAATTGGACTCAAACTCGCCGAGAGGGGCCGCTGAAAGCTGTATTCAAGAAGACAGACAGGAATCATACAACAACTAATTCAGCCCACACAACACGTCTTACAACTGTCCAAGCCCCACACTTGCTCTCAAGACTGACTCTTTCGGCCAAGAGAGAGAGAGAGAACAGCAGTGAACAAAAGCAGAGATTATAAGGCAGGCCAAACACTAGCGTTGTGAATGGCATAGCTGTCACCCTGAGGTATGCATTTGAAATAGCTCAGCCTCGTGGCAGCCAGTACAGGCCAATTTATTTTAAAGAGGCAAAAAGAAGTGAAACAAACTTAGGCCCTCTCTTCTGCCTGTTAGGGTGTCAAGATATCAGTGTCAGGGAGTCCTGTTAACAGAAGCCCAAGGATGAGTTGGGCATAAACACTAACAAGAGGAGAACTGAGCGTGGGCTTCCTGTTGAGTGGAGCTAAATGGGAATCCCAGTTGAGTAACCCAAAAAGCAGAAAATTACCATAGCTGTCAGGAGTGGGACCAAAGGCCTGTCAGGCAGCTGGAGAGGAATGGAAACCGGGCGAGGGAAAGTTGAGTTCCAAGGGGGGAAGGATGCAAAGAAGTGGGCCATGCTGGGATGCCCATGCCGGGGGGTGGGAGGCCCGTGGAAGGTTTCGAAGGGTGTCTTGGCTTCCTTGACTTACTCCTGTATTCTCTGAGTACTCCAGGTGGAGCTGATGATATAATCCGAGCCTCTTCCGGTCTAAGCATCTCGCCTGAGCACTTGTGTCCCCGTTTACTGTTCTGATGGCTTTAGGTTTAACCAGGAAGGCTAAGAGAGTGGACAAATTGGGTTCCTGCAAGTAACAGGCCATCCTGGACATTGATTTTTGAAGGTTCATTAGATAAATGCTGACATCACAGATTGATGTCTCTTTAAACCAGTGCCTAGTGCAGGACCGTCTAGGGAATCAAAAATATTGATGTAACATGTTTGAGCAGAAGGCCCACTGGAGAATTCCCTTGCCTAAATGGGATCCATCAATTTAGGCTTTCTTTAATTGTTCTAATTCTGCGCATCACACTGGAAGGGGAGTTTGTCTGTAGGACCAGCTTTTAAGGGGGATGCTGCCGCCCCCACTCTGGGGGCAGAGGAAGGCCAGACGGGGTGCTCACGCCCATTTTTCATTGTTGTTTGGAGCTGCTGTTTAGTAATTAAAATTTTTGATCACGGACTAATTTTCCCCTCCAGTGTGGCCATGCAGTTGACAAGGGACTGATTAATGGGCCGACCCTGGGGCCAGGAGGCTGCCGGGTTGTTCTCTGGTGGAAGGCATGCCGGCAAAATAAAGTTGATGG
Organism: Oryctolagus cuniculus; assembly: GCF_964237555.1. Classification (NCBI taxonomy): domain Eukaryota; kingdom Metazoa; phylum Chordata; class Mammalia; order Lagomorpha; family Leporidae; genus Oryctolagus; species Oryctolagus cuniculus. Next base: position 37,501,291 of record NC_091449.1, read on the forward strand.
TTTTGTTTGTGTTTAACCCTTCACCTTGGCACTATCAATAGATTGAAGACATCATTTGTATCTGCAAGTGTTTCTTTAATTAAGACCTTCTAAAAATCTTTCCTATTGATTCATTCCATTATCCTATTGATTAACTGCAGTGGATCATGTACTTGGTCTTCAGCGTAAGGCAAGTCTCAGCCAGCTGTCATGACTACAGATGCAAACCACAGGCAGCCGGCAGCCAGCGCTCAGGGCTGGCAGGGGTGTCTCGCGTTCTAATGAGGCGTCCGTGGTGGCTCCCTGAACACCGCCGAGAGAGCCAGCGGTCTCCTGCTGGAGGGGTGGTCACGCAGAAAGCACTCCTTCCAGTTACTTACACTGCAGCCTCTTAGGCAGCGGGACAGGGTGGGGGCTCGTGGTCTCCGGTTGGGGGAAGGGGGAGGGTTCTGCTCCACAGCTGCATTTGAACATCTTGAGCTTTGAAATAAAAGCGCCCTCAGATATCTAGGTGTGAACGCAGGATTTGAGAGCCTGGCTGTTCATCCTCCTTTCTCCAGGCTGTGGCCTCTCCTCCTACCTCCACCCCACCAATCCCGTCAGCCTCAGCACGATCCCTAAGGGGACGCACCTGCTACAAGGTCACCATGCCATTCTGGCCACGGTTTTAACCTCCCATCACTGGCAACATTTGAATCATCTCCTTGTACTAAAAATGAGGAAATCCATGGCTAGTGTTTTGAAATATTCATGAATGTTGACAGTTGCAAAGAATGATCCTGGTTGTAGTTTCAGGAGAGAAGGACTTTATGAGGCTGTAGTTTGCTACTCTGAGATATGCAAAATCAAATGAGAGCATGCACAAATGAGATAAAACACTCAGCATACAGTAGGTGCTCAACCAATAATTCAGTAATTGTTGATCCATAGAAAAGTATGTGTTTCTTCTCCTCATCCTTCTGGGAGATCAGAGAAATGGCATCCTGAGGGGTCAGACCAGTTCGCTTCCCATGAAGAAGCCAGCAGAAAAGAGGAAATATGAAGGCAAAGCTGCTGAGCGGGAGACAGATTAAGTGAGAGAATATGGTGTCTCCCTGCTCTGACTCCAGGGAGCAATTTAATTGATCTTTACTCTCAGGGTGAAAGCCCCTAAGCTTTCGGAACAGCTCACCTAAGCAAGGTTGTAACGATCTCCGTCCTCAGCCAAGCTTGGCCTGAGTTTTCAGGCGTGTGTGTAGTCCCCAGGTTAATGCCAGAAGCTTCTTGATAGTCTCTGACAAAGGAAGTCAGCAACTCCCTGCCGTGCGGGTTTTGGGGTTGGGAAGGCAGGGACCGGGAAGCTAGTGGTTGCTTGGAGGAGTTCTCATTTTTAGCATGAATAGTCAATATAACATCTTACCGATTTTTGTCATGGAATGTTGAAATGAAAACTGAATGCAGGGCTGGCATTGTGGCACAGCACGGTAAGCCACCACTTGCAAAGCCGCCATCATCCCATATCAGAGCGCCGGTTCAAGGCCCAGCTGCTCCATTGCTGACCTAGCTCCCTGATAATGTCCTGGAAGGGCAGTGGCCAATGGTCCAAGTACTTAGCCTCTTGCTACCCACCTGGAAGACCCAGATGGGGTTCCAGGTTCCTGGGCCAACCCCCAGCCTCTGTGGCCATTTGGAGAGTGAGCCAGCAAATGGAAGATCTCTGCCTCCATCTCTGTCTCTCTCTCTCCCTCTGTCACTCTGCCTTTCAAATAAATAAATTTTAAAAAATTGATTGCAGATGCTGGGTCTCTCCTGTCAGCTGTTGTTACTAGCCAATGGTTACACCCAGCCCATGTACTCAGTCTCCTTGGCACCAGATGTCCCACATTCTGTACAGTAGGTTAACACTGCTAATAAACTGTTTCCTCAGGCTCAGGCTAATCACCCTAACTGCCAGTTCCACTCTTGTCAACTCTTTTAAACACCTATTTCTACATTTTGTAAAATTTCTCCTTGTGAAGATAACCCCAAACTTTCTCCAAAAGCGGAAGAAACTTATATAGCTCTAAGTATACTTTTCATAAGCCAAATGACTTAGAAAATATGGTGGAAACTTTTTTTTTTTTTCTGAATACTTTTTATTTACTTAGAGAGAGGGAGGGAGGAAGTACCCATCCACTGGTTCACTCCCCACTTGCCCACATTGGCTTGGGGGAGGGGCCAAAGCTGGGAACCAGGGACTCAGCCCAGCTCTCCAGTGGGAGTGGCAGGGATCCAATTACTTAAGCTACCACTGATGCCTACCAGGATCTGCATTAGGAGGAAGCTGGAATCAGGAGCTGGGGCCAGGAATTGAACCCAGATACCCCGAGGTGGGATGTGGGTTTCTAAGCAACTTGGAAACAACTTTTAAAGCTCAGTATTTGGGGGTTACCTTTTGTGATTCCTGGGTTTTTAGATTAGTGTGTTATCTGTGGTGATTTAAAACACTGTTTAACAATTCAGAGAAGTACAAACTAGAAAATCTGTAACTTTGTAACACCCCTGTGAGTGCTTTAGGGTGTAGTCTTCCGGTCTCTTTTCAGGGCATACACACCAGGGCTGTCCCGAAGTCCCTGGGAAAAGCGTATTCAAAAGTGTGCATGGGGCCGGCGCCGCGGCTCACTAGGCTAATCCTCCGCCTTGCGGCGCCGGCACACCGGGTTCTAGTCCCGGTCGGGGCGCCGGATTCTGTCCCGGTTGCCCCTCTTCCAGGCCAGCTCTCTGCTGTGGCCAGGGAGTGCAGTGGAGGATGGCCCAGGTGCTTGGGCCCTGCATCCCATGGGAGACCAGGAAAAGCACCTGGCTCCTGGCTCCTGCCATTGGATCAGCGCGGTGCGCCGGCTGCAGCGCGCTGGCCGCGGCGGCCATTGGAGGATGAATCAACGGCAAAGGAAGACCTTTCTCTCTGTCTCTCTCTCTCACTGTCCGCTCTGCCTGTCAAAAAAAAAAAAAAAAAAAAAAAAAGTGTGCATGGGTTTCAATATTCTTTGCACCAAAACAAATTTATCTCTTAACTCCCTTTCTGCAGACTTTACGAAATATCCTCTTAATGCATACTGGTATATACTTTTCTCAAGCAAAATTGAGAGCGTAATAGATAAGAGCTTGTCTTGCTTCACTTTCTGTAGTGTGAGAGTTTTTTGTACCTTTAGCTATTGCTCAGGAACGGAACTGTTAATGGGAACTAGAATTCCCTTGAATGGCTATGCATTCGCTTAACTCCTCAACTCTTACTGGACATTTCAATCACTTCCTAATTTGTTCCTGTCATATAAAGGATGGGATGAGTATCCCTGTCTTAGAAATTTCATGTGGATTTTTATCAGGTTAGGATAACTTTTTAGAAAGGAATTACTGAGTCACAGGACACGCCCATTTTTAAAGTTTTCTGGCACGTAGTCCTGGAGCTTTCTTCAAAAGCAGACGGGTTACGTAGGCTCCTGCAGCAGCCTGCCTGGGAACGTCCTGCTTACCTGTAGCTTTACCTACCAGCACTAGGGAACTGTGTGGGGGGGGGGGGTGTGGGTGTGGGTGGGTGTGGGTGTGTGGGTGTGTGGGTGGAGAGAGGATCTGTTTCACTTTGATAGATTGGAGAATCAGAATCTCATTGATTTAATTTGCATTCTTTTGGTTCCTGATGAAGTAGAACTAACTATCTTCTTATTTTTAATGGCTGCTTATATTACTTTTTTGTGAATTTTTGTCCATGTCTATTGACCATTTTTATTGGAATGTTTTACTTTTTCTAATTGATGTAAAGATCTTTTTCTTTTTAATTAAGAAGGTAGCCCTCCCCCGTCATAGATCGTCAGATTGTCACCGATAATCCGGTTGGATTTTTCATGTAGGCATTAAGTTATATTTGAAGTATCTGTTGATCGTGGCAATTTTATTAATGTAGTTTTTCCTTTAAAAAGCAGCCTGTTTGCCTGTGATAAAAAAGATATATGAAAAAGAATCTGACAGTGTCAATCTAGCTTGGGTTAACTATCCCAAGACACTATCAACATTTTATTACAGTTGTCAAGGAAAAAAAAAGCCAACAATTTTATTGTTTTGATTATTGAGATCCAGCCTCAGATCAACTAAGCAATTAAAATCTCCAAATAACATTCTCTGAATTGTCAAACAAAGGATTAGTTCCCAGTGGAAAGGACTTTTTTAGAAGAAGATAGTTTTCTCTGTAATGTCTGTGCCAGTAAATGGTTGCACTAATTGGAATATACAGAAATATTTTGCCAGTTTCACAATGCATGACATCCTAATAAGATTGTGATGACAAGCTTTCCTCTTTATGAAAGGTGATGTTACTCTGTGCTTCTAATATACATAGGCTCATGTGTCTTTTTATGACATGCCATAAATGAAATTTTCAGAAGAAATTAATCTGCTTCACTAAATCTTTCCTGCATGTGAAGTTATTTTTTTTAAAGCAGGACAACAGAATCGTGCCTTCTGCTTTTTTATTTACAGTGCTTGGAACAATATGCTTTAAGAAATCTTGCAGTTTAATGGAAAAGGATCACAATTAAATGCATATTGAAGTGCTCATCCCAGATCCCACTAATCTGCCACTAGAAAGTGTGCGGCTGGATCCCATCCTCGCCTAGCTCAGGTGGCTGGCCGGGTGCGGGCCCGGGATGGTTAATGACAATCTTCCGAGACCAGAAGGACTTAACATCAATATCCCCCTTCCTGATAATCTATATACTCTGGAGGTGGTGCGCTCTGGCAGGGTTTTGATGATTTTATGATGGCTTGTGTATATTTACAGTGTGTTTAAAATACTCTTTTTTAATTATCATTTGAGTGACAAAGCTTAATCTTTCGATCTTTATCTGCACCTCCTGGTGAGGTGTGTTTGTTAGGTAACTAAAAAGAGGAAATTTAGCAGAGCCAGAGCTTTGTGCCAGTAATAAGACTGAGGAGTCAGCAGATGATGAACCTGCCTTTCTCCTCTTCTCCAGAATAAAGGAGTCGCTTTAGATAGTCTTTTGAAGTGCCCTGGCTTCTTCCAAGCAGCATGCTAGAAACATACAGTAGCATTTTGTAACATGGAATAGGTGTAATATATACAGAAATGAGAACCTTTGAGTTCCACAAAGCAAGTACTATGGAAAAAAACAGCAGAAAATCATTTGAATACATAACCCCATTGAAACTGTGTGTGATTGGTACCTTGCATTTTGTATACACATGATGCATCTGTGTGTTAATGCATGTATGCATCATGTGTGTATACATAGGTTTACATTTTGTACACATAAATTGTCAAATGGAGTTGAGCAGCCTTTATGATTGGACACGGTTATTTTGTTAGATTTTAGAGACTAAATAGGATACAATCATTATCTTAGCCCATCACAGACACACCTTAAGATGCCTTCCTAGTATTATTTCATTCTAAAAGGGATGAAAGGCCAGGGTTATTATTCCTTGCTACAAATGAGTAAAGGTACCAAGGTTAATAATGAATGCTAGGGATTTAGAATTAAATATTGGACCTCTAGCTTTATTTTCCCAAGTGATGAGGCATAGCCACCACCCTTTTTGAGAATTCTGGGTTTTTACAATAATGGGTTAAATTTTTAAGCAAAAGCAGAAGGGGGAAAAAAAGAGAAAATAAAACTTTGGTCAATTGTCCTGACCGATTATTTGACCATATGAGATTAACTGGACCAAGATAGGGAGCACCATTATCATCATACATAAAGGAACTCCAAGCTGTCTAAGACTCCGTTCAAAGAAATCTTAAAAATCACGGATTGATTTGCAGATTTAGTGGGATATGAAAAGCTGCTGTTGTGCCTGAGTAAGATAAGCATTCTATATTAGACTGTACTGGAGAAAGCCCTCACGTGGCCATGTGATTTTATTGACAGCTCAGAACTGAAGACCATAAATTCTGCTATTGGGCAATATACTATCATAAGAAATGGACATCACAAATGTCAGAGCTGCCTCTGGGAGCCCAGGAGTCACAGTGTGGAGTCAAATGAAGCATTAAACCCTAGGCCAAGCCCAGCACCTGCATAGTTAGCTTGCTTTTTTTTTTTTTTAGCTAGTATTGGTGAGCCTTGGTTGCCATTTATAACACATTCATTCCCCTTGAACAATTTTTCTCTGGCATCACCTGTGAACCATACTTAGGGTGAAGTGTTCATCCCTAGCCTCCTCTCCCACCAAGCTACTCCCATCAAAATGATGTTTGTCATATGATTGCTACCCTGAGGTTTACGCAGCAGCAGGATAATGTGGAGTTGATGCCCAGAGTTCACCTAGACAGAAAAGAAAGTATATTGAGTCCCCTCCATCAGGCAGGCAAGGTCATGAGCAGAGAAATCATCAAATGCAGAGAAGAAAGAATGGTGAACTGGAAAAGCAGGTATCAAGGGTGTAGACAGGTGAGGGGTTTCCTCTGGGCAGCTGAGTGAGAAGGAAGAGGCAAGCATGGGCTGGAGGCCGTGGATCAAGAATCTAGATTAGTGAGGGGGTGGAGAAGAGGAAAGACTCAGACCAAAGTTCTGGGCCAACAGGGGCCGGGAACCCAGGCCATGATGTCCCAATCACAAAAAAGCAGAAGTCTAGGTAAGAGATGGGCTCCCAAGAGAGTATCAGTGGGAGCAGTCCATCCAACACCCTGACCACCCCCTTCCATGCAGGCAGTACAGGGCTTGGGTCTATAGATGATATTTAAACAATAATAAAACTGAGAATCGGTCTGCTTTTTATTATCACCATTCACCACGAGTTCTAAACAATGTCAGTGATATAATGATCCTCCGTTAAAAAAATATTTTGTTGGTCTAAGTTCTAAATCAACAGTTTCTAAAGTTACTCCTGAAGTTTACTTCTGTGTTATATACATTTATTTTTCATATAATGCATATACATACTCTATCAATATAGACTTATCTGTTTCAGATTAGAACATTAGTAACAGATCCTGTAATAAACATGGAGTTTATTTCAGAGAATTCTCAGCTTTACAGTCAGCTACTGAACATGAAGACTCAACCACAAGTATTCGGTTCAAGAATGTAAGTCCTTGACCATTTAGAATTGGTGTAGCCAATGCCCAGCCACCACAGGGACCACATACCCCTGCACTGAAACAGGAGATTCAGAATAAACAGTGACAGTGATTCTACTTCCGTCAGTCCATACTGTGTGACACTTGAAGTCGTGTTTTTGTTAATGATTTAAAACAGAGAAACAGGGTACAAACCTTAGTGCAGCGTTTTCACCTGGCAAATGAAGTGTCATTCTCTCCTTAAGATACTTAACTGAATTTTAATAATGTTCTAGTTGAGATTTTATTTAATTCTTTCAAAAGGAAAGAACTAAGCAAAAAATTATATGACCACAATAAAAAGTTATAAATCATTGAAAAATTATATGATTCATAGAAGATACTTTTTCACCTTCTTCCCTTATCTACAATAAAATTATCTTCTATTGTAGACAAGGGAAGAAGGTAAAATAGTGTGTGTTTCAGCTGTCAGAGAGGCGGGGGATGCCGTGGAGCTGGGGCAGTAGTTAGGACTGTCTCGTACATCCGGGGCTTCTGAGGTCGTCCTGGAAATAAGGTAACAGAGGCACAGGATGGCCAGCTGAGAGTGGAGCCTCGTTTCCAGCTTTGTGAACTGGTACCTTCCTACGGTCAGTGCACTGGCCTCCTAGGGAAGGCAGGGCAGAAACTGCAGCAGGAAATACATAAGCATATTTTACTAGAGTTAGGGAACAACAACAACAATGAGAAACAAGACAGAATTATTGTTGATGCCACTAGGGAACAAGCATGTAGATACTGCCTAATGGCTGGGGGGGTGCGGGGAGGGTACAAAGGAGACTGTGTTAGGGCAACACCAAGGCCCTGAACAAAAAATGCATGGCTAACAGGAGCACTGCACAGGCGCTTTCACAGTCTGATGAACTGAGTGGGGCCTGGTAACAGAGATGAAGGAAGCAGGCCGAGCAGAGAGAGGTGGGACCGGCTTCAAACCAGATAGCAGGTACGTCCCGTCTAAAGAAAGCCGCCTGTCCTCAGCCCTGGCCTGTTGCTGTCGTGGGGATGTTGGGCCAGATAAGCAGATCTTTCCATTTGTCAAACAAAGCCAAAACTCTGGAATGGTTGGCGAGATCTCTAGATTTATGCTTTTGGCTTTTTTTCCCTAATAGCTAATTTGCCTTTTTTTTTTTTTTTTTTTTAATGCAACAGCTAATGCCATTTAGGCCAAAATAAATGTCTATGGGCTAAATGTGTCCCCCGAGCCAACATTTTGTCACCTCTGAACCAAACCCTTAGTAGTTCTGGTTGCAACTGTTGTTGGTTAATGATCATAAGAAGAGTTAGGAGCGTTCCTGAATGCCAAACAAGTGATGGAGCACCTATCACAAAAACAGTTCCCACGTGCCAGTCCCCAAGCTCTGGGGACAATACACTACTCCTGGTAACTGTAGTAATTCAGCTGGTTCCTAAGGGCCAGGCAAGGTGCACTCATGAGCTCACTGAACGTACACAGCAGCTCTATTTAATAGCTACCCATGTGCCTGCTTACTGAAAAGGAGACTTAGCAAGGTTTTGTAATTTTCTCGAATTCGTTCATGCAATCAAGGACTCCAACCCAACCCCCTGTTAGACTTGGTTAGACAGGGTCCCCAGCACCGAGGCTAAGCTGCCAGTGTCGGCTACACCAAGAAGCCAAGAGCTGGGTGCCTGGACTGTCCATGTGAAGGAGACCCATCATCTTAAGGGCTTGGCAGCTTTCCCAACGACCCAAAGATGAGCAGACTTGATAGGCAGGCCCTGTTACCAGGTGGGTAACTGTTTCAGCACCAGATTGTGTTGTTGCTGTCGTCCTATTGTGCGGAATGCTCTTGAACAAAACCCATGGGAAAAGACACTGACTTCTGTGCAGTTTGGCCTGAAGCATTTGCGTCACCGTTCTGCTCCTGGAAGAGTATACTTTGACTTATGCGTTGCTTGCTTAATAGACCACAAAAGTCAACATCCCTCGGGAAGAACAGCTAGCGCTTGGAGGCGTCACAGGCTCCAAAAGATCCTGTTAAGGCGGGACATTGTAGGAGACCCACAAGCGGCACAAAGCTCCATGGCTCCTGATGATAGTGTTAATATTTAAGAAAGCTTCCGAAACGGCCTCTGTGCTTCATAACAAAAAAAAATGAGATTTTTTTTCTCTACTTTTTGCTTTTTGGGCCTGGTTGTGCATGAAGATTTTTTTTTTTTTCCACAAGAGAATGTGCTCCTTGTCCCCAGATAGGGCAAGACATCAAGAAAGCCAGCTTACAGAGGGGAGGGGGAAGAGACCACTGCCAGAAGAGAGCACACATTGGAGAAGAGATACAGCAACAGGGAGTGGGGTGCGGTGCCACTCCCTCCCTAAAGAAGGCAATTGTATATAATTCCATAGAGTTTTCTTACTGGATTCTCCTTCTAGTTTCCAGGAACCGTGTGGCAGGTTCTCAATTTTTCTTGTCTTCCATCCCAATCTGGGGCTGGCCTTGTGTGGGTGGCTGGGCCAACCATGCAGGTATTATTGGTTCAGCCGACACAGAAATGAAATCCAATCCGACACCCAATCAGGACACATTCTTGAGTGGTTGCGTGGCCCCAGAGTGCCTGATAGGTCCCTGTTGGCTGCCTGTGGTGCACAGTGTCTGTAAATAAGCATTGGCCAGTGTTCATTCCACGCCAAGCCCTTGTGTCCTAGCCAAAGAGGAATCAGAGTTGGAGCAAAAATAACAAGCACTATAAATCATTAAATGCCCCCAAACACTGTGGCATTGTTTAGAGATTATGGCATGCGTAGGAATGGCAGGAGGCATCTAATCAGAAACTCAAAATGAACAGCCTCGCGGAACAGATGGGCAAAGTCTGTGGACTTTCCTTCCTTCATGAGGGGAGGGGCCATTATTTAAATTTATATACAGTGGAAGCCACTGGAACCCCATTGTGGTGATTAAATTTGGATGATCACAACATCCAGATGCATTGAACAGTGACCTTCTCAAATCATACATGAAAAAGATGCCACATGGCCCTGGCCAAGGACACCATGAGCATTCAATTGGCATTTTTAGTCCTGCTGCCAGGTCAGTGGAGAAACAGCCAGAAAATAGACTGATTGCCACCAGCATCTACCTGCTCCTTCAGATTGGGGGAATTGACTGTTCCACTTTAGTAAAACTCCGTTTGCCTGAGAAATTATTTCAGTCGATTCTTGTACATAAACTATGTACATAAACTAAGAACTTGTACATAAACTGAGAACTATTCAATGTCAAGCAAAGAGACATTGGCTTTCATGAAATTCAGTTTGATTTGTGGAATCAAGGGTGGCATCTCTCCCTCCAAGCTGTTCAACTCCCCAGTAAATCTGTAGAAAGCAGGCCACCAGATGTCTCAGTTTGGATACCAGTTCCACTTGAACCTTGCTCCAAAAGCTAGGAACTCACGAGCAACTTCCTGTGAAAACCAGCATTCCCACCAGTCCCACAGTTTTGGTTTGCTGTTGTTGTTTTGAGAGGTGGAGACAGAGAGAGGGAGAGACAGAGAGAGAGCTAGACAGACTCCCATCAGCTCACTTCTCAAATACCTGCCACAGCCAGGGCTGGGCCAGGGCTAAAGCCAGGAGCTAGAAACTCAATCCAGGTCTCTCATGTGGGTGGCAGGAACCCAGTCACTTCAGCCATCACCACTGCCTTCCAGGAACCGTGTTAACAGGAAGCCAGAGTCAGGGACTGGAACTGATCATTGAACCCAGGCACTCCCAGGTGAGACAGGGGCTTTATATCGTTAAACCCCCGCCCCTTTAAAACTACAGTGTTATGTAAGGGAAGTGACCTCTGTGAATCGCCATACTGAGTGAAACCCAGAGTCCGGCCGTCCAGTCCAGAGTTCTGCCTTTGATTAAAGTATCGGAAGTTCAAGGATATACCCGTAATGTTTCTGCCATTGCTTCCATGCGTGTCACATGTCATTCATGGGTGTTTCCTTGTCATCCCCATTTAGAATTCACATCTTCCTGTTGACCTAGGGAAGAGCCCTTACAGCACTTCTGGACCTGCCGACAGTCTGGAATGCTCACATTGCAGTTAGACTGAGCAGACGTAGGGGCTCTTCAAAAGCCAGTTACTCATGGTTTGCAAATTTTAATTTTAAAACTTTACGACAAGGAGAGATGAATGCTAATTACTCTGCTTTGATCAGCATGTATCAGATACATTTATTGAGACTTCACACTGTACTCGGTAAATGTGTAAAATTATTAAATGCTAACAAAATAATTTCTTAAATATCTGTTTAAAGAGATGGAAATCCTAGCTAGTCTGATTGGGTCACACATTGAGTGCATGTATCAGATTATCACCATGTATCCCATAAATACGTACAAATAAAATAATGTTTTAAGAAACTTTATAAGAAAAGGGAGATCATTCCTTATTCTTTTCATGCAGGGTCAAGGACTCCTTTTCATTGTAACTGACCACAGAAAACTTAGAAAGAAACTTTACGAGCACAGGAAAAAGGCTGCGATCTGGGGGCTTTTCATTAGGTTTGCCTTCTTAACTCTAACCTTGAGCAGAAAACAGAACATGTCGCATACATACACTTTCTCAATTGTAAAAGGTAAATACGCTAAAATGTATTTTTAAAATTGTGATTGTGTTACAGAGGTTTCTATGTACCATAGATTAGATTTTTATTAAGGATTTTATTAAATAACTGGTGTTTCACCAACATCTAATTAAATCCTCTATCTAAATTGAACAGAAAATTATAGGGGAAAAGAAAGCATTTGTAGCCGACTTTATTACAGATAAGGCTGTTATTTGTTCATCTTAAGAATTTGAGATCAAATTTACAAGCAGCATCCTCATCAAATTTCTTCTCTGGGCTGCCGAGCCCTGGCCCCTTGAAAGCAGCCCATTATCTCCCCGTCGCCCCCTTTTTATTGTAGTGTCCCCGTTGTTGGCAACACGCCCGCTGTTTAAGGTTACTTTCATTAATTAACCGAAAGTTAATTTCTTTGCAAGCAAAATCTCTGATCTCATTATGTTGTCTTTAAAGCTGAAAGCTTCAGGTTTTCTGGTCTCCTTTGATGACACAATAAAAAGCATGCTCTTTATCTTAAGGGAAACTGTCTCCAGGGTTTAATTTAATAGTCCTTGAAATAGTTACAGAACAGCCAGGCAGACTACAATAATATGCCAGTTTTAGAAAATGTTGGCTTTGTCATGGTTAAAGAGCCCAGTGACTGATACAGATGTGGGCCACAATGGATCCGTTTCCAAGGAACTTCTGCATTTTACTTCCTTAACTCCCATGTTTTACACAGGCCCCTGCCCCCACTATACAAGCCTCCCACAAGCTCTTGGAATATGTGTATTATTAAAAAAAAATGTACAAGGATTTCAAAAATTTGTACATTATTTTTGTTCCTTTTTTCTGAGAACTTTTTGACGTATACTCATACAGCCCTTTTGAGAACCGAACAAAAACCAATACCAGTCTCCCTTCCAAAGTGTGCCACTGCATAGTCATTTTACCCTTGGGATATCTGGAAGGGTTGGCACTTTGTCTGCCTTGGCCACATTTGGTAAACGTTGTTTTATCATCTGGTGGAGGTGAGGCAACACTGGGTGGTAGGAAGAGTTTGGAGTGGTGTAGCTGGAGCATGGCTGGCTGGGATCTGTGTCCATCGGCACGTTATTTAATCTCTCTGCTCTTCAGTAAGCCTTGACTGATCACATAAAGAGAATTAAAAGAGGTAAAATGAAGTAACTGGTCCATAGTAGGTACTTAACAAACATTGAGTCCCCTTCCCCGGACAGTCCTGTTCCAGCCTTTGCCAACTACATACGGGTTTCCCTAGATGCAGTTCATGCTGGTGTGGGCGGGCTGTGCCACATGCTGGTTGCAGTTCTGAGAGATGGTCAGAATCCACTCAGAACATCTGATGTGGCTTCAGAGTTGGGTTCTGTTTTGCCCATACGTTCTGTAGACGTGGGGACTTGAACATTGTAATGTTTGTCTCTCTGAGTTAGCTTCATGCTCAGTGAGGAAACCTTGTTGCTTTCTGGAGCATTAAATTCAGTGAGTGGAGAGTGGCCAAAATGTCTTTTCAGAGCCAGCAGGTGTAGGTCACACAGAGGGGACAGAACTCTTCAGGTGGCTCAGGTCTCAGGAGCAATCCACATACATGGAGAAGCCATTTATGTCCCACTGAGCGCAAGGATGTCACACACACAGCTGAGATTGACAAAGTCCAGAGGAAGGACTGCAGAGAGGGGGGTAATGGCGTAACTCGACATGCTGCTTCAGGGGCCTGGGAGACTGGGTCTGTGCCATCCACATATGTCCCCTGAACCGATTCCTGGTGAAGGATGCAATTGACTCAGCGCGAGCAGGTCAAAATCACTTAGGCAGAAAATCCCAGGTCTTGGGAAGAAGAGTCATGCGCCTCCTGGGCCCTTGGCAGAAGTCAGAGGTCCAAGGTAATGCATTGGCAGAGATCCTGTCTGCCTTGGTGCCTTGCTTTCCGCTTCCCCATGCTTTCAGGCAGAAATATCGTCAATGCCATCGATCGGTTGATCTGATAATCCAGCGGGCTTCCCGGCGTGTTAAGCTTCCTGCTTTTGGCTGACTGAATGTGGGCAGAGCGTATGCTTCTGTTGGGAACTCTCCGTGGAATTTGCAGCGTCACTGCCTCTACACTGAGCCACTGCTACAGGCATGACGATTCCAATTATTCTTTGGTCTATCACATTTAACCCTTCCCTAGACAGTATCCATTTTTCTCCAGCCTTAGCTTAGATTTGGAAAAACACTTTGTCTTCTGTGTTGGGGCCTCCAGGGTCTCTTGATTTATTAGCATGGTTTACATGGGTGTGTTTAGATTCTTGTTTTTCAGTTTGCCTATCTGCTGTGAGCATACTCCACTGGCCAAGTCTTTCCCAGGTCCTCCACAGCAGAGATCACATTGACTTTTCTCTTTGTCCTACACCAATCTTCACATGTTCCTTCAGCCACACTTCTCATTTTAGAAGTAGATGGCAGCTATATGGGAGGTGTCCAATTTATGATGTGTAGATTTCAAAATAGAGGCTACCCTTTGGCCAGGGCAATGGAGTTTTCCATAAGGAACAAAGACTTGACAAGTAAGCAGAGTGGTAACAAGGAAGCCTTGAAGTTTGTTTATTTAAAGCTTGGTCTGGTGGCAGGTGTTGTGGTGCAGCAGGTTAAGCCTCAGCTTGGGACGCCCACATCCCATAGAGGAATGCCAGTCTGAGTCCTGGCACCTCCATTTCCAGTCTGGCTTAGTGCTGATGCATCTAGGGGGCAGCAGGTGATGGCCCAAGTGTTTGGGGGTTTTGCAACCAATATGGGAGACCCAGATGGAGTTCTGAGTTCCTGGCTTCAGTCTGGCTGGGCCCTAGCTTTTGTAGGCATTTGGGGAGTGAACCAGCACATGGAAGATACCTCTCTCTCTTCCTCCCACTCCCTCCATCTCTCTCTCTCTCTCTCTCTCTCTCTCTCTCTGGCTCTGTCTTTCAAATAGATGAAGGTAAATAAATAAACATTAAAAAAAAAAAAAAAAAAAGCCTGGTCTAGAATAGCTAGAAACTTAAATACTGTTTGACTTCTTTTTCTTTGGTCGTTGGTTATTCACCCCACCATCTCTCCGGCTTCTTCGTTCTCCAAGCCCTTCAGCCTTGTTGGAAGGACATAAAGGCCCCTCGCAAGTCCAGACTGCCACTTGGACAAATCACACCTTCAGCCGTTGGGGTCCTCGGGGCCATTTGTTCTACATCCCAGCTTTCTGTGCTGGATGTCAATTACGTTCTGCACCTCAGTGCAAAGAATGCAAGATGACTACCTTAATCCCCTTTGTAAAATAACAACAACAACAACAACAACAAGGCCTTCAGGCAGAGCACAGTAAGCCTAATTCAGATGTTTTTAAAAGTGGAAAACAAATCATGAATCCCTGAGAAATGAGGTTCATAATGGAAGCCCCAAGAAGCCCTTTAACCTGGGCGAAATCCTATAACACAATTATATACAATTTCACACTTGACTGGGTCTGTTATTTGAGCAAAATAACCATTTTTCTGCTTGTGCTAAATGAACCTCGAGATCCATGTATCCAGCTGCAGCAAAATGTAGCATTGCCCATTCAGTCTGCATATAATCAGGGTACTGGATGGCAAGGGCGTTGTAGGATCAAAAGAGTTAATCATTGGATCGTGCCCACACCATCCACACAATTAAGGGCTAGATTAGCAGAGATGAAAAATTCATTGTGAAAATGCAATGCTGGTCTGAAAAACAAAATGATTTCACTGAGTACTTGTTCCGTTGCCATAATCCTAATGATCAACTCTGTTACACTAATAATGAGAGAAAAACTAATTGCAACAGGACAGGACAAATCTTTTTTAATCTGCGTTGTCATCCCAACTAAGTCCCAACCCATTTGTATTAACCTTTACTGACAGAGTCACATGATGGACATAATTTCTTATAATTTACCAGCCATGGATCTAACCTTTCTTCATCAAATATTCATAAAGGCAGGATTCTCAATGATTTTCTGTCTCTCTTCATATTTACAGCTTGTTGTCTTCTTCCTTTTTACAGTAATTTGGACACAATTGAAGTCAAATGGAATTAAAGTTAAATGCCTTTAGCAGGGAAGGTGCCTAAAAGCAAAGACTTGGGGGAGGGGTCAAAGTGGGGGAAGAGCTTAGATTCCCCAGACCCTTCTCCACATTCCAAAGGAATTCCATGGGCTGCCCTGCCGCAGAAGGGAAAGAAACACAATCAGCCTGACAGTGAAATGCCATGGCCTCCTGCTCAGGCCTGTTGTGTTGGGCACTCTGGAGCTGAGCTGAGCCCCAGAGCCCCAGGCCCTCTTCTGTCTGCAGGGCTTGCTGGGAACATAGGTGGCCTTGGCCAGGCCGTGTTTGAAAACACGTGTGCCCAGAGGGTCCCAAGAAACATGCCAGGGGCTGGAATGGTGGACAAGAAGAGTTAGTTGATACAGTTACTTAGAAAACAAACGTGAATATCTGAAACCATTCCTGAGAGCATTTTTGGAAGAAAAACATCTGTTTCCACTTTGCATCTTTGTTGCTTTGACAGTTTTCTTAACAGGCATGAAGATGGAAGAAAAAAAAAAGAAGTCTTACAAAGCTTAGGTGTTTAAAATAAGTACCGTAACCAGTCCTTTATTTTCATTCTTCTCCATGCAAGGTTTTTGGGATGACAAAAGTCTGGGGACAGAGACAGACAACCCAGAAAACTCCGTTTTTCTACTCCAGTGCTAGAGCAGCA
Organism: Oryctolagus cuniculus; assembly: GCF_964237555.1. Lineage (NCBI taxonomy): Eukaryota > Metazoa > Chordata > Mammalia > Lagomorpha > Leporidae > Oryctolagus > Oryctolagus cuniculus. Next base: position 37,517,651 of record NC_091449.1, read on the forward strand.
AGGAATTTGGTAGATAAATTATCCCCAAAGATGCAAAGGAATTGTTTTACTTCATTGACTTCAAAGCCTTTTGTTGACCAAACCAAGAATTTACTTCTTGCTGAGTTCCCAGAATTTTGATTGGTAGAAAGGAAATTAGAACTGAAGGCAGTTACAGCCTTTAACCAGTGATTTACACCCCCAAGCCAAGCTATTTGGTTTTATTTACCACTGTTAGTATCATTATCTACTTTTCATTATACAAGTAATGCACAAATACATTTACTTTATGTAAATTAAACTTTATAGAAAAGCATAAAGTCCTCTTTGACTATGACTGCCAATCTCAGACCTTCCTGTCCTTCTACATCATCTTGTGTGTGTTTGCAAACATAGATGTACCCATTGATAAATAAAGATTTGCTTGGTTTGTTTTACATAAATGCTATTATGCAACACCCAGATTGCTTTTTATAAGTCATTGACATCTTGTGTTTGGACACTTTGCCATCTAGAACATGTAAATCTATTTAATTGTTACAAGGAAGTGATATATTATTATGCCTATACGTGTGTATGCATGTGTATTATTTATTACCATTACATACTGTAGTTTAGGATCAGTTCCTCGATGATGGACATTAAAGTTGTTTCCAGTTCTTCAAATTATAAGCAGTTCTGCAATGCACCATTATCTATTTGGAACCATTTGAACTACTTCATATAATTGTCTTAGCAATAGTCTAGCTATTACAAATATAGTTTTGAGAATGTTTATACTAATGCCATCTCATATACTATTTCAATGTTTTCCATAAGCCACACTTCCTTTCTGATGGTAAGGACAAAAACAATGATGAGATCTGTGCCATCCACAGTAACTAGTACTCCACAAATAAATAGACGTTCCAATCATGCCAGTGAGTTCAGTGTTTTCAGTAAAGAGGAGAAAATCATAACCCACCATGAGGAATAGCCGAGTAAAGGTTGTTAGAAACTCAGTATGGCAGACTTTCTTGTAACACAGATTCAGGGCTCTAGACTATGGACAGACTCTGTCCCCTGCACCACCACGGCGTATCGGGCAGCCTCCTGGTAGCATCTGCCCACTTTACATCCAGCTCTCTTTTGGCCGTGTTTGACACCCACGCTATAAAAGGGTATCGCTGATTACATAAAGAACGGTTTGTGGTCATGCCGTGAATACATAGCCTTCCTAGCCAACCCTTGATCTCTTACAAATCCAATAGGACATGGAGGAAATTCTTTAAAGGGACCAGAAAATTTTGCTGGGAGGTTTGAGGGGTAAATCCTGTGAAAAGTTGTTCCCTGGGGATCTGGCATGCAGTTGTTCCTCTGGACTGGAAACAGCGAGGTGCTGACATACCCACCAAATGCCTCTAAGGAGACAGGTACAGTGAGATCTTACACACTCACAGAAGGGGAGAGGGATACTTCCCATCTGAAGGAGTTTAAATGAAAGGCTCTAGACTATTTTAAAAACAGGTCACACAAATTACTTTTAGGGAATAGCTGAAAGTTGGGTCAATAGTATTGTCAAGTAGAGGTTCTGCTTTAGTTAAAACCAGCAGCTGGTTTGAGCATGGCACAGACACGGAAATGATCCTTCCAGACCGTGTGTGATATCCAGTGCTTCATATGCCCTCAGTTCAGATTCGTGTTAGTTCTCATCGTCTTTCGTTCTATGTTGAGCACTCATAACTGCATCTTATAAAAGGAGGAACCAAGAGATACTATGAACAGGCAATGTAACCCAATGGAAAAATAGATAAATTAGATTTTATCAAAATTATATATTTTTTGCATCATAGAACATGCTCAAGAAAGTGAAAAACAACCTGTGGAATGGGAGGAGATACTACGAATTATATATCTGATAATTAATATAATATATTAATATATTATATACTATAATAATATATTCTGATAGCATCTAGAATATTATATTAATTATCTAGAATCTAATATATTAACATTAATATATTTAATATATTAATATTAAGAAATTCAATAAATATATTGAATAATATACTTAATTAGTGTATTGTATTATATTATATTATCATAATATATTCTGATAGCATCCTAAAACGCAAGAACAAAAAGACAAACAAACCAATTACAAATCGGCAGTGGATGTGTTGAGGCATTTCTGCATAGCCAGTGGCGGAGGAAGACATGAGATGCTTGCCATCCTCAGTCATTAGGGAAATGCAAACTGAGAACACAGTGAGAGCCAGCTTCTCACCTACCTACTAGGATGGCTGTAATTTAACAAGAATGGCAACAGAAAATAACAAGCATCTGCAAGGATGTGGAGTAATTCCCTTGTACATCACGATTTGGAATGTGAAATGGTGCCGCACCTGTGGGAAACAGTTCGGTGATTCCTCAAAAAATTCAACATAGAATGACCACATGTCCCAGCAATGCCACCCCTAGATATAAACGCAAAAGAGCTGAAGGCAAAGGATCAAACAGATACTTGCATATGAATGTTCAATGCAGGATGGTTCACAAGAACTTAACGGTGGAAATGACCCACGTGTCTCCCAACAGGTGCATGAATAAACAAAGTGTGTTGTAAGCATGTGATGGAATAGTACTCAGCCATGAACAGGAATGAAATTCTGAAATGCCCTGCAACATAAGTGGATCTTGAAAACACTATGCTAAGTTAAAAAAAGCCAGACACAGAAGAATGGATATTGCATAATCTCACATGTGTGAATGATCAAGAACAGGCTATTCTTGCAGGCAGAAGTAGAAGTTATGAGGAGCTGGGGGAAGGAGAAGAATAGGAAGTTATAGCTGAACAGGGGCAGCCTCTGTTTGGCCGGATGACAAAGTTTCAGAAATCAGCTGTGGTGATGATCACACAACATCACGAATGATACACTTAAAAAACGTGGCATATATTCGTTGTATGTATTGTATTGCAAGAACCTGGACTCCAGTGTCTTGTGCCTTGCTTTCAACAGGCTCCAACACTGGGCCATTCCCTTACAACACATGTTTGGACACAAGCAGGTTGTGCAAGTGAAGTAACCTCGCCTTTAAGCAGAGAGGGTAGGAGATGAGTTCCTTAGAACACAGGCTCTGTCAAGTTTGAAACCTACAAGCACAAGCCATGGCTGTCAAAAAATCACCTTGCTGAAAAATGGGAACACCTCCCTCCCTTGTAGGAGAGAGCTTCAGATTCTTTGCAGTGGAACCTGTGCCTTCATCCTCACCCTGTACCCACGACAGAGAAATAATTCATAGACTCACTCGCTGCCTGCCCACAAGACCTTCCTCCTGGGAAAGAACTTTATAAATCATTTTAAGTTAGCGACCAGAACTCCCCGGCGCTTACATGAGACTAACTGGAAAAGGACATTAACTTGGAACCAATTAAATTGCTTCGAGTCTGTATTTGCTGGCCTCCTGGACGAATCTCTCCCAGAAGGCTACTCACACGGCCACGTCTAGGTGAACCGGAGCTCAAGTTTACCCCGTGTTCTCACCCCCGGGACTGCAGCTCTCTCGTGCATCTCCATGATCTGAGAGATGACTTATAATACTGTCCTCTTTAGAAGCAGTTGCATTTTAAAAGACCTTTCACCAAGCAAGTGTTTAGCCTAGCAATTAAGACACCGGCATGCCATCTTAAGAGTGCCTGCTGATTCCAGCTTCCTGCTAATGCACAGCCGGGGGGGGGGGGGGCAGCAGTGATGAATGGTGGGGTCCCTGACACCCACCCACATGGGAGACCTGGGTGGAATTCCCAGGTCCTGGTGTGAGCCTGGCCCAACCCAAGCCATCGCCAGCATTTGGGGAGTAACTAGCAAATGAGACCTCTCTCTGTCTCAAATAAATAATTCTTAAAATAGACACCTTTGCCTCCTCTCCCCCCCGCCCCCACATTGGAGGAAAATGAGGAATGAAGGACAGGCTTTCTGGCACTTGTCAAAAGCCAGAGCAAGAGCTGCTTTTGCGGGCAGGGCTGGCCCGGTACCTCACCATCAGCACCACACAGGCAGGCTGCTTGCCCAGAGTGCTAGCACACGCTACCTCAGCCCTAGAACCCAGCGAGGGTGCCTGTGGGCACTAGGACCTCTCTGAGCAGATCTCCAGCGAGAGAGTGAAGCAGCAAGCTTGCTCCGTCCTGCGGTGCAGAGCAGCGTGATGGCCCCTCGCAAGGGTGCTCTATGCCAATTCCCGGGCCGTCTCCACCGCAAGCGTGTTCTTTGCAAAAACGGTAAATTCCGACTTAGCAGTGTGTGGAGAAGCCAGGCTCCCTAGCAGGCCCCAGCATGGGGGTGGGAGGTTACAGTGGCTAATCAAGTCCTTGCTATGCTGTCCTGATCCCTTGGCGGGCCCGGTCCCTGTCCTCCTGTAATGCTCTCGGAGGAGCCCAGCTTCCCCGTTCATCGGGCTGTTTGCAGGAGCTGGAGAGGTGACTTGTAGCAGGCCTCTTGTGCCACACCACTCTGTAATGACATTCTGCACAAGCAGAGGTCGTCCTCTGATTCCTTATGACCTCCGGAATTTTGGCACACTTGATCTTCCGCAGGGCCTAACGGAGTCTTGCCTACACAAAACCATGCTGCCCTTCGCCCACCCTACTCCCGACCCCCACGTCTGCCAGGCACGTGGCTGGAACACAGCCTCCTTCTCAGAGCCAGGGGGGCTTTGCGATGAGGAGAGCACCCCACCCCCCACATCATTCCACACTTGAGGATTTCCCAGACACCACTTCTCATCACTGTGGCTGACAGATGAGAAAACACTGCTTGCGTGACCTTCCCAAGGTCACCCTGCAGCAAACACCCGTGCTGGGAGAATGAGGTCACACACACCTCCCTCCCCCCACCCCGACAGCAAAGGGGCTACAGACTCGAGCTTTCAAAGCCCCGAAGTGGGAGACTCGGCACCTGCCAGCGTCCCAGGAGACCGGGCTCATCTCCTGCATGCTGTCTCAGAGATGCCAAGGTGGGGAGGCTGTGGTTGTGATGATGAGTTAATGAAGCCACCCAGTGCACCCAAACTTTGGAGGTCATACTGCAGCTGCTTATGGCCATCTCTGCGGCGACTCGTCCTTCCGTTCCAGGGCTCTGTGCCACCGTGGCCTCGCTAGGAAGCCTTGAGAACGTGGCCTGCTCCCTTCCTCCAGTGTGGTTTTTAGAAACTCCTTTCAAAGCAAGTCATTTTAGAAGCAGACCTTGCATGGCATCTGAAGGCCTGTTCAGTCTCCCGTGTCTCTCAGAGTATACAGTTACCCTTGCTCCTCAGGCTGAACCCCCAGCACCAAAAAGACAAGGAACCGCACACACGGGATGTGAGCTGGGTCCTGATGATCCGCATCAGGTGGTCGGGGAACCCTGCAAGGCTTCGGCCTGATGTCTTCCTGTCGGTTCCAGCGCAAGGTGACAATGCATGAAAGCCATCAGATGATCGTGGTCAGAGCCCTCCATCTGTCTCAGCCCCAGAGCGGGAGTGGCCGATGAGGCCACGGGAAAGTGTTTTTTTTTTTTTTTTTTTTTTTTAAAGATTTATTTATTTGAAGTTAGAGTTAGAGAGGTCTTCCATCTGCTGGTTCACTACTCAGTTGGCCGCCATGGCCGAAGCTGCGCCGATCTGAAGCCAGGAGCCAGGAGCTTCTTGCAGATCTCCCATGCGGGTGTAGGAGCCCAAAGACCTGGGCCATCTTCTACTGCTTTCCCAGGCCATAGCAGAGAGCTGGAGCGGAAGTGGAGCGGCAGGGACTTGAACCCGCGCCCATATAGGATGTAGGCACCTCAGGCAGCAGCTTTACCCTCTATGCCACAGCACCGACCCCACAGGAGAGTCTTAAGGAAGATATTCTGCTTCCTCGACACAGTACTGCACACACGTGAACAGCGAAGCTTCCCGCTGTGAAACGCCAACTCCTAAAGAAATCTAGAAGCTTTCTGCAGAGCACTGTGGCTTGGACCGCATCAGAGTCCTGCTTAGAACTAGCCAGTACTTTCCCATCGCACTTAGGATAAATGCAGTCGCCACAGGGCTTCTGAAACCCTGGACTTGGCTGACTCCTTCTTGCTGTCATCGCCCTCCTCCAGCTACCGTGCTGTCCCTCGAGTCTGCCCAACTTCCTCTCGCCTAAAACGCTCCTCTGCTGAGTTAGTGCCTGCCGCCAACACCCTAGCCGCCGCTCCGTTCGCTCTTTTATGTGTCCGTTTGCAACGCTCCACAGCATTTATCTCCAGCACAGGTTATGTTGATATTTACCCGCCCAAGCCGGGTGGCCGAGAATGCTGGTTTCCCGTCCTCTCCCTGTTCTTGGCTGCTTCCCTGGTGTAGAGCCTCAGTTTTGACAGGGGAAAGAAGGGAGCATTTTGCTCAGCCGAAAACCTACTCTTGCAGCCTCCTTTGCAGTCCAGTGAGCAGGATGCCAGTGCGATAGAGGCAGAGATGGGTGGCTGTCCTCCTGTAACAAAGGGGACGAGAGTGTATTTTACCCCTCTCTTCTTTTCCCTGCTTCCTGCCTGGGACTCAGATTTGGTGGCTGGAGCATTCTGTTCCTATAGCCGACTTGGAGGGTGGCACCCATCTGCATGGGATGGCAGAGCAGAAAGGTAGATGGAGCGGCCTGGGCCCTGGGTTGCTTTCCTGTGGCTTCCTCAGACTTCTTTAATGTGAGATACACATAGGAGCAGGCATTTGGCCCAGCAGTTGACACACTGGTTAGGACCCCCATGCCCCATAGGAAAGTGTCCGAGTTCAAGCGCTGATGTCGACTCCAGACCCCAGCTTCCCAGTAATGGCTCTAGTAATTGGGTCCCTGGCCATCATGGGCATTTGTGAAGTGACCCAGTAAATGGGAGTGGTCTCTCTCTTTCTCCTGCTGTCTCTCTCTTGTTCTCCCTCAACTTCTCCTTTCTCTTCCTCCTCTCCCCATCTCTCTCCCTCCCTCCATTCCTCTCAGATAAATAAACCTGTATCTTCTTTAACTTCTGTTGTTTCTAGTCCCTCTTCCTCGCAGCTGAATGCAGTTTGTAACCAATGCCTGTGTTTTTTGTCTGTCCTCCCCACCCAAAACGTAGGTTCTGCAAAACCTGGGACTGCTGTATCTCTTGATCCTAGTTCCTAGTACATATGTGTTGAAGAAGAATTGCATGCATATTGAAAGCAATACCTGGGACTATCATTAGACATTTAGTAAGTAGCCCAGAGTTGGCATCCTTCTTGGCAACTGACCCAGTAGCGTGGATATTTCTGTGAGCAAAGAGTGTTTTAGCTTCCAAACATTTGCTGAGTTAGGAAGTGCAGATTTGCTTTGCATTTCATGCTAGGATGCTGATGGCTTCCTTGGAGCCCAGACAGTTCATCCCCCAATGATCTTGATGCTACCATTATTTGGACTTCCTCCCCCTCTACAGAAACACTGCCCCCAAATATTCTGTTCTTATTATAAAATGTCCATAGGCAAATAAGTGAGTTTATTATCGCTGACCATGGGATGAAACGGCAGCTTAAAGAATCTGTGGATGCTTTGGTTAGGGTGGATTGGGCTGAGGAAGTAGTAGTCTGTGGTCCACATGTGTTACCCCTGAACTTGCCTGGAAAAAAACAAAAAGTCGTTTTTGAATCTGAGTCTTTGTGACCGGTGGCACCTCCAGTTCCATCAGGAGAGGAAGTGCGGTTTAATGGAAAAGTCTTGGACCAGCAAGTGACCGAAGTTCCAATCCCAGCTGTGTGGTTCCTTAGCCCTGCAATCTGCAACAAGGTTCCATTTTCATTTCCAACACTGGAGTAAACCCATTCTTTCCTACTGTAGTAGTGAGGCCCACGTGAGACTGTGCAGGTAGAGGTAGATTGTGATGTTCGTGTATAAACTCCCAAGATTTTTAGAGAAAGAGGGGACCTCAGGAGTTGGCCACCTCAACTCCCCATTGTATGCAGCTGAATACTGATGGCCAGAAAGGCCAGCTCTGGCCCCGGGTCACAGGGTAAATCTGTGGCAGAACTGGGTCTTGACTTCTCAGACCCTTGTTCTCCCTACCACGCCATCCTGCTAGTCATCACTAGCACTAGTCGTCACATCCCCTGATCGTGCCTTGGACTGGACTTTCACTTACCCTTATTAATATGGGCCAATGAGCAAAACAGACAGCAGCTCACACACAGATGCCAATGTTGTCCAGAATTGTAGGGAACAGCGGGGGTCCAGAGAGAGGGAAGGGGGTTCTTGCTATCTTAGCCAGGTGGTCGGGGAGGGGTCCTGACTGGTTGAGGTTTGAGTGGTGACTTGAGGGTGGAGGAGGAGTAAGCCCGAGGGATACTGAAGGGGAGGAGCCCAAGGTAGAAGGAACAGAGGAACAGCAGACTCGGGTACCTTGAGAATCTTCTTGATCTGTTCAAAGCAAAGCTAATGTGACTGGTGCCAAGTGACCAACAGGACAAGGGGCAGGAGAAGTCAGAGAATGAGGCGTAGTGGGCCGTGGGAAGAGCTTGCGGGCTCAGTGTTGGCATCAGTGCCGAGCGTTATTTCATGAGGAGGCAGGTCTGTCCCTGCGATCGTCTCTCTCATCCTAAAGTCGGACTGAGCCACACCGCTGGCATCAGACACCACTGAGTTTCCTCCTCTAAGTGCGCTTCACCTGCCCATGAGTGATCCAGCTGAAGAGGAGAGAATCGAGGGCCCAGCAGCCTTATGTTCTGAACAAAATTAAAATTAAACTTGGGAGAGGTCTCCCAGCACCCAAAAACCAATTAAGCAGGTTACACGGAAATATTTCTAAAAACAGCGGTACGGTCAAAACAGACTGACAGGTGAGCAGATGGAAGAGCCATCAGCTCAGATTTATTTCCCAGCTTACAACTGAAATGAGCACTCTGAAGTCAGAACAGCTGGCCTTTTATTCTGCAAGCCATGCTCCTTTCTTCTGCTCATCTCTCAGGAGTATGAATGGATTATATTAAGTGGCAGTCTGTCTATCGGTGTTTGACTTTACAGGGGGAAAGTCCTGTGTCAGTAAACAAGCTTTTGGTGTAAATACTATGTTTCTATAACGTCTGCTTCTTCCCCAGGTCATGAAGTTCCGAAATTCTGGAAATCAATAACATTGGCCTTTTAGATTTTATTTTCATAAGTGTGTCCGTTACCTTTGTGACGGCTCTTATGTGATTCTGCGTAAATAGAACTGACCAAACGGTCAAAAAGCAGCATCTTCAGATTGGCAAGAAGAAACGCTTTTATAAAAGTTACAGTGCATCAGGAAAGAAATCACGGCTGCCTTGAAGTTCTAGTCATAAATTACTCTGGAATCTTTCTGAAGTCTGAGACTGTCCCATGCAACCTGCACTTCGGTTTCAAGCAATGGGGAAGTCATGAAATTTGGAAGGGGTTATCTTTGTCCATCATCGTCCTTTGTGAGGTACTGTGCTGACAGAGCGCAGCAGAGAGGCCATATTCGAGGGCTGAAAGGAGGGCTTGATACTACCCCGGTGGGGTTTGGTTCCAGTAATCGCACCCACTTGGACCTTCTGCCACGCCGCAGGTATAGCATTAATATCGCTCATTCAGCCATAGGCCCCTATGCTTTCCCTCCCCACGGCTGAGTCACTGGCAGAATATATTTTCTTCCAAAGTGTTTGTTTTCATTGTTGCCCTTTAAAAATAATGAGTTCATTCTATTCCCTTGCAAGGAAAGTTACTCTAGACTGCTTTGAAATTGTATATCTTTTGTTGAGCGCATTTCTGCACTGCTTCCATAGCTTTGTGTGCTGGGGAACCCAACCCGGCCTCTCTTAAAGCTTCCAGCCGAGCTGCCTCAGACTTGATACATATAATCGTCCAGCCCGCTTGACCTTTATATTGTTACCTTTGGGCAGGTAGGAGTCATGCAAGTTTCAGGTGACCCTATCATGTGACCAGAGATCAAAGGTCAGCAGCTCCTAAATGTTCAGCTGTCAAGGTAGCCCATTCATCACTATCATTATGTAACTGACAAGTGGACAAATGAACCGGGGGTAAAATTATTCTCAATCCTCTGCCTCCTGGATTTCCACCCCGTGGTGGGCTAAGCAGTCACACGTATTAAGTGGTTCCAGGGGCCTGCCAGAGCCCCTGGAGTACAGAGAAGGTCTTGGGAAGCTCTGCTGGATACACTGGGCGATGCCGGGAGGTCGGCAGCTGCCTGCTTAGGGACCAACTTGCAAGTCCCTGGGAGCTGACCCTGTGTCTGGTCTCCTCTGGAATGGGGGTGGATGTATGTTAGTTCCTTAGGGTCCCAAAGACACCCATGGGCCCGTGCCCCCTCTTCTCATCACATTCCACCTTCAACATCTTTGTGATCCTTTGTGCAGCTTAACAGGCAGTGGTGTTTTCACAGTCTAGCCCAAGCCTCAGTCACAGGAAAATTAGGACCCAGGGCCCTCCTTTGGAGAGTCTGACTTTGAGCCAGCTTCCTTCAGAAAGCTCTTTAACATGGATCCAAAAGAGCCATTCGATGTCTGTGTTTTATATGAGTGCAAAGAGTTTGAGATTTGGAGTTGGACGATTTTGGCTTCAGATCTGACTCTTTCTCCATGAAATCTTGGATGGGTGAGTCCATCGTCTAGGCCTCATTTTCCACTTTTAGGACAAACACTTAACATCTACAAGGTATATAGTCCTTGGCCCTCGCTATTTATTATTAGTTATTTGTAATATTTTTATTAGCGTGATGACTATTTCCTTGATTTGAGAGGAGATATCATTGGAGGGGCATTAGCATGAGATAGGATCTCCTGTGTCAATAAAAATCTCAGGGAAACTTCTAAGGCAGTTTTCAGAGGCACAGGGGTGAGTAAGGGGGCGCTGTGAGGATTGCACAGTGTGTTCTGGGTTAAAGGAGCCTTGGAGGAGGCAGCACACATTTAGCGGTAGAAGAGCTTGGGGCTCCATTGCACCCCTCAACAAAGAGCAGAGATGCCCTTGAACCATTCCAAGGCCGAAGAGTGTCCATGATCTTTATGCCAGTGAGAGACTCTTGCCTCTCTTCCTCTCCCTCTCCTGACCTGCAGGTACTGTCTGAGCACCTCCAGCCCAGGCTCCTGTCTTTGCAGGAACCTTTGCCCCAGGCCAGAGGACCTCTTAGCAGTGATCTAGAGTGGGAAGCAGCCCTGGATCTCTAAGCCAGGACTGGAAACCTCTTGGAATCTGTAAGATGGAGCTTGAAACGTTCTTTCTCACTGAAAACAAATAATAATACCCTTATCCTCATGACTATTGGGCTATATAGTATTATTAATAATATATATAGGAAAAGTCATGGGGCGGGTTAGGAGTTGGTGGCAACAGTTAAGCTATTGCTTAAGAAACCCACACTTCGGGCCTGGCGCGGTAGCGCACTAGGTTAATCCTCCGCCCGCGGCGCCGGCATCCCTATATGGGCGCCGGGTTCTAGTCCTGGTTGCTCTCTTCCAGGCCAGCTCTCTGCTGTGGCCTGGAAAGGCAGTGGAGGATGGCCCAAGTGCTGGGGCGCCTGCACCCGCGTGGAAGACCAGAAAGAAGCACCTGGCTCCTGGCTTTGGATCAGCATAGCTCCAGACGTGGCGGCCATTTGGGGAGTGAACCAACAGAAAGAAGACCTTTCTCTCTCTTTCACTATCTGTAACTCTGCCTGTCAAATAAATAAAAATCTTTGAAAAAAAAAAAAAAAAGAAAGAAAGAAACCCACACTTCATTTTGTGGTGCCTAGTTTGAATCTAGCTCCTCCACTCCAATCCAGCTTCTTGCTAATGCACACCCTGGGAGGCAGCAGGTGATGGCTCAAGTACTTGGGTCCCAACCACCCATGTGGGAGACCTGGATGGAGTTCTGGGCTCCTGACCAGCCTGGCTCTAGCCCTGGCTGTCATAGGCATTTGGGGAGTGAACCAGTGGATGGAGGATCCTTGTCTGTGTATCTCCCTCTCTGTTTCTCTTTCTTTCAAATAAAATTAAATACTTTTTTTTAAAAAAAGAAAATTATAGGTCATAAAGAACTGGGAAGCATGAAAGCCATATAGGAAATAATGTCTTTTAGGTTTCAAACAACCTTGGAGAGCAGAGGCTATTTATAGCTGCTGGGTGCTACCTGTTTGATTCCCTGTTCCCTGTGAGCAGAACAATCTAGACCTACAGTAAGTGCTTTGTAAATACGTTGCTTGACCAAACTCTGAGCAGCTGAGCTAGCCGTGCTGAATGGCATACCAGTTTCTTGGAAAATGCCTGCTTGTCCATGTGGCTCAGGGGCATTATGTTGGTGTTCAAAGGCAATTGTATTATACAAAGGTACTTCAAAAGGTTCATGGAAAATGGAATTTAAAAATGAGTTCATTTGATGCAAAAAATTTTGAAATCCATGCATAGTTTTTCTTTAATATTCATTTTCTATAATTCTTAAAGACCCCTCATATGCACAGATTTCAGGTTTTTTGTACCAAAGTAAACTCAACTTTTAATTCCATCTTTCCATGGACTTTTCCGAGTGATTCATGGTACTAAACAGGTATCTTATTCTCAGCTTCTCACTTCTTCCCAGATGTAGATTTGTTTACAGCTACAAGTGATGTCCAGCCCAGCTTCTCACTTGGTCATGGTTGAAAACCGTGTTTGCTGCCTGCTAAAAAGGTAGATTGACTCCCAACAAAAAAGCTGACCCATGGGCAAAAGTTTGGCTTTTCCTGCCTCTCTGATGTGTGTTGACTCTGCTGGTCAGGAAACATTTCCATGTGGTACAGAGGCAAGAGGTTAAAAGCCTTTTCAAAGAGAGAGTGACCCAGCCTTTGTTGAAACCCATTTAGGAATTGGTTTTGCTCAGTGGTTCTGCATTAGGTAAACTGAGTTATACAAATTTGGCAAGCTGAATTTATAAAGCCACCTTTGTCAGAGTGGGCCATTATGATAGCTGTGTGACAGAGTGGCTATTTATTTGTAAAGTAGTGCATGTACCATGGCAGCAATCCCACATTATAAATTCACTAACTCATTCTTTCCAGAAGACTGACAGCGTCAAGGGTAAGATGATTATAAACTGGGCTGCATACTCCTCTCCCTGTTGACTAAACAGATTATTGGGAGCAAAGTGTAATTAAACTACGAAAAATGGTACAATGGAGTGGGCTCTTACCTGAGGCTAGATTGTAAATATACTGTTTAAGGCTGACATCAGGGGGAGGCAGAATTATACATGCAAATCCCTTAAACTGTACATAGACTCCTGTCAGGAATTTAGGGACAGTGTCATAAGAAAAATACTTGTAGAGACCAGCCTTGTGGCGGTGGGTTAAGCTACCACCTGTGCTACTGGCATCCCAAATGAGCACCATAAGATGATGTACGTCCAGTCCAGCTCCCTGTTGATGCATCTGGGAAAGCAGCAGAGGATGGCTCAAGTCCTTGGGCTCCTACACCTATGTGGGAGCTTCAGATGGAATTCCCGGCTCCTGACTTTGACCTGGCCTAGTGCCTGCCATTGAGCCCATTTGGGGGAGTGAACCACCAAATGGAAGACTCTCTCTCTCTCTCTCCCTTTCTCATGTGAGTGTGTGTGTGTGTGTAAAACTCTGCCTTTCAAATACATTTTTTAAAATATCTAATTTGTTTATTTTAAAGAGTTACAGAGACAGGTAGAGCCAGAGAGAGAGAGAGAGAGAGGTCTTTATCCGCTGGTTCACTCCCCAAATGGCCACAATGACCACAGCTGAGCCAATCTGAAGCCAGGAGCCAGGAGCTTCTTCAGGATCTCCCACATGGGTGCAGGGGCCCAAGGACTTGGGCCATCCTTCTATTGCTTTCCCAGGTCATAGCAGAGAGTGGAGCAGCTGGGACTCGAACCAGCATCCAAATGGGATGCCGGCGCTGCAGGCCAGGGCTTTAACCCACTGCACAGCAGCGCTGGCCAATCAAATAAATCTTTTTTTAAAAAGAAAGAAAAACTGCTCGTTTCTTAGTGCTGTCATCAGTGCATGTGGCAGGATGCTCTGACTTGACAGGCCCGAGACAGAGCTGAACAGAGGGCTTTAGGGTCCCCTGTTGGACTTGCGTGCCCCTCAAAGCATAAGGCCTTTTGGGAGATGGTTGCTCCTTTGCTTCTGCTCTCCTGCTTGGTTCGTGTTGCTCCTCACAGTGGAGTATTACAGGTTAATGTGCACGTGACCTGCCTGGGGCCTCTGAAGCCCTGATACTGGCTTATCCAAGAGTCCTTCAGAAAGTTTGTGGGAAATGGGATTAAAAGATAAGTTTAGGGGCAGGCATTGTGGCTTGGCAATTCAGATGCTGTTTGGAACTCGTGCATCCCATATCAGAGTGCCTGGGTTCAAGTCCCAGCTCTGCTTTTAATACAGCTTCCTGCTAATGCACACCATGGAAGGCAGCAGATGGTGGCTCAAATGCTTGGGTCCCTGCCACCCGTGTGGGAGACCTGGATGGAGTTCTAAGCTCCTGGCTTCAGTCTGGCCTAGCCCCTGGTGTAAGAGGACTAAACCAGTGTGTGTGTGTGTGTGTGTGTGTGTCTGCCTGTCATATAAATACATATAAATAAACTTTTTTTTTAAAAAAAGGATAAGTTTATGTTGGTGCAAAATATTTTTAGATGCATGCATAGTTTTTTCACAATGCACATTGTCCACGAACTTTTTCAAGCCCCCCTCCCCATAAGAATATTATCTGAAGAAATTTATTCTGATGTGACTGATACCCTACACAGACTCCTGTATAACATTAGCCAGAATGACTGCCAACTCCTTGTTGTAAATTAAAACTACAGAAACATCTCTGACTTGAAGAAAAATATACCTTTTTTTAAAAAGATTTATTTATTTATTTGAAAGTCAGAGTTATACATAGAAGGAGAAGCAGAGAGAGAGGTCTTCCATCCGCTGGTTCACTCCTCAGATGGCCGCAATAGCCGGAGCTGCGCTGATCCGAAGCCAGGAGCCAGGAGCTTCTTCCGGGTCTCCCACGGGCGTGCAGGGGCCCAAGGACTTGAGCCATCCTCCACTGCTTTTTCAGGCCATAGCAGAGAGCTGGATCGGAAGAGGAGCAGCTGGGACTAGAACCGGCGCCCACATGGGATGCTGGTGCTTCAGGCCAGGGCTTTAACCCGCTGCGCCACAGCACGGGCCCTGAAAAATATACCTTTTTGGTCATTGGATATCTTCTGATGAATTGGTTAAGGGACTCCAGTCTTTTGAAGTGTGATTTCTTTACTTTTTATCTATGAGTGTTACAAGCCCTTTGGGCCAACATTGCATGATCAGCTGTGTTTTAGAAATGGGATTTGTATCATCCAGGAAAAAGGATATTGAGGCATGATTATACATGTATGTGGTACTTTACATATTTTAGAGGGCTTTTATATACATTATTGGATTTTATCCTCACATAGCCCATGAAGCAGAGACGCACTAAGGTCATGTAGCAGTTGAGGAAGCCAAGAGGTGGACATATTTTTCTCAAGGTCACCCAGGGAATATAATTAGACATTTATACCCTTAATGCATATCTTTCACAAGGGGTCTTTAAAAAGTTTATGGAAAATGTGTATTAAGAAAAAAAAATCATGCACGGATCTGAAAACAAATTTTGTACTACAAAATAAAATCCATTTTTAATTCCATTTCCTGTGAACTTTCTGAGATAGCCTAATTTCTATAGACTATGACTACAGTGCTTCCAGACACAGAAGAGTTTTGTTGTTGTTGTTCTTTTCCTTCCCACACTATGGCTTGGAATCACCTGAATTTCTAAATGTGGCAAGAAGAGCTAGGTAGTCAGCGGACCTGATCCATTTTATCCAAATGGATATCCATGAAAAAGGTGGAATGTACTAGAAAGGGCAGCCAGCCAGGTGTGCAGGAGTCTGGCCTATTCCTGGCTTTGCTACTTTCCATCGGATTCACCTTCGTTAAAGCAGCTCCTATTCTGCCAATTCTGCCAGGTTACTGTGAAAGGAGCACGTGCTGTGTGCTGATATTTTGGGTGACATTTAAACAGTGTCCAAAAATGTAATTGTTGTTTGAATCAGGATTCGCTCTCCTCATTCCCATTAAAGAATTCTCTCTTTAGTGGCTCATTTTTCTTGGCTATTCAATGGCTTGTGCTTGGTAATATGTCTTCATCAAGTTCTGGGGTGTGTGTGTGTGTGTGTGTGTGTGTGTGTTCTTTAACTTGCTTATCCCAATGAATCTTTTAGCGAAAACCATTTCTCCTGAAGTCTTTATCATTTCATCAAGAGTAATGGAAATGTTACCTGTCCTTCTTTATTTGTTGCAAAATTTAGGGCAAGGAAGAAGACCGTGTATGTTTTCTTAAAATCAATGGCCAGCACATTACTGTAAAACCTATTGATTAAAAACACAAAGTATAATGTTGGTCATTTAGTCTGTGAAGTGATGCAATAAGGGAAGAAATTTATCCTTTGACTTTTGCATTAACCTTTTATTGACTGCTTGCATACCCATAATTAACACACACTTTAGCTAAAGTGGTTAATTTTAGCATGGTGACCAATGCTCACTAATGTAGCTGCAATCCTGATCAGCAAATGTAAGTGCAGCCCTGGGGGAAATCAGCAGGCAGTGAGGCCCTAGCTGAGCTACACCTTGGCGTGGGGGCGGGGTGCACCTCTGGGCAATCTGCTAACAGGCCAGCCAGAGTGACACCTTCCAGTTGCTTCCTGTTATGTCACTGGGCTGCGGTCAGGGTGAACTATTCTCAAGTAGCACCGAGTTCTGGGGGGCAGTTTATGGAGTCCTTTGCACCATAATGCTGTGGTTTGGGGAGGGACAGAGACGACATTGTTTCCCTCTCTTCCATTTGCAGTGCTTCCTGAAAGGGGCAGTACTAAGTAGACCCAAGTTTATTTGCTGATCCAAGAAGCATTAAAATACAGGATTTCTCTAGAGGATGGGAGTAGAGAGGACAAGTTGACAGGGGAAACCATTTTTGCTGGATTCATTAGCACTTGGAAATGATACCACTCTGGGGGGATCTTCTTAACTTTCCTTAGAAAGATCACCCTGCTCTGGTCGTGAAAACTGGCTTGTGTTGATCCAGAGGGCAGTGTGCGTGACACTAGCATTCCCTCGCTTTCTGGACTGAAACGTGTCCCAAGTAGAAATTTTAGTTGAACCAAAAGCAAAGGCCGGTGGCTTTACGCCTGCACTCTGATGGTCTCCGCACACATCACAGTGTCTCAGCAGCAGCCTGTCCACTGGCAGAGGAGACCCTGGGCGTGGAGTTGGGATCAGGACCACAGCAATAGATGAGTAGAAGGTGGGACATAGAACTGAGAGGTAGGAGGCATGCCCAGAAATCACCGAGGATTCTTTGGGTTGCAAATGATGGAAACTCCTAACTCAGACTCACCAAACTGCAAAGTCTAAGCAAACTAGCACAGACGAGGCTTGATCCAGCTCCTTGAGCAGTATCTCCCAGTGCCCCGCCCCTTGCTGCCTGGTAGCAGAATGAAGGACTGGCAGCTTTCGTTCACCCAGCCTAGTAGTTCACACACCAGGAAAGGGAGAAGTCTTTTCTCTTAGCTCCCAGGCCATTCCTCTGATTTAATCTCTCAGTTCTGCCCCAGATTGGGTCATGCGCCTCCCCCAGAGCTGCTTCTTGTAGCTTGAAGACTGGGGTATGTTCATTCACTTAGGCCACCGGGGCTCGCTCTCCTGGCTGGGAGGTGGAGCCAATCCTACCCAAACCAAATTGCTAAGCATGGGAGAGGAGTGAATTCCCCAGAGGAAAATTATTAGACTCGTGTTGGTGGCAAAGGTGGGATGACACAACAAGACAACAAATATGGGGCCAGCACTGTGGTGTAGCGCTTAAGCTACTGCCTGCAATGCAAGCACCCACGTGGGCGCCACTTCCTGCTCAGCCCCCTGCCAATTGCAGCTGGAAAAGCAGTGGAGGATGGCCCAAGTGCTTGGGCCCCTACCACCCACATGGGAGACCTAGATGGACCAGGCTCCTACCCTGGTTCCTGGACATTTTCTGCCATCTGGGGAGTGAACCTGCAGATGGAAGATCTCTCTCCTGCTCCTGCTCTCTCTCTCTTACTCTGTAACTCTGCCCTTCCAATATAATAAAATAAACTAGTGGATGGATGATCTCTCTCTGTCTCTTCCTCTCTCTCTGTAACTCTTTCAAATAAATAAATCAATCTTAACCACCCCCACACCAGGTAGTGTGCAGGGAGGAGATGGCCACAGGCATGACAGGCAGCACCCACTAGAGCCAGTCATCTGTCACTGGTAGTGGAATTAACAATGGCAACAATAATATTTAATATTTTTCAAGCTATGTACCAGGCAGTATTCTGAACACCTTAGAGCTGTTAATTCATTGAATCTTCACAACAACCATAAGTAAGATATTACTTTTTTTAAAAAAAGATTTATTTATTTGAAAGTCAGAGTTAGAGAGAGAGAGTCTTCCATCTGCTGGTTCACTTCCCAATTGGTTGCAACAGCTGGAGCTGGGTCGATCTGAAGCCAGGAGCCAGGAGTTTCCTCCAAGTGTCCCAAGTGGGGGCAGGGGCCCAAGGACTTGAGCCATCCTCCACTGCTTTCCCAGGCCACAGCAGAGAGCTGGATCGGAAGTAGAGCAGCTGGGATTCAAACTGGTGCCCATATGGGATGCTGGTACTGCAGGCGGTGGTTTAACCCGCTATGCCACAGTGCCAGCCCTAGATATTACTTTTACAGTACTCCTCCCTTGTCCAAGGGGGATGTGTTCCAAGACCCCCCACCCTGTGGATACTTGAACTGGTGGATGGTAACGAACTCTAGATAGAAGTACACTGTTTTTCCCTGTACATACATATGTATGATAAAGCTTAATTTATAAATCGGACACATTAAGAGATTACCAATTAGAACTCACAAAATGGAATTACTATAATTACTGTAATAAAAAGTTTATGAATGTGGGCTTGCTTTCTCAAAAGATCCTGTACTCTTCTCACATCATGATGATGATGATGCGGGATGATTCAGTACCTGCGTGATGAGGTGAATGACAGAGCCATTGTGATTCAGCCCGAGACCGCTACTGATCTCCTGACCATAACAAGTGACAAGCAGCATCATGTGCTTTGGATGATGTTGGGTGGACAAACCAGGACACTTTGGGGGCAGGTAGTGTTTACAGCCTGAATATATGGGACAAAAGGGTGATTCATGTCCTGGACACAATAGAGCCACACAGCACAAGACTTCCTCATGTTACTCACAACAGCATACGATGGACACCTTTGGAATTGCTTCTGGAATTTTCCATTTTATACTTTTGGGCTACAGTTGACCATAGGTCACTGAAACTGCAAGTAAGGGGGACTGCTGTGTTACTGTCATGGTCATTGTCATTATCATCCCTACTTGACAGACAAGAACCGAAGGCTCAGTGAGGCAGAGAAACTTGTCCACAGAATCTCAGCTCCAGGAAGCAGCAGCTCCAGGAGTGCAGAGAACAGGCCCGTAGCCATGACCTGCAGCCTCCCCACTCCCCCATCTTGGGAAATGGAGGTCTGAGAAGCAGGATGAATGATCATGGAGTTATCTGAACTCCCATGTTTATAGCAATTCACCATAGCAAAGATACGGAATCAACCTAGATGTCCATCAACTGATAACTGGATAAAGAAAATGTCATCCATGTACATGATGGAATTTTACTGAGCCATAAAAAAGAATGAAATCCTGACATTCGCAACAAAATGGATGGAACTGGAGATCACTATGCCAGCTGAAATAAGCCGGTCTCAGAAAGACAAACATCCCATTTCTTCTCATATTTGTGGAAGAGTATAAAAATTATGTGGATGTCATACCATTTTTGCTATATGGCTATAAATATTGCTTCATTGAGCCATACATGTAAAGGACAATACACTGATCATTATTATAAATCCCTCATTTTGTGATATTAATAGCTCTTTTATTTTTGAAAGATAGAGTTACATAGAGAGGTAGAGCCAGAGAAAGAGAGGTCTACCATCTGCTGGTTCACTCCCCAGATGGCCGCAAAGCAGGAGCTGTGCTGACCCAAAGCCAGGAGCCAGGAGCTTCTTCCAGGTCTCCCACATGGGTACAGGGGCCCAAGGACTTGGGCCATCTTCTACTGCTTTACCAGGCCACAGCAGAGAGCTGGATCGGAAGTGGAGCAGCCAGGACTTGAATCGGCACCCATATGGGATGCCAGCACTGCAGGCGGGGGCTTTAACCCACTGCACCAACAGCACCGGCCCCAATAACTCTGTTTTCAAGAAAAATAAACTAAAATGCAAAAATGGAAAAAGAGCAATGCAGACCTAAAAGGCGACATGCTCTCGAGCCATCGTGCACCCTTTCTTTTGCGGTCCACACTCTGGCGTGATGCTGCATCCAACTGAGTTGCAGAGTACGTGCGCTTTCCCTTAGGAGAATGCATCCCTGGGTCGAATCACTGCCATTTGGAACTTGGCAAGGAGCACTGGGTATTAAAGGAAAATTTCTAATAAAACAGTCTTGGAATTTCCAAGTTAAAGCCCCAAAGAAACCCACCGAAAGGTTCTACTTCCGTCCCAGATGAAGGCAGTGTGTGTGGAACTGAGCCCCGTGAAAAGGAGGTGTTCCTCTCATGAGCAAAGCAACGGCAGGAAACAGGAGCAGCTCCGCTCAGAAGCCGAGCCAGGGGGCTCGGGAAGCTGGTGCAACCTGGCTCCAGCAGAGCTTGGCCACCAGTTTTAATATTTTCAATAGTTTCTCAAAGTGAGGAGGCAAAACCCATTTGACAGGTGAAAAAGCATCTCTATTGACTTTTTACAAACCTTACGATACTCTAGGTGGATCGACACTTATCATAGCCCTTTAATCTGCCAACGAGGATAATGTGTGCACGGATAATTTATCCACTGTGAGATTGAAATGCTCAATTTGGAATAACTTTCACCACCCGGTAAATTGAGCGTTGCTCCATGATTTGGAAGCGGAGAGAAAGCACAATTTAAAGAGCTTTGCAGAGTTCCTTTGTAACTCGTCACAGCTTCCCCTGAATGTTAATTTCCCCCTCATCTGTCCCTAGGACTACGGAAGCACGCCGGCCAGCCGCCTCGGCTCACACACCTAGGATTCCTGTGAAGTGGCCCGCAGAACGCACCCTCTGTTCTTCAGGGCGGTGTGTGGGGCTTATCAGTGCAGTTTAATATTTATGCTAAGAGGATTGTCAAAAGCAGCTTCTGTTGCTTTAATTCTTGTTTTAAATAAATAATGAGAACATTTAAACACATTACTCTTCTTGGGGCCCTGAGGTCAGCTAATCTTATTATTTATGAAGTGATGTGCTACATAATAGTACTTAGTGCATGTTAACAGACGCTATTATCAGGCCCTGATGTGGAGAGCTGAAGATATATTGGAATGTTACGTGTAATGTACGACGGATTGAGTGCATAGGATGCCGGTATAGCAATTAACCACATGTGAAAATAGGTGTAAAGTTGAAGTATGTTTTCCTGTGGGGATATCCTCACCATTAATAATTCCCCCGAGAAGATGATGTCTTTCAGCCAGGAAGCTCCTGCCGTCAGGCTCAGAAACAGGGCCACTCTAGGATATTCCATTCTTTGACCTCCTCATCGTCCTGCACAGTCAGAAGACAAGTAGCGGCCAAGGTCATATTTTAATTGATTAACAGAAAGAGTCAGAGGAGTCCAAGGTGGGGCTGCACCTGTTCAGTGCGTCCATGTTTCCTCATGGTATTTGTTCCTAGTACACACATTCTGACTACTTGTGTGCTCCAGGAGAGTCGAGAAATGGCTCCTTCCATAGTGCAGTTTATATCTTTCTCTCGGATCCTCGTTTGTTTGTTTGTTTGTTTGTTTTCCAGATAAATAAAGCCACAGGGCTCTCTGAGACCAATTTCCAGTAAGCTGGTCTCTGGGAGAGGCAGCTGCCTGCCAAGGTGCCATGGTGTTGCCCCAACTTTTTTCCTATGAGGCTATAATTTAGCTGCATATGATAATTAATTTCTCTACTATTGATGAATAATCCATTTAATAAAAACTGTGATTTAAGTGTTTTCCTTAGGGACGAACTCTTGGTAGCCTCTTAATTTAATTTTGTGGAAGTTTCCTCCACCTATTCATCAGTGGAAATGATTATTAACCTCTATTTGCATATATCCTTATAAATCGGTCTCTCCTTGGAGTGCCTTTCTCTGAGCCCAGCAAGCTGGGACACTTGTAAATCTCCAGGATCTCCAAAGTCAATCCCGGTCTGTAATATTGTTTAATCTATTCTTGGACGTTTTAATGCAGTAAATTCAATTTAATCTTTCCCAGTAATCTAGTAATACATCGAAATCCCACAAACATTTAAATCTGATAATGGCTTAATCACACACTTTAAATAACAGTTGAGATAATGAAAAAATAATTCACCATTTTAAAGGCAGAAGAACTGAATTTCCCTGGTGATTGGCTTCGGCGAAGCCACTCGAGGTAACACCGAGAGGTCTTCAAAGAAAAGTTCACAGGCAATGCGCGGCCTCGGAACCCTCTGCATGGGTTTCAAAACACTTTTTGCACCCAAGTCAATGTCCGTATTCATTCTGTCTTTGTACGCACTTGATGAAGTTCCCTCTTACAGATCTGGGAGTTGAAAAGACAGGAGTCCCAGCACCATCAGGAGCCATGCGTCCTTAGCAACACCTGTTGCCTGCCATCCGCCCTGCAAGCCAGTCCCTCCCCATCACCCCCATGACCTTCACCACCCAGGACTGCTTTCCAGTGCTGTTGCACGTCTCCCATGGCTTTGGGTCTTCCGGGACTTTCTTCCCATGGATTCATTGCCTCTTGTTCCTCTTCCAGGTGCCAGTGCCGAATCGCTCGAACTTTGCCCGTGGATCAGAAGCCAGACTGCCGGCCCTATTGGGAAAAGGACGACCCTTCCATGCCCCTGCCGTTCGACCTCACAGAGCTCGTCTCGGAGCTCAGAGGTCTGCTTCTGGAAGCAAAGCCTTAGAAGGAGCGCCAGGCTGCAGGAAGCGAGAGCTCCGCGGCTCTTCTCCTCCCACCTGGTTGTGCATGGGCTTGGGCAACAGCAGTGTAGCCATCTCTTGACCTCGACCCCTGGATGCTAGAACCTGGATCCTAGTTTGAAACAGCTAGGGAATGGAGCCCACAAATGTTAAATCGGTTCAAGATGATGCCGTGTGATTTGGTATTACAAACGAGAACCTACCCCCAAAATACTATTTCCCATTTTTTTTTTTGTCTTTAATGGGAATTATGCAGCCCCCAGGGGCCATGGAGGCAGCTGCAATGAGGGCCAGCTGTGAGAAAGCCAAACCTCCTTTCCTCCTGCCTAAGGCTTTCCCAGAGGCTCCAGAAGGGACCCAGGCATCTGGGGGCAGACAGACAGATGTCCATCCCGATCTCTCACCACACCCTCCAGAGCAGGTGAGGGGAGCGTCCTGCCTGCGGGCTAAGACCCACGAAATCTTTTGGCCTGGCTCTGCCTGGCAAGGCAACTGCAGGCAGGACTCGAAATTCCGCTAAGTCCATAGCAGGCTAATTTTTAAGGGGATAACTTTGTATGGTCCGCAGATGACGTCATAATTATCCAAATGACCCTTGGCAGAAAAAATTTAAAAATCCCCAGTGCTGATCAGCTGTGCTGTCCACGGTGGGAGCCACTAGGTAGCTGTGGCTGCTTCCACTGAAATGCATTTTTAGTTAAAAATTCAGTTCCTCTGTTGTCCTAGCCACACATTAAGTGCTTACTCTCTACACATGGCCAGCGACCACCTTATTGGACAACACAGATACCAAGCGTTTTAATCCTGGACAGTGCTTCTGCAGGAAGGCTGAGAGCAAGAATTCTCTTTTCCACTTCTCCGTGCCTCCATCCCCACAGGAGGAAGAAATTCACAGAGAAATGGCCCATTGAAGGGTAACCTCTTTCCCTTCTCTGAAGACGAAGCTGAGCAACAGCCAGAGAGTTCTGAGTCAGGCGCTCTGCACACAGGAATGGGGAAGTGTTAGCAATTCAAATAAATAAAAAATTAAAAGAAATGTCCCTATCCTAATACAAGAGGCACCACCCTACCTCCATGGCACCGTGGATTTGGACAGCAGCACACAGGTTTGCTTCTGTAATTCCCCCCGGCTTGTATTTACTAACGGGGAGAAGCAACTAGGCTTGAGGGACCGTGGTGCCCTACACTGATGACCCTGGAGCGTCCCAGAGACAGTGCAGAGGAGAACCTAAAACCCAGGCTCTGGCTTCAGCGGGCCTGAGTTAAGACTCCCACCAGCTCTGTGACCTTTGGCACGTTATCAGGCCTCAGTGGCCTCCTCTGTGCAAGGGGAACACTAAACACACCAGCTCCCAAAGTGTACAGGAAGTGTGGCAGTCCAGCTACAGGCTTGGAGCAATTCCTGGCACACCGTGGATTTTATTACTCTACACAGCTGCTGATGTGTTCCTGGCCCTTCCTCCATCCCAGTGCCACTCACGCATCCCTCCTCTGCGACCTGACTCCCACCTGTACGTGTCCCCAGGAATCATGAGTGAGCCCCACCCCGCCTTCCATTGCGCATGCTCACAGTAGGGTCGCAGCCCAGGCGCTGGGAGAGGTGCTCGCAGAAAAGGACTGGATCCTTTCCCGTGGAGTGAACAGCCACGGGAAAGCGATGGTCCATGGCGCGGAGACCCCGGGCTCTCAGACCTGAAACTACCCCCCCCCCCCCCCCAGGGCTCCTGGTCAAAGAGAAGTGAAAAGCGCCACCCTGCAGGGTTGTTGTAGAGATGGAAATGGAAGGAGGGTGTGGCACGCCATGACGTCACAGACCCGGCACCCTCGGACCCTGTGGCTCACAGTTTTGAGTCCCCTGTGTTTCCTTTGGTGCCACTCTTTTAAAAGATTGGGAAATTTTTACACGAAATAAACATGTCTGCATTCTCTGTAGCCTGGGCCCCATCCCAGCATGGCAACCAGCGGTAATGTCTCCCCACTCCGAGGCGGGTGGGCCCCTATTATCATTTTATCATCGACCTGACCCTCCAAGCCTGTGTGCTTGCACCCCCGTAGTAGAAATAAAGTAGGCATAGTGCTCACCCCCATTTACGTGTATTACCCTTGAACTATATTCGTAGACTGCTTGTTCTAATCTCTCATGTGCATTATAAAACATTTATATACAATAAAGATGTTAAAAGAATCAGGTGAGAGCCTCCACTAGTGTTTTCCCCCCTGCACACCGGTGGATGGGCCTGTTTTGCTGGCCTGGGGGTGGGGGGCTCAGGTGGACCAAGGCTGTCCTCGAAATCTTCCAGGGTTGGAGAAACCATCTTCTGTGAAACCCAAAGCTGAGGTCTTATTTCCTCTCCAAGGAACGGTGGCTTCCACTGAGCGTGAGCCCAGTTTGTTTGAGGATTCCATAGGCACAGGGGGGAGGTTTCAGGTGGGTAGAAGGCAGGCAGGCAAGAGACAGCAGCCAGGCCGCGGTGGGGACATGGCAACCTGCTCCCAGCCCTCAGGGCCAAGGGAAGCTCTCTCTCCCTAGGAGCTGGGGAAGGACTTTCTTGGGCTCCTGAGCCCAGAGATGCCCATTGCCTCCCCTGTGTGGACAGAGAACAGGGCAGCCCAGCCCAGAGACCACCTTGCAGTAACAACAGCCCCTGCCTACTTTCCTGCAAATGTCCCTGGCGTTGCTGGCTCCCAGCTGTTTTGAGAAAAGTGACCTGAGAGACCCCATGGCACTCAGGCGCTTCCAGCTTCCAACTTCCAACCCTGCTGCCTCCCACAAGCCTTTCTGACCCGGTTAGTGCTGTGAGCCCTGGGATCCAAGGACATACCTCTGCCATCCCAGGCTACTGGATGCCCAGGGGGTAGGCAGGTGAGCAAAATAAGAACTTCACTGCTCTCTGGACTCCCAAGGGTCCCAGGGAGCGCAGACCCTATCCAAAGAGGCGACTGTCCCACTGGAAGCCTCCCATCCCTTGGGAGTTTGGGGGGCGGGGGGCAATCCTGGCCTGAGCCCTTCCAGTTGACTCCTCTGCAAGTCCGAGCAGCACCCACACACAACAGCGGCCTTTGTCCCCCCTCACCCCCCGCCCCTCCCGCCCCCCGACCAGCAGCCTCCAAGCCCAGGAGAGTTTTCTAGACAGAAAAGAAAGAGCAAGGTCATGGCATCGCTTGTGACACAATTCTAGTAATAAGCTGCTAAATCCATCACCAGCTGAATCGCGGGATGCTGGCCATGAGGTTGCACAGACCCTGCTTAATGGGAGCCCAAGCTCAGGAGCCGTCTTTTTGTTTCCAGGGAAGGTATTTGCGAATGCAACTTTTTTTTTTTTCCTCTGCTCTCGTTAAGGCTGATTTTTACCACTGAGCGAATTGCATATATTTGGATCCATGCCATGCTAAATACTGTTTATTTTGGAGATCTGTCAGAGGCAAGTGCATGGAAGACAAGGGGATTCTGATTTGAAAAGGCAATTCTCATCCAAATAGATTCAGATGGAGCGGAGCAGTGCGGATTAAAACGCGCCCAAGTGGTAATGCCGTTTATCCAGTTTGCCTTTGTTACTTTGTGATTAAATGGTATTTTTAATTAAGTTTCATTGGGAGCCATAGGTATCGCGGTGGTGAAATCAATTTGACAACCATAAAGGGGGAGGAAGGCCCAGGCGTGTTGTGATGATTGAGGCTCTAGGCGGACCTGGCGGGGAAGGGGAGGGAAGGGGAGGGAAGGCGGCTCGAAGCCGGCCACGAACGACTTGACTTCCCAAGTACAAGCGTGCCCCCCACCCCCACCCCGGGATGCTGGCTGCTGGGTGCAGACTACAGACTGTGACCGGCTGGGGAGGCGGGACTGAGGATTGTCAGGGACAGGAATAAACCCAGTCACTCGCTACCCTGAGACACCCCGATATATTCCCCGGTCAGTTGGCAACTCCAGGAGATGTCTGGAGGTCTGTTCTCTCACCTGAGTGCCCCCAGGACCCAATTCTGCAGCCTCACCCCCAAGCAGCCCCCAGTCTCCCAGGACAGTTCTAATTCCCACTCTCTCAGAACTCGGGAGGGACGCGTTCTCCTCGACAGGTGGCCTGGATCCTCTGGTGACAATGACGGCCCTGCACTGTGTCGCCATCGACACTCGTCACATCCCCGGCATCTCCTGATTCCTGAGCTACTGCCGAAGTGTCTGGCTGCAGACTTCTCGGGTTTGGGTCCTGGCTCTCAGTGTGTGACCCCAGGACCACCCACCCACGTCAAACTTTTGTTGTCTACACAGCAGGGATGATAGTGACTAAGGATGGCCCACGAAGATGAAATGTGTGAATGAGCATATGAAATGCTCCCAGCAGAGACTGACATACACGGGTCTTCAGCAAGGTCCTAGCCATTGCGGCCAAGTTTCTTTGTGACCCCAGGAAACCACTTCCCCTCTCTCTCTCTGCTCCAGTTTTTGAAGTGGGGCACCTTTTTCCTGCCAAGGGCCATTTGGATATCTATAGCATCACTCACGGGCCATACAAAATTGTCCACTTAAAAATTAGCCTGCTCTAGATTCATTAAATTTCAAGTCTCACCTGTGGTTGCCTTGGCCAGGCAAGGATGTGACTTATATGGCCCGTGGGCAGGATGTTCCCTACCCCTGTAGGGAATGATGGTAGCTCCAAGCTCACTGGATTCACCTCAGGTCTGGTCCATGGGAACCACTCAGTAATGCATGTGAATTATTATGATGAAAAATATTCCCAAAGAGGAGACTAAAGAGAACTCTGGTTTGTTTAAGACAAAGAGAATGTTGCCTTCCAGCCCGTATTATCCCATTTGCACTTCACGGCTTCCATTTTTTTCCCGAGGCCGATGGCGTGGAACTTTTTATAAATGAGATACTATGAAGAATGATTCTTAGTACTCCCTTCCTGCAGCCAGATTAGGTCACCCCTTGCAATTTTAGATTTGCTTAAAAAGATGTTGCCATCACCTTCTAATGGATGATCTGTGTACAACAACTGTTTATTGGCTCTGAATGGCTGAGCCAGGGTCAGCCTCTTTCCAAGCGAGAGAAGCATTAATTAACTTCCAGCGTTAGATTCCGTGATTCTTTTCCAATGATGCAGTTCATGACTTTGCTTGCATTTACTTTTCATCAGTCCTGAAACAATCGAGGGAAAATAGTTGCTCTGCACATATGTGTCAGGCTAAATGGATCACAGCAGATACAGATCTGTTTGCCTGTCTGCGCTGCCTTTAGACAAAATTCATCAATTTTACAAAAGCCACTGACTAAACATGGCACCAATACAAATGAAGGGCCTCGAGCCTGCCTGGTTTTTCCCTTTTGTTTCTAATCTGCTAAATGCAGTGGCTTCCTCTTGAGCGATGGCAAGTGCTGGCCTGGGACAGCACCCTGGCCCACAGCTGGGGACAAAGCAGTCAAGGCCATTCTACAGGGAGTTTAGGAGAAACACGGTGGTTCCAGACCCTGTGCACTCAGTCATTCTGACCCTCTTGGTTCGTGACCATGACACAAAACCCTTCCACACAGCCTCAGCTGGTGTTAAAGGTCAAAGAGTACAGCTGACCACCACCTCCATCGGTGGCGCCACTTTCAGGGGAGCCTGATGCTCCTCCAAGATTCCTAGTCCAAGAGAAGCTCTGCAGGAAAGGGCAGCACCCACAGGTGCACCTAGGCGTGTCTCCCCAGTGGAGAGAACAATTGAAGGCACTATTCGTATACACTAAAGTCCTTTGCAAGTTCCGAGCAAGGGGGACTATTAGTAATAGTAATGATGAAACGCATTTGGTTTGGCAGGTTAGTGGAAGAATTTCCACGTTTATCACCTCCGAACCAGCAAGCCCGGTCTGACCCAGAAGTGCCAAAAGGCTGGCTCTGGTGGCCGTGACAAGCAGTCACAGCCTCTCCTGTCTAGGTGTGGTTCCCGCAAATACTGCTGAGACCTCCTGTTCATTTTCCCAGATGCCAGGGCACCAGAGCGGACGCGTGTTCAACACTTCCGTAAAGTGATCTAGGAGCTCCCCACGCTGTGCCCGCCCCGCCCAGTGCTGCCTTCTGACCCAAGACATGTGGATGCTTTCATTTGTTTCTTTGCAAAACTGCTGTTGTCCCCTACTGCCAAAGCC
This sequence comes from Oryctolagus cuniculus, assembly GCF_964237555.1. Classification (NCBI taxonomy): domain Eukaryota; kingdom Metazoa; phylum Chordata; class Mammalia; order Lagomorpha; family Leporidae; genus Oryctolagus; species Oryctolagus cuniculus. The sequence continues at coordinate 37,546,790 of NC_091449.1, forward strand.
TACTTTTCCATTCAAATGGGAGAGTCAGCTCTTGACCTTGGGAGCAAGCATCGTTAACCTACCAACCCCCTGGCTCCGCAAGGGATGAATCAGTTTCTCAGATCAGATCAGCTACCGCTCCTGCTTCGAACCCATCCAACACAGAAATCTGGGCCCAGTCGCCCTCCTTCCCCTGCATGCCCCTCCCCACCCAGGCAGAGATTTCCAGTTGATTAGGCCTTGATTAGAGTCGGGAGAGACACAGGGCAGGTCTATAGGATTCCCGCTGTGGTCCCCTCCCTTGCTCCTTGGCCAGGGGCAGCTGAGAGGGCTCCCAGGGAACATGTGAACAATCAAGCCCTGTTTACCATGGACCTTTAGTTTTCTTTTCTCAAAATCAAAACAGAGTTTAGTAGGCAGCGTATTTCATACATGCCCCTTGATCAATGGAATGATCTGTCAGAAGCCATTAAAGCCGCCATTAGCTTGAATGCATTCAAAGCTAAACTATTGGATCATTTAAGAGCTGCAGTGATTGTTTTTAATATACTGTACATTGATTTCTCCCTGTGAGCAGCAACATACGTTTGAAACTAACTGTGTATGACTAAGGCTCCATTGGCTGTCTCTACAAGAAGCATGGTTTCACTTCGACCAAAAAGGGCTGCGTATGGTTTTCAGAGAGCTGCAGACCCTGGTCGGGTTCCCAAGGTTTAGACTGGGTTGAGCTGTTTTTTTTTTTTTTTTTTTTTTTTTTTTTCCCTGAGCTTTCTTCCATTTCTTTGTACCCATGAGAGCGCTGTGCGTGCAGAACAGGAGAGGCATCCCTGCCAACGACCTCAAGTGAAAGGCAGTGGGGGAAATTGTTCTGAAAGCATGAAGCAGAGCTGAGGCCAAAATCCAAGTGAGTTTGACAGCCTTGGGTTAGCAAAACTGTGCCCAGCACAAAGCAGCAGAAGAGTGGCTGTGTCAGGGTCTTCCTCTCGGGACAGAGTTTATGGCTCTACAGGTACCTGGGAACAGCCACGGGCCCACCTTTGGCTGCCATACTGCCAGCTTGTGGTAGAATTGACCCTTCTTTCTAGCCTTAGCCAGAATGGGTTCATCTAACAAACACTTGTTGCTTCTTAGGCTCTGTCCTAGAGATACCAGACCCCTGTACTCAAAATCTTTTGTTTTTTATTTTGTATTATTCTCATTTTTATTTGAAAGGAAGATATTGGGGGGGGGGGAGAGTCTGTCTTCCAACCACTGGTTCACTTACCAAAAGCCCATCATAGCAGGGGCTAGGCTAGGCTGAAGCCAGGAGCCCAGACCTCATTCAGGTCTCCCACATGAGTGGCAGGGGCCCGAGTACTGGAACCTTCCTCTGTTGCCTCTCAGGGTATGCATTAATAGGAAGCTGGATTGGAAGCAAAGTAGCCATGACTCAAACCAGGCACACACAGGGGATGCAGGGGGATGCAGGCATCCCACTCACTTAGCTACTGTACCAAATACCCACTCCCAAATCCTGTACTTAACTGGCATTCCTGGTTTCAGCCCTTTTCTCACTTTAGCACAGAGCCTGAGAATAGAAGCTCAGTTTGGTCGCAGAAGCAGTAGTTACCCTATTTGCAAAGGTAAGTCTCCCTAGGGGAAGATTTTAGGCATCGCACGCATTTTACAGAGGGGGCAATTGAAATACAGATGGGAGAAGTTAACTAAAGTGAATGCTAGAATTGGATTGTAGGCTTCAGGTGTAGACTGAGATTTGGGAAGGATGTGGACATTCTTGAACCCACCTCTAAAACAAGCCAAATGCATGTTGAAGAGGAAGGTGGCTCCAGCTCACAAGAGCAGCAGCAGCAGCCCACCTACCCCTCCAAATTCCAGCCTCCGGAGAAGAAACCTTGTTAGTCTGGAAAGCAGTTGGGTCCCATTATTTTTTCCTGGTGTCCATAAAAATCCAATATTGAGTCATATTGACTTCCTGGAGCCATTTGGAATGTATGATACAGGATGTTATCATCAGAGACCAAGATTCACAGTTCATAATGCTGATGGGTCAAGCAAAAGTCATAATAGTAAAATCTAGAGCAGGAGTTAGCAACATAGAGCCCAGAGCCACACATGGCCACCACTTAGTTTTGTGAAATAAAGTTTTATTGGAACACAGCCACAGTCATTGGTTTATGTATTATTGGCAGCTGGTTTCACACAATGACAGCATGGTTGCAACAGACTACAGGGCCCTTAAACTGAAAGATTTGCTGACCCATAACCTAACTCAGAGGATTATTTTACCACCTGTTATTATGCATGTTAAATGATTAACCTCATGTCTAGTACTTATTAATTGCTCAATTCATATAAATTATCATGATGAATATATAATTTAAAATATTTATTTGATTGGCAGAGAGAAGGAGAGAGAGAGAGAGTTATCATCTAGCAGTTCACTCCCCAAAGGCCCACAATGGCCAGTCAGGGCTCAACCAGAGCTAAAGCCAGGAACTGGGAATGCATTCTAGTCTCTGACATGGGTGGCACTGACCCAATTACTTGAGCCATCAATTGCATTAGCAGGGTCTGCATTAGCAGGAAGCTGGAGTCAGGATCTGGAGCTGGGAATTGAACCCAGGCACTCTGGTGTGGGATTTGGGGGTCCTAACCTGTCCCAACACAGTGATGATAAATATTTATCCCAACCAAGGTACTTGTACCAAGACCACTCAGTCACTGTACAGAGACATGGAGGCGGTAGGGGAACAATACTATTAGGAACAAAACAGACTCAAGAGCATGGCCTACAGCTATGTAGGGAGTACAGAGGCCTGCATTAGGTACCCAGGGGTCCAGGGGAAACCAGCCCAAGAGTGTGGAGAGCGACCCCTGGTTTTCAGGTGTGTTATCTGAACACAGGGCAGATCTGCAGGGACGCGGCTGAAGCCTGATCTTCCCTGTAAGACTGCTAAGCAGAAGGAGA